>NW_022881614.1:24650171-24966575 GCF_003369915.1 Drosophila miranda
AGCAGAGCCCGCCAGGCAAGGAACCCCCAGGTAGCAAGGATGGGCTTCAAAGCCGGATCACTCAACACAGCGGACTTTTCGGCGAACCTGGTCACCCCACCGCCAGCGGCCGATGCCTCTAGCGAGGCGGACAGAGTGATGGAGGCAGTGCTGCACGCCTGCAGGGCGAGCATGGAGAGACGCTACGAGTACAGGAGTCACCACCAGCCGGTTTACTGGTGGAACCAGCAGATTAAGGATTCGCGACGGAAATGCCTGCAGGCCCGCAGGCAGTACCAGAGAGCGCGTGGCCGGGCAAATTATACGCAACTCCAGGGCGAATACACAGCTGCCCGCAGGGACCTGAAGCTAGCCATGGCTAGCCGGGATAGCAAGCGGAAGTGCTTCCTGGAACTCTGCGACTCAGCGGAGCATGACATCTGGGGAATGGCCTACAAGGTGATAATAAAAAAAAATGAATGCCCTGAAACCGAAGGCACCGGTTGAAGCAGAGAAAATTAAGAATATCGTGGAGACTCTATTCCCCCGTATGCCTCAGGAGGGCATCCCACCAAGGCAGGAGTATGCGGAGAACCAAAGTGAGCTAGAGCAAATTAGCGAGGCAGAGGTCAAGGCCACAGCTAGGAGTATCCCAGTCGCTAAGGCTCCGGGCCCAGATGGTATCCCAAACAGAGCACTAAAGACGGCCATTATGTTCCACCCAGAAATGTTCGCAAGGATGTTCAGCAGATGCTGGGCGGAAGGAATCTTCCCGGAGCGGTGGAAGCTACAGAAGCTAGTGCTGATCCCGAATCCAGACAAACCGCTAGACGAGCCCTCGTCCTACAGGCCGATATGCCTATTGGACACCGCGGGGAAAATCCTCGAGAAGATCATGTGCACAAGGCTAGAGCGAGCCATCCAGCGAGGGGGCGACCTGTCTCCAATGCAATTTGGCTTCCGCAGGGGCCACTCCACACTAGACGCGCTATCAACGGTGGCAGACATTGCAGCAAAGGCAATCGAAGGCACCCGTTGGAAGGGCGGTGCCAAAAAATACTGTATAGTGGTGACACTAGACGTACGAAACGCGTTCAACACTGCAAACTGGGATTGCATCCTGAGGGCGCTAACGGGCTTTGGAGTTGAAGGCCATCTCATGCGCATGGTCCAAGACTACTTCCGGGACCGGGTGCTAATGTACGAGACTGAAGAAGGTACTAAGAGACACGAGATAACTGGTGGCGTCCCACAAGGATCGGTCATTGGGCCACTACTTTGGAACGCTATGTATGATGGCATCCTGCGTCTGCAAGTACCCGAGGACACGAAAATGATAGGGTTCGCCGACGAGGTGGCACTAGTGGCCGTAGCAAAAAATCTCAAGGATGCGGAAGGCAAATGTGACGCCTCAATAAGGAGAATCAGAGAGTGGCTGGGCTCCGCTGGGCTACAACTGGCCGACCACAAAACGGAAGTAGTCCTGATCAGCAGCCGAAAAAAAAACCGAAACAGCGCTGGTGAACGTGGGATCTTGCAGGATAGAGTCCGTGAGAGCCATACAGTACCTGGGAGTGATACTTGACACACGGCTATGCTTCCGTGAGCACCTCAGCCAGGTGAGCATAAGAGCTGCGGCACTGGGCAGGGCACTAAACAAAATAATGCTCAACACGAGGGGCCCGAAGCAAGGACGGCGGCTCCTACTACACAACGTGCTAAAGGCTACAATACTATACGGTGCAGCGGTCTGGACGAAGGCGGCCAACACAAAAGCCTATATGAGGAATATTCAGGCAACATATCGGCTGGGAGCCCTGCGAGTATGCAGTGCTTTCCGCACGGTATCCGACGACGCGGCTCTGATCATTGCTGGGACGGCACCAATCGACCTTTTAGCAAGGGAGGCGGCCAAAATATACTCGCAGCGAAGAGATATAGCGCCGGCGGAGCCAAATAGGGACGCAATCGGACAACGGGAGCGGCAGCAAACAATGGCCGAGTGGAAGCGCAGATGGACGGAGTCGACGAAGGGGAGATGGACGCACACCCTAATCCCAAGAGTCGAAGAGTGGTGCAAGCGAAGTCACGGGAGTGTAAACTTCTACCTGACGCAACTTTTAAGCGGCCACGGTTGCTTTAAATCATACTTGCATAGGTTTGGCCACGAAACAGACGGAGAGTGTCCTGCCTGCGACGAAACGCCAGAGGACGCGGAGCACATACTCTTCAACTGCGCGAGATTCGCAGCGGAGAGAGAGAGTATGGAGGACTGCTGTGGAGAAAGGCTGACACCAGGAAACACTGGTGAGAGCGATGCTGGAAGACACGCGCAAATGGGAGGCTGTATGCAACTTTGCGTGCGTAGTAATGCGTAAGCTACGCGAGGCCGAGCGCGCCAGAAGACGGCAGACAGGAGGGGCATAGAGTGCCCGCCCGGGCCCTGCGACGCAATACTTGACGGTCGTCCCGCAGGAGCACCTGGCAAACCAAACCTACCTACTTAAACACCTAATACTTCTTTCTATACTACTAATTCTATCCTGCTGTATATATCATATAAACGCTTTTCCCTTCCGTTTTTCACTACCTAATAAAATATGGAATTTAAAAAAAAAAAAAACCTCTTCCCCCCGCGGGATCACCGTTAGGTATTGCTTCGCGGGAGGGGGGCCTATTCTAGGCCGCTACATGCCGCTCTTTCTCGCATCGTCTCAGGTCATCCTGGATGCGCTTGATAAGACGGTACACGTATATATAGTTATCCTCCGATGCTGTCATAAAGCTAACCAGCAACTCTGCTGGGGGGATATTCTCCGTCCATGCTGCGTATCTCTTACAGCCGTAGAGGGCATGCTCCGGGTCTTCGATTGCGGTTGGGCACGTAGGGCAGTATGGGCTGGTATCGTGTTTATACTTATATAGGTAGCTACGATAGCCCCCATGCGCGGTTAGGAATTGCGTTATGTGGTAGTCCGCGTTGCCTCTGCTCCTTCCGATCCACTCCTTCGCGCTACTGATCAATTTATGCGTCCACCTCCCTTTGACGCTCTGATTCCACCGTTCCTGCCATGTTTTGATGGAGGCCTGTCGCGCTGTATTGCGGATGACCGCCGTGCCGCCTATGGAACATTTGGAAGCATGCGGGAGAGAGCTCCTTGCATCCTCGCTGCCTTCTGGCTAGCATACTCCACATGCGAGCGGAAGGTTAGGCGGTTGTCCAACATCACTCCCAAATACTTGATGGAGTCTTGCGATTTTATCAGGTCTGCTCCTACTCGCACTGTGGCGTACTCCGTCTTCTTCCTGCTCGTGATGAGGACTGCTTCCGTCTTGTGGCCAGCCAAATCCAGACCGGCTTCCCGCATCCATCCAGAAATTAGATCAATAGCTGTATTGGCTACCAGTTCGACTTTCTGGACCTCCTTAGCTACAACGACTAGGGCCAGGTCGTCAGCGAAACCGATTAGCTGGCAACCTGGGGTAGCTGCAGTCTGAGCACGCTGTCGTACATGAGGTTCCACAGGAGCGGCCCCAAGACTGATCCTTGCGGGACTCCTGCCGTAAGAGGTTACGGCTATCTCTCCTTGGTCCGTCTCGTAGCCCAGCACCCTGTCCGAGAAGTAACTGGAGATCATCCTCAGAAGGTATACCGGTACCCCGATTCGGTACAACGCCGTCTCGATCCTTGACCAGTTTGCCGAGTTGAAAGCGTTTCGGATGTCCAGCGTCACGATGGCACAGTACTCCTTGGTGCCCCACCTCCATCTTGTTCCTTCTATGGCCTTCGCTGCGATGCTAACTACCGCCATGATGGCGTCCACGGTCGAGCGGGATTTCCGGAATCCATATTGCGCCTCTGAGAGTGCTTCTGTTTCCTCCACGAACTCTAGAAGCCTGTTGTACAGCACTCTTTCAAGCAGCTTGCCCACCGTGTCCAACAGGCAGATTGGTCTGTACGCCGATGGATCGTCTGCTGGCTTGTTGCCTTTGGGCAGCAGAATTAAACGCTGCCTCTTCCATCGTTTTGGGAATGTTCCCTCCCTGAGGCAACTGTTGAAAGTCTCCGCAAAGGGTTCCGGTCGGGTGGCCACCGCGAGCTTTAGGGCCTTGTTGGGTATTCCATCCGGCCCTGGTGCCTTCCGGTCGCCAACTCTCCTGGTTGCTTCTCTGACCTCCAGTGTAGATACTGGCTCGTATGGTGGCTCCTCCTGGTCCAGGTTAGTTTCTTCCTTCTGCGGGTGCCTGGGGAACAGCGCTGTCACAATCCTATGCAGCAGTTGCGGGCACGTCGGGGTAGGAGTGCTTATTCCTCTGATCCTTTTGGTGACTACTTTATAAGCAGTACCCCAGGGGTCTACCTCCGCTTCGTCGCATATGTGGCGGAAGCAGTCGCTCTTACTCTTATTGATGGCCACCTTCAGCCCGTGTTTTGCCGTGCGAAATTCCTCTTGCCTGGTTTCGAAGGCGTAGCGGCCTCTCGCTCTTTGGGCACGCCGTCGCGCTCGGAGGTGTGTGTGTTTTTTTTTTTTTTTTTTTTTTTATTGGGAAAACAATATTAACAATAGTGGGTGGTGGGGGGGGATGGGTTGTTGGAATGGGAATGTTGAGGGTAGGTCCACTCCCGCGGGACTGCCGCTAGGCATTACTTCGCGGTGCGGAGCTTGGTGTCTTCTATGGCTCTAGTTGGTTCGGCATCGCTCCAGCCTACGCAGCTCCCTTATGACGCTTGCTGCCATATTGGCAGCCGCGTGCCACGTCTGCTCGTCGGCTACCATCCGCTCGGTGAGGGTGTCTACGCTTACTCCTAGGCTCGCCTCTCCTAGCATCTCTCGTTCCCGACGAAAGCGGGGACAGGAAAAGAAGACGTGCTCCGCGTCTTCATCTACTCCTGGCCCGCAGTAGCTGCAGTACGGGTCATCGGCATGCTTGAAGCGGTATAGGTATTTCTTGAAGCAGCCATGCCCTGTTAGCAGTTGTCCGAGGTAGTGGTCAATCTGGCCTCTCTTCCGCTGCATCCATGGTCTCAGCTGGGGGATTAGCCGTCTCGTCCATCTTCCATTGTCGGCTTGGTCCCATCGCCGTTGCCAGCGTGCTATAGTGCCCTCGCGGCGTTCGCTACTGACTGCCATGCCGCTCTGCCGCTCGTCCGCCAGGAGGTCAAGCGGGACCATGCCTGCCACCACAAGTGCGGCGTCCTCTGACACCGTCCGGAAGCAGCATGCAACCCTGAGGGCGCAGCGTCTGTATGCGCCTCTGCTGTCCCTGCTGTATGACGGCACCCTCATTGCTGGTGCCCACACAACCGATCCATATAGGATTATGGAGGTGACAACTCCGGCGATGAGCTGTCTGCTGCGTTGTCTTGGCCCTCCAGTGTTGGCCATCATCCTACTGATGGCCGCTGTTGCTGTGGCTGCCTTCGCGCTTGCGTACTCCAGGTGCGCCTTGAATGTAAGTCGCTGGTCGAGTACTACCCCTAAATATTTTAGGGCGGGCTTGGTCCTGATGGCAGTGCTACCAACCATCACGCACGCCTGTTCGACCACCTTCCTGCTACTTATGAGCACAGCCTCCGTTTTCTTCTCCGCTAGGGACAGTCCGTTCGCTGTGAGCCATGATGTTATTTTTCCCACTGCTGCGTTGCATCTCTGCTCTGCTCCGCTGATGTGCTTTGCTACCGTCACTAGCGCGATGTCGTCCGCAAAGCCCACTAGCGTGCAGCCTTCCGGTAGTTCCAGACGCAGGATGTCGTCGTACATCGCATTCCACAGGATCGGCCCTAGGACCGAACCCTGTGGAACGCCACCGGTGATTATGTGCTGCTTCGCTCCATCCTCCGTTTCGTACAGCAATACGCGGTCCGTGAAATAGCTTCGGAGCGTCCGGATGAGGTATTGGGGTGTGCCTCTCCTCGCCAGTGCATCGAGGATGCTCTTCCAGCTGGCCGAGTTGAATGCGTTCCGCACGTCTAGCGTGCACACTAGGCAGTACTCCTTCGAGCCTCCTGCCCATCGCGTTCCTGCAATGGCTTCTCTGGCCAAGCTCGTAACCATCTGGATGGCGTCGATGGTGCTCCTCTGCTTCCTGAATCCGAACTGGAAGGTGGAGAGGCCATTCCGTTGCGTCAGCTCGGCCTCAAGTCGGTTGCATACCAGCCTCTCGAAGATCTTGCCCACACCATCTAGCATGCATAGTGGTCGGTATGCCGATGGGTCGCTTAGGTCCTTGCCTGGCTTGGGTACCAGGGCAAGTCTCTGGCGTTTCCATGCTAGTGGTACGTACCGCTCCTGGATGCACTGGTTGTACATCCGTGCGAATACCTCTGGGTGGGCACTGACCAAGCATTTCAGGGCCGCGTTGGGGATTCCGTCGGGTCCTGCCGCCTTGCCGTTCTTCAGTTTGGCAGTGACCTCCTGCACCTCCTTCACCGAGAAGGTGGTGGTGGCCGCCTGTGCCTGATCCTCGACGCTGTCTGCCTCCTGGAGTGGTGGTTGCCGGGGGAAGAGTGCGCAGACTATTTCCCTCAGCAGGACAGGGCACTTGGGGGTGGGTTGCCTACCGAGCTTTCCCATGACCAGCTTGTATGTCCCTCCGAAGGGTTCGGCATCTGCCGCCTCACAGAGCTGCTGGAAGCATTTGGCCTTGCTGCTTCTAATGGCGTCTCTAAGGGCTCTCCGATTTGCCTTGAATGCCGCCCTTTGATCCCAAACTGTGGTGTACCTCTGGATCGCTGGTACGCGCGTCGCGCTGCGCAGCACTCCCTCCTTGCTTGGGCGATGTGCTCGTTCCACCATGGTACTGGGCGGTGTCTACTTCCACCTAGCTTCCTTCGCTGCATAGCTGCATAACATGCCGCTACGACGGCCCTGGAGATGGATCTCGCGCTTGTTTCGGCGTCCCCGGCGGCAGCTAGGTTCTCTGCTGCTGTTAGAAGCGCGTCTGTATCCAGCGTTGCTTCTTTGTAGCCAGTCAATTGCGCTCGTTGCCCCCTTGTTGCATTCCCGATGGCGGCTGTGTCCGTCATCACAGCCAGGTGGTCGCTGGGCGTGTACGTGCTCAGGACTTGCCACTTTGCGTAGCGAGCGATCTCCGGGCTTGCGAAGGTGAGGTCTATGATAGACACTCGGCCTGCTTTGCTGTATGTCGGGGTGCTTCCTGCGTTCAGGAGACAGACGTTCAGGCTCGCAAATTCCTCCAATAGCGCTGTCCCTCGGGGCGTGTTCCTGGCACTGCCCCAGGTCGTAGCCCAGGCGTTGAAATCGCCCGCTATTATGACCGGGGATCTGTCCTTGGCGTCGTTGGCTATGTCCCTGATGACCGCCTCGTATTCGCTCTGTGTGAATCGGGGGGCTATGTAGCAGCTATATAGGTACGTGCCATTATGTTTGGCTCTCGCATAACCCACCTTAGCCGCTCTATGTGTGAGCTGGCCTGGTTGGGGGCCACAGCTACAGATTGCCGCACCGCCGTCTGTGCTTTGGTGCCAGATCGCTTCGCTTCTTTCCTTATAGGGCTCACTGAGGAGCGCCACTTCGATCTGCTGCTCCAGCACCGTTTGCGTTAGCAAGTCCTGGGCAGCTTGGCAGTGGTTGAGGTTCAGCTGAAGTAGCTCAACCATCTAGCAGCTGGGAAAGGGCTTTCTTATACTCGGGACAGCTGCGGCTGAGGACCGAGTGGGCTGTTGAGCGAGCACAGTAGGCACTTTGGGGGGTTGGTGCATTTGTTTTGTACATGCCCCTCTCCGCCACACCTGAAGCAGGTATCCTTCGCCACTGTACGTTGGCTTCTGCATCTCGCTGCCGTGTGGCCGTAGGCCATACACTTGAAGCAGCGTGTTGGCGCGATCCGTCGTCGCATGCGGCACACCACCAAGCCGATTCGCACCTTGCCAAGCTCCAGGAGCTTCTGTGCCAGGGCGGGCTGGAGGTTTAGTGTAGCCACCTGCGTGGCATACGCTTTCCGCATCCTCGGCTTTGTTGATTGTGTCAAGTCCAGGTCGGTCGCTGCTGTAATTGCTTCCAATACCTCATCGCCTGTCGTGAGCTCATCTATGTCGAGCACTTCGACCGCGACTGTCTCCTGAATGGCCTTTACAGCTGCCATCTCTCCTATCGCTGCCTGTATTGCCTTCTGCAGTTCCTGTGTGGCAGGGTCAGATGGTTGTTGCATCCTGAGGAGCAGCTCGCCCGAGGCAGTCTTCCTTATGGCCTGGACCTTGTTCTTCAGGGCCTGGAGCGCTGGCGCTGCCTTCACCACCTTCAGGATGTCGGCATATGACTTTCCCTCGGTGCACTTCACCAGTACCGCGTCCGGCCGGGCTGTCGGCTTGCGCTTCGCCCGTCGCCCTCTGACCTCGTTCCACTTCTGCGCGGGGTCAGTGTTTTGCGTGCTGGTCGTCGGCTTCTTTGTCGCATCTTGCCTGTTGGCACCGTTGTTTTGCGCTGTCCGGGGCTTACGGCGTGCGCTTTCCTCCTTCATACTGGGTGTTGTCCCCTTCCTGCGAACTCCTAGCGTCGTCTGCGTCTTCTTTGTCGATGTGGTCTTCGCATCGCCTGGGTGGGGGTTAACTAGCCTGGGGGTAGGTTCTGCGGTGTGGCAGTGGCATTGACATTCACCCATCGCTACCTTTCCTCCCGCTGGCGCCTTCAGCTGGGACCTTACCTTCAGTTGCAGCTCCTTCATGCGCGCCATCATCTTTTTGATGGCCATGTTAATGGACCTCTGTCCCTTCTCGTTCATCTGGTACAAGAGATCGTCCAGAATTGCGCCAATCTCATCGATGTCCTGCACGCTGGTCCTGCTTCTCTTGGGCGGCGTTTTCCTTCCGCTACTCGATGGGGTAGGGGGGTCACGCTGCCTCTTTGGGGTGTCGGCTTCTCTGTTGCCGTCCTGTGACGGCCCGCTGGCAACGCCGTGTATTTTGCTCTGTTTCATGTGCAGGGCTGGGGCTGCTGGCTGCTGTGTTCTTGCCACTTTCGAGGCTTTTTGGAAAGCCGTTGCTTCGATGCTTGTAGTCATACTTGCTTCGCCGGCCAAGTGTGCCACCGGCGTAGCAAGGTTGGGGGAAATGCTTCTTGGGGCCTCCAGAATACGTGCCCCTTCCGCGGGATTGCTCCGCGCGGGTGGATTTCCACCTTGTGGGTTTCCACCTGGAGTAGTTATGTTTTTCGAGTACATTTCTTTCCATTTCATGCGCATTTTATACCTACTGCCTGGTTGTTTGCATTTTATACCTTCTGCCGGGTTATTTAACTGCCGATCACTGTGATACAGACGCAGACCAAGCAGCCGCCCACTGTGGGTCAGACGCTGCTTGGGTTTGGTTGGATTGTAGGCCTTTTGGGGCGTCCATCGGTGGTCAAGAAGGGAAGTGGTTTATTTCCTTCTTTCTGGTGCGGGCCCCGTTTTGGGGTGCGCCGTCTAGACGGTGGGGGTGTCTGTTGGCCTGCTCCATGACCTTTGACCCCTATTGTGACCCCTGTGTGTTCCGCTAGGAGTAGGGAGCCTTTGAGACTTTGGCACGGGCCTTGCCCTGCACCGTAGTGTCTGCTGGCGCCATCTGTTGGTCAGGTTGCTGCGGGCGATCGGGCTTTCTCCCTCAACCGGAGCTTCCCTGTGGTACCTTTCGGGTTTCTCCGCTGCCTAACTCTGTTAAGCAGCTGATATCTAGATCAGCTGGCATGACAAGTGCATTTGCAGGGAGAGTGGAGCCGGGAGAGCGACCCTAAGTTACAGCAATTGTAAAAAGAAAGAAGAAGGCACGGATCGTGGGAGCGCAGAGGGCACTCTCAGAGAGGAAATTTCTCACCCCTCACCCCTGGCCTTGGTCATCGTTCTGCATCAAGGGCCTCCGGAGCTCGTGGATGTGGCAACTCCTATGCTTAGGCATTCTCCTGGGTATGTACGGACTCCAGTGTTGTTGTAGTTACCCATCTGGTTTCGTTTCCCTGCAGATGTCGCAGCTATAGGCTGCACGCTTGAGCACGATTGAGCCATGTCTGTCTGTCCGTCTGTCCGTCCGTCCGACTGTCCGTCTGTCCGTCCGTCCGTCTGTCCGTCTGTCCGTTCCCTTCAGCGCCTAGTGCTCAAAGACTATAAGAGCTAGAGCAACGATGTTTTGTATCCAGACTTCTGTGACATGTCACTGCTACAAAAATATTTCAAAACTTCACCCACCCACTTCCGCCCCCACAAAGGACGAAAATCTGTGGCATCCACATTTTTAAAGATACGATAAAACCAAAAACTGAGAATCGTAGAGAATGACTATATGTTTTAGAATAGAAGACCTCAACCAGATCGTATTATTATTATAGCCAGAATCAAGAAAACAATTTCATTCTTTCTCGCTCTGTCTCTCTCTAACACACAGGTTTCATGGTCGGTTTTGCCAATTGCAAAATATGAGTTCAAGGATCTCAGAACCTATAAGAGCCAGAGCAACTAAATTTGGTATCCACACTTCTGTGATATCGGACCTTGACCGTTTCGTGTCCAAATTTCGCCACACCCCCTTCCGCCCCCGCAAAGGACGAAAATCTGGGGCATCCACAAAGCTCAGAGACTATTAAGGCTAGAGTAACCAAATTTGGTATCCGCACTTCTGTTAGATCTCACTATAAAACGTATATCTCAGAATTTCGCCCCACCCCCTTTCGCCCCCACAAAGGACGAAAATCTGTTGCATCCACAATATTGCACATTCGGGAAAACTAAAAACGCAGAATTATAGATAACGACCATATCTATCAGATTGCTGAATCTGGACCATATCAGATAATTTTTATAGCCAAAAGGAACAAATCAATTTGCAGTGGCTACGCAGCGCCCGACGTCACGCTCAGACTGATTTTCTGTCTCTCTCGCACGCACTCTGTGGAGATAATGTTTTTTATCCCCAATCGGCCGACTAATTATTTCGAATTAAATAAAACTCGGCGCAGAAATAAAATAACGATATGTTGTTTAATGCGTGACATCCAAATTGCAAGTGTGGCTTGCCTGCCCTTTACATCGCTAAGCGCAGCTTCGCTCGGCCGACGTCGGTAGGCAGACGCAAAGCGGAAATAGCGAAGAGCGAGCTGGCAGAGAGCGTTTAGCAGGGCAAGCAAGCGCAAAGCTTTAACAAACAAATGAGTGACATAGACATAAGTAACAAACAAAATAAACGGCTGAGGGCCAAGAATTAGGTGCTATTTGGCAAGCAGCTAATCGGCTGGGTTCTGCTCCGAACATTCACCCCCCGTTGGAAGGCAAAGGCTTTCAACAGATCCATCCTGAAGGGGCAGAACCGCTATTTTTCCAACGGCCCTCTTGAAGATGCTTGCTTGGGCGCAGCTGGCGGCTACGCTGGGATGATCGTCGAACGCAGCAATCGGCGCTTCTTTACGAAGGCGGCTTGTCGTGATTACGTCTTGATCATCGGGAACCTCTGTAATTGCATAGAATGGCAGGAAATTTGGCAATGTAGAAACTGTTGAAAGTTGAATTTCATTTGGCGTGGATATGTAGGTTTTTAATATATGGAAAAGTTCGCGCTGCAGTTCCTGATTCTCCGATCGCAGTTTTTCCACTTGCACCTGGCACTCGAGCAGCTGCTTCCTGCATTGCTGCTCTAAGTTTTGGTACTCCAGCGTTGTGGGTCGAAAATCGTCAATAGAGATGCACGAGGAATTTTCAAAAGCGGTTAAAGCCCCACGCTTATTCTCCGAGCTATCAATGCTTCCTGATACTATCCAACCAAGTTTTGTCTCCTGCAATGTTGGCAATTGGGCTGATAGTCGAATCTGTCCGACGCACATTAAATCGAAGAACAAACCAGAACCTATCAACAGATCGATACGTTGGGGCTTGGAGAAATTAGGATCAGCTAGTTTTAGATTATTCGGCATTGGCCAATCCTTTGCGTCTACGCCGAAGTTAGGCTGCATTTCCGTAATTGAGTTGGTGACAATTGCAGCGAAGGAAGCTCGATAGCTTGCGTCCTGGGATTGTACAACTATATGTACAGACTTGCTCGAAGGTAGAATGGAATCTCCGATTCCAGAGATGTGAACATAAGACGAGCGATGATCCAACTGCAACTGATCAGCAAGTCTAGATGTTACAAAGTTTGCCTGTGATGCAGAATCCAAAATGGCACGACATGGGATAAGTGCTCCATAACGATCTGTTACATGGACGAGGGCAGTAGGTAGCAACACGTTCTGGCTAGGCTGAGATTTCTGGATCGAGGGGGGAGGGCTAGAACACCCGCTTGCTACAAGCACAGTCGCGGCCTCTTGCTGGATCGATTCCTCGGCCGGTGAAGAGGAAGATGAAGCACCAGTTCCCGATGGAATGTGGAGTAGCGTGTGATGTTTGGCCTGGCAATGCCTGCAAAGTCCTGACCTGCACCTCTGCAATTCATGGCCTTTGTTGAGGCAGTTCAAACACAAGCGGCTCTTCTTTGCTTCTTTGTATCGTTCAAACGCAGAGAGATTCAGGAATGCCTGACATCTAGATATGTAATGCTCGGAGGAATTGCAATGGTTACATATGGGGTTAGGATGGTCGTTACTGGAGGTGATAAGGGTGACAGGTTTGTCTTCTCCCACCTGTTGACTAGGACTTGTTGCCATGGCTGATCCCAAATTCTCCAGCATCCGACATCTCGCTTCCAAAAATGAGGCCATGCTTGACCACCGAGGCAATCCTGACGTCGGCAAGTTCTCTTCCCATTTCTCCTTTGTTTTGTGGTCCAGTTTTGTGCCTATGATGAAGATCAGCAACCCATCCGAAATCTCTTGCGGGGTCGCCAAGGTCTGAAGTGCACGCAAGTGCGAATTGATTTTGTGGCTGAGCGCGCGCAAGCCGATAGCTGAGCCCTTCTCCACCCCTTGCAGCCCGAAAATAGCCTTGACGTGTGCCTGAAAATGTAACAGTTTATTATCGAATCGCAACATTAGCAAATGCAACGCCTTGTCGTAATTCTCCTCAGAAAGTTCCAAGGAACGAATCGTATCCAGCGCAGCACCATCTAGACATCCACGAAGATATTGGAATTTTTCGATGATTGGTATACGATGGTCTTTGTGCACCATTGTCGAGAACATCGAGTGGAAATCTGGCCAATCCATGTAGTTCCCCCGAATCGCGGAAGCTGCAACTAGGGCATTCGAGAACGGCCTATACTATTATAGGCGAACAACGACGAATTCCCCTCGAGAGTATGCCGAGCCGTTGAATTGGCAACATTTACCGTGCGAGCAGCCATCAACTCCCGCGACAGCCTGGACCTAACCTTCACATAAACATTCGAAAAGTCCAGTCGGTCATCATGGGCTAACTGCAGGAAATCCAGCCTTTCAAAGCTCGTTTGAGCGGCATCGAAATCCGCATTCATTCGCTCGATTTGCTCTAAGCGAGCTTGAAGTTCTGCCTCATCTAACTCGGCAAGCTCTTCCTTGGTGAGAAAGCGATCCATGGCCTTTAGTTGGCGCGCGATGGACTCGGCCTTGTGCTTGTAGAAATCTACATCACTCGGCATTGCTGCGTTCGGGACATTGGTAGGCTCAGGTGCTGCCACGTTGAGGTTTTAAAAGAGTCACTCAGCACGACCGAAAAAGACACCCTGTATACGTATAAACGTGGGAACCGAAAGCAAAGGGATTACAGCTAATGCCTTTAGCTGTGCGGCTGTGCGAGCTGTCCGATTCCGCTTTGTACTCCGCTTGTGTGTATTAGTGAGTTCGCTGCACTGCCTACCGCACTGCACTGACCGAATTGTCGCGACAGAGAAATTAATAGCCAGCAATGCGTGTATGTAGGTGTATGTAAGTGTGTTTTAGCACCGAATTGTGCTTAACCGCCGAAAATTTGCTAGGGCTAACAAATGTCGATCGCGAATGATTATTAATTGACACTGCAACTCAGAGATCACGTCGGGGTCACCAAATTTTATGTGGAGATACAGTTTTTTATCCCGAATCGGCCGACTAATTATTTCGAATTAAATAAAACTCGGCGCAGAAATAAAATTACGATATGTTCTTTAATGCGTGACATCCAAATTGCAAGTGTGGCTTGCCTGCCCCTTACATTGCCGCTCCGATCGCTAAGCGCAGCTTCGCTCGGCCGACGTCGGTAGGCAGACGCAAAGCGGAGATAGCGAAGAGCGAGCTGGCAGAGAGCGTTTAGCAGGGCAAGCAAGCGCAAAGCTTTAACAAACAAATGAGTGACATAGACATAAGTAACAAACAAAATAAGCGGCTGAGGGCCAAGAATTAGGTGCTATTTGGCAAGCAGCTAATCGGCTGGGTTCTGCTCCGAACACACTCTTTGTCGTGTCGTTTAATATTAGCAGCGTCTGCCGGAGGAGAGCCATACTGACTTAGTATCGGGTATAACTGTAGAGTTGCGGTGTCCGCAGCAACTCACAACGTTCCCCCTCGTTTACTTTTCAGCTTGTGGCCAGCGCCACCGCAGGAGGAGCGGGAGAGCATCTCAATTAACTACAAAGAAGTAGGAGTCCCAGAGGAGAAAGGGAAATCCTGCCACATCGCCGAGTAATGAAAGAGACAGACGAGGCACAACAACAAACAAATTGCAAAAATGAGTATGGCCCCCAGAGGCGGCCAAAGAGTTGGAATGTAAGCCAAACAAATAGGAGAGCAGACCCCAGGGAGAGGCCTTTTCAGCATTTCTCACAAAAGAACAGGCACATACTCGTGCAAAAATGGAATGTGAAAGCCTTTCAATACGTTGCCCTCTCTGCGGCGTCTGGGCTGGCTTTAACCCCTGGACGGATGGCCCAAACTCCGACCAAAGGGGGCCCTAAAGGTGCTGAAGAGGACAGGAAATTAAGGCCAGACGACGACGACGATGGTTCTCTTTTGTCTGACCTGACCCACTAAGCGGATACGATACCCATACCCCTTGCCACTGTCTGAGGGTCTCTCTTGTTGTTTTAAATGTATTACTCTCTCTCAAGCTTTCTCTGTTTCTCCGACTCTCCACAGCCCACTAACCAACTCACACTGATGGGCGCCACCTCCTGGGGGCGACGAATCCGTTCGTTCCTCGAGCACATCAAATGGCAGAGCTTAAACCTCATCGCTGGCGCATAAATTTCGTTCAGTTTAGGGGCCCGTGCTCATCCTCTGGCCCTCGATGGAAATGAGACTGGGATGCAGCGTTGCCTGTCCATTGGAGCATGTTTAATAAGCGTCGCCATTTTTCATGCGCACGCGGAGCAGCCTGGGGGGCGGGGGTGGGGGTCATGCCAGGCAAATGACGACGAGCAGAGCAGCAACTATGAGAACTATGAGTGGCACGTGGAGACTGTAGTGTGTGTTTTGTGACGTGTTTTTTTTTTTTTTTTTTTTTTTTTTTTTTTTGTGACTACAGGAAAGCTTCATGCCGACTCAGCCGAAGCCGAAGTGAGGGACTCTAACCACTCTAAAACCAACCACACCTATCCCGGATCCCGGCGGTACTGTCGCGAGATATTACTTCGCCGGGGGGAGATGCCCGCAGGGCTCTTCTCTTAATAATCTCCTTTATCTCCTTGCATTGCGAGAAAGAGCTTCTCCGCGACGCAGTTTGGTAGCCATAGTTACGACCATGGATCTAATCGCGGCCCAGTTTCCTTCCGACTCCAGCAGGCATTCTGCCAGGTTTGTCACCGCTGGCATTCTTCCAAGCTTGTTGCTTAGATCCTCTCGATCTTGCCGAAATCTTGGACATTCGAAGAAGCAGTGCTCTGCGTCTTCGATGACCCCTGCGCAGACCACGCAGAAGGGGTCGTCCTCGTGCTTAAACCTATGCAGGTAGGCTTTAAAGCAACCGTGTCCTGTCAGCAGTTGTGTCAGGTGATACTCCACTTGTCCATGGCTACGGTTCAGCCAACTCTTCAGGTCTGGGATTAGCCTATGGGTCCATCGCCCTTTGCTGCTGTTATCCCACGAATCTTGCCATTGCAGGATTGTGCGCTGCCTTAAGGCACCTCTGGTGTCCTGATCCGTAGTCCCCAGGGTTCGCTGTGCCCTGATTCCTGCGGCTTCTCTTGCCAGCAGATGGATGGGAAGCATTCCTGCTACCACAAGTGCGGCGTCTTGGGATACCGTTCTGAATGCGCAACACACCCTCAGGGCACACAGCCTCTGGACTGCGTTGCATTCTCGGGCATATGTTTTATGCTTCATTGCATCAACCCATATTGGTGCAGCGTACATTAGCGTTGAGCCAACTACGCTCGCTAGTAGCTTTCGCCTTGGCTGTTTCGGGCCTCCGGTGTTGGCCATGATGCGGGATAGGGCCACTGCCATCTTTCCTGCTTTGCTGCTTGCTTACGCCATGTGATGCTTGAAGCTGAGTCTGTGGTCAATCATGACCCCCAGGTACTTCAGGCTTGGACTGGAGCTAATAGTGCAGTCTCCTACTCGGATCGTGGCCGTCTCCACTACTTTCCTGCTGCTTATGAGCACCGCCTCCGTTTTGTGGGTGGCTAATGAGAGATCCCTCACTGATAGCAATGTTCTGGCTCTCTCTACCGCGTCGTTGCAGATTTCTTCCGCCGCTTCTTTCTGTTTTGCCACTACGACTATTGCTATGTCGTCGGCAAAGCCTATCACCGTGGCGCCCATTGGCATATCCATCTTGAGGATTCCATCATACATGATGTTCCACAGCAGCGGGCCGAGGACCGAGCCTTGGGGAACTCCTCCAGTGATTTGGTGCTCACGTGTCCCCTTATCCGTCTCATATATGAGCACTCGGTCTCTTAATTTCTTAGTTTCTCAATTCTTCTAGTATGTGATCCCAATTGGCAGAGTTGAATGCATTTTGGACATCGAGTGTTGCCACTATGCAATACTCTTTGGTCCCGTACATCCATCGGGTGCCATCGATAGCTCGCTTTGCTATCTCACATACCTCGCCGATTGCGTCCACCGTGGACCTGCCTTTGCGAAACCCGTGCTGTCTCGGTGAGAGCTGACGCGTTACTGCCTTCTCCAGCCTGGTGTGGATTATGCGCTCGATGATCTTACCCACTGTGTCGAGCATGCAGAGTGGTCTATAGGATGATGGCTCCTCGGTCGGCTTGTTCCCCTTGGGTAAGAGGACTAGCCGCTGTCGCTTCCATGGTCTGGGGAAGGTCCCTTCGGACATGCACGCATTGAATAAATCCACGTACATTTGTGGATTGGTCTCAATAGCCGTGCGGAGAACGGCATTTGGGACCCCATCAGGTCCTGGTGCTTTGCCGTTCTTGATCCGTTGTAGAGCTTCGAGGACTTCTGCTCCCGTGGTGGCTTCTATTTCAGGTGGCGGTATTCTATCCATCACCCTCTGGGCTGCCACTTTCTCTGGAAATAGGGTTTCTACTATGTTAACCAGCAGATCTGCACACATTGGCGGCGGGGGACTGAACACTCGCAGTCTCTTCATTACCAGCCTGAATGCGTAGCCCAAAGGGTTCGCATCTGCGTCATCGCAGAGCTTTTCGAAGCATTTGCGCTTAGCATCCTTGATCTGCCTCTTCAAGCAGCGTCTGCTTTCCTTATATTCTCCTTGGAGCCTCTCGAATTCCGGGGAACCTCTCGAACGCTGGTGTAGTCGTCTTTTCCGCTGGCACTCCTGCCTGGCGCTACCTATTGCAGCGTTCCACCAATACGTTGGCCTGCGGTTGTTCAGGCTTCTTCTTTTCCTTAGCATGGAGGCATCACATGCTTCCAGCGTATGTATAGCCAGTTGGCTTGCTCTCTCTTCAGCCGTGTTTTGTGACGTGTGTGTGTGTGTGTGTGTGTGCTCCCGGTGAAGCGAGTTGCAAAATGTTTGAACAGGATGTGAAGAGGAGTGCTGTGCTCGAACAAAAGCTGAATGGGACTCCCACTCGACAGAGAAAGTCAAGGGATTGCAGTGAAATCTGTGCAAGTCATGCACACGACATGTATGTGCATAAGTTGTTTTTCGGCACTTGCCGAGCATTCGCTTGAGCCTACAGTGTCGCTGCACTCCGCAGGATCCAGTAACTCTCTCCGGAGAGAGTTTTTTCTCACTCGTGAAGAGCTGTCTCTGCTTTTAGGGATACCCCAATAGATAGAACATCTCTAAACCATTTGCGTTGGGTGTGCGCGTGTGTGGCATGCCCCAAGCCTTCGACAAAATGTAATTATGATGATGCTGCACAAGAGTGGCATTCCGTGCTCCATGCTCCGTGCCATTCCCCGCGAGAATATCATGTATTCCCGACATTCTGCTGTTCTGGGCATTCTGCTGATGTCGTATCGCCCGTTCCCCCTGCTTTTCCACGGGAAATTTGTCAACTCAGTGAATCA
Organism: Drosophila miranda; assembly: GCF_003369915.1. Classification (NCBI taxonomy): domain Eukaryota; kingdom Metazoa; phylum Arthropoda; class Insecta; order Diptera; family Drosophilidae; genus Drosophila; species Drosophila miranda. The sequence goes on from NW_022881614.1 coordinate 24,668,474, forward strand.
AAAATGTTTTATGGAGCGAGACAGGCATCAAGCTGGAGGCAGCCACAGCGACGGGCCGAGGGAGGGGGAGATTGAGAAGCAATCTTTTCAATTAGACGAATGCCGCGAATGTATGGCCAATGTTTGCCAATAATTTGCGGCATTCCTCAACAGCGCCAACAAACTGAAGGAGCCCTGACCCGGCAGCAGTTGACAAACGGCCAACAGCAGCCAGGACACTCCCATACATCTGTAGCCATCGGACACGCCCCAAGGACGTGAGGGCCCGGGACAATAGCTCACGTACGTGAGTGCGTGCGTGTACTTGCAGCCAGCAGGAAACTCACTTATTTAGGGACAGCCCGCGTCTCGTCTGGCCTGAGAGCACCTCTCTGCTGCTTAAGCGTGTGAATTTTTGTTAATTTATTTATGCTAAAGAAAGACTTGTTTTGCTCCTGGGCTGCTCCTGCCATGGCCCAATCATTTACTTAATTATTTAAAATGCTGCATGCACTTTGTGCCTCCCTTCGTAGAGGCTCCAGTGTTGCAGCTCCATAGGGCAGAGCGCCGTTAGGGCAAGCGTTTGTCTCAAATTACTTAATCATTTTGCAAGGGCAAAGCAGGAGCTGCAAGGACAGCATCTCGGTTGAGTCACCTTGCAGCCTTAAAGCCTTGAAGCGAACCTGTTCCTGCCTGCCCTCGTCTTCTATCCTTTCATATTTTATATTAAATTATTGCTCTATGAGCAAATTGCTATGCAAATTGTAGGAATAAATGATGCTGGTGCAGATGGAAACGATGATAATCATTGGCCTAGTCTTTGACAAGTTTTTTCTTCACCTTTTGACCTGCTGTGAAAGATATTTACATGGAAATGGCAGGACGGGAGGCCATTAGGAATGTTTTAATGAAATACTAGAGATGCAATTTAATATTGAATTAAGTCACGAATAAACATTAGAACCCCTCGACGCAGTCGTAAGAGCCCTTGAATGTTCCGATTGCGGGAAACCATTTCATGATCCACGGACCGTTATTGAAAGTGCGCGTACGTACATCGAGAGATCAGCCTCATGCACGGAGTGACATCACTCGATTGGAAGTTAAGTTGGGATCTGACGCAGGTAAACCTTCTAAAATATACGTACACCTTCGTGACTCTGCGAGCAGGGGCAGACAAGTATCTAAACGCCTCTAGGCATGCAACTAGAACGTTACGTCTTTGCAATCTGTGGTCGTCGTGTATGTGTCGACTCGTAATATTGTCCTCAGTGGCTGATCTTCCGCTGGCTTGGCGTTCTCCCTTACTTGTCTGTCCGTTATTCGTGTCATTTGCCTGTTCTATTGCAGCGCTCGTGTGGAGAGAGTGAGAGAGAGAGACGCGCTCAACTCAATTAAGGAGGATCGTAAGAGAGAGATGATGGGAAGATGGGTGCTGAGTTTGAAGGCTTCAAGCACTAGTTGATTATTTTTCAGAATTTTAGTGGAAATCTAACAAATATTAACCCAAACCCCACATACGATCTATTCAGTCAGACAATCCTAGGGAGAACCAAAAATCTGAACCGAGGGGCGCTGCCGCATGACGAGAGGCCTGTTTAACCGTCCTACGGGCCAAGTATTGAGTATTTTATGAGGGCAAAGAGTGTAAATATATGAGACAATGTGGGACAGGCAGTGGTATAAGCGCTTAAGATCTTTCTGTTGGTCTCAGGCGATATGTTCACGAGTTTAAGATGGAATAATGCATCCTTTACGAGTTTACTTCATCAATTCTGTTTGTAGACCAAAGCCATAATTAAAGTGCTCGGCAAGCCGTAAAGGTGATTACCAAATGGAATGTTGAACCAGACAGCAGCCGCAATTGAAGCTGAATTTAAGCCACCAAAGACCATTTTTATACCCGATACTCAAAATGAGTATTGGGGTATATTAGATTTGTGGTAAAAGTGGATGTGTGTAACGTCCAGAAGGAATCGTTTCCGCCCCCATAAAGTATATATATTCTTGATCAGCATCAATAGCCGAGTCGATTGAGCCATGTCTGTCTGTCCGTCTGTCCGGTCGTCCGTCCGTCCGTCCGTCCGTCCGTCCGTCTGTCCGTCCCCTTCAGCGCCTAGTGCTCAAAGACTATAAGAGCTAGAGCAACGATGTTTTGTATCCAGACTTCTGTGATATGTCACTGCTACACAAATATTTCAAAACTTCGCCCCGCCCACTTCCGCCCACACAAAGGACGTAAATCTGTGGCATCCACATTTTTAAAGATACGATAAAACCAAAAACTGAGAATCGTAGAGGATGACTATATGTTTTAGAATGTAAGACCTCAACCAGATCGTATTATTATTATAGCCAGAATCAAGAAAACAATTTCATTCTTTCTCGCTCTGTCTCTCTCTAACACACAGGTTTCATGGTCGGTTTTGCCAATTGCAAAATATGAGTTCAAGGGTCTCAGAACCTATAAGAGCCAGAGCAACCAAATTTGGTATCCACACTCCTGTGATATCTGACCTTGACCGTTTCTTGTCCAAATTTCGCCACACCCCCTTCCGCCCCCGCAAAGGACGAAAACCTGGGGCATCCACAAATCTCAGATACTATTAAGGCTAGAGTAACCAAATTTGGTATCCGTACTTCTGTTAGATCTCACTATAAAACGTATATCTCAGAATTTCGCCCCACCCCCTTCCGCCCTCACATAGGACGAAAATCTGTTGCATCCACAATATTGCACATTCGAGAAAACTAAAAACGCAGAATCATAGATAATGACCATATCTATCAGATTGCTGAATCAGATCGGATCGTTTTTGTAGCCAAAAGCAAGAAATCAATTTTCAGTGGCTACGCAGCGCCCGACGTCACGCTCAGACTGATTTTCTGTCTCTCTCGCACGCACTCTTTGTCGTGTCGTTTAAGATTAGCGGCGTCTGCCGGAGGAGAGCCATACTGACTTAGTATCGGGTATAACTGTAGAGTTGCGGTGTCCGCAGCAACTCACAACATTCCACCTCGTTCAATTTCTTTCCAGTGCTCTAGTGACTTGCCCTTGCCACAGCCACAGCCCCTGCCACAGCAATAAGAAAGCCAACATATACACTGTGAAGGCATAAGCCTCCACAGCACTAACCACGACACCATCCCCTGGAGGGACCGCCCCGACGGCTGGTTATCTAATTTCATTATTTCATTATCACTTTTTATCCGATTCTTATTACTTCTATTATAATTAGTATTACTTAGACAACGAACAATGAATCCTTAGTTTCCCCAATTAAAATAAAAATAGGCTAAGAAAACCCCTAAAATAGTGAGGCGTTTTACTTATTAGCAGCGAAGAGACAACACGAAAGAGAGACGCCTACTACGGCCACGCAGCAAAGAGAGCCGACATGGAAGAGAAGGAAACGAAGAGACTCGCCGGTCGCTCTTACGCCCACGCAGCCAAAGCAAGAGAGAGAACGGCCGAAGGCAAAGGAACAGCATGCAAGAGCATGATGCAATTATACAAGGTGGTCTCGTCGGCAAAAGTTAGTCCCTTAACGTATGATAGCAATAAGTGCGAGTGAAGGGCACATAGTATAGTGAGTGTGAGTGAGACGGTATATGTTGATGTTGATTAACCCTTAACAGGCCCGTGGGTTTTTAAAATTTTAAAATAAAATGATTTTACTGATATATTATTATTTTAATTTTATGCAGCCATTAATAATTTTTCTTCAATATTTTTAGTTATATTAAAATGTTCTTTTACATAATATATAAAGATTACTTCTAATTCTGTGGTATTTTTTTTTTGTATATGCTTTTTATAATTTTGTTGTTGTCGGGACATAAGGGTTAAGAATATATCAAAAAATTCGTCCGTGCAAGCATGCACTGACGATAAGGGACAACACGAACGAACTTCGGCTCCCGACGAGACCACCTTGTATAATTGCATCATGTGCAAGAGAGCGAAGCGGCAGAGAAGCCGCCGATCGCCCACGAAGCCGAGGCCGACAGCCGAAAGCTGCGCAGCCACGAAGCGGCGGAGAAGCTGCAAAAGGTAAAGCAGAGGCCTGGCACGGTCCAGCGCGGGCCAGGCTCGGGAGAGATCTCGGAGGGCTGGGCCAGACCGGTTGTGCGGCGGAAGCCAAAATAGATTTAAAACGAGGGGGAACGTTGTGAGTTGCTGCGGAGACCGCAGTTATACCCGATACTAAGTCAGTATGGCTCTCCTCCGGCAGACGCCGCTAATATTAAACGACACGACAAAGAGTGCGTGCGAGAGAGACAGAAAATCAGTCTGATCGTGACGTCGGGCGCTGCGTAGCCAGTGCAAATTGATTTGTTCCTTTTGGCTATAAAAATGATCTGATCTGATCCAGATTCAGCAATCTGATAGATATGGTCATTATCTATGATTCTGCGTTTTTAGTTTTCTCCAATCTGCAATATTGTGGATGCAACAGATTTTCGTCCTTTGGGGGGGCGAAAGGGGGTGGGGCGAAATTTTGAGATATACGTTTTATAGTGAGATCTGACAGGAGTGCGGATACTAAATTTGGTTACTCTAGCCCTAATAGTCTCTGAGATTTGTGGATGCCTCAGATTTTCGTCCTATGCCGGGGCGGAAGGGGGTGTGGCGAAATTTTGACACAAAATGGTCAAGGTCCGATATCACAGGAGTGTGGATACCAAATTTGGTTGCTCTGGCTTTTATAGGTTCTGAGATCCTTGAACTCATATTTTGCATTTGGCAAAACCGACCATGAAACCTGTGTGTTAGAGAGAGACAGAGCGAGACAGAATGAAATTGTTTTCTTGATTCTGGCTATAATTATTATACGATCTGGTTCAGATTTTGCACTCTAGAAGATATAGTCATCTTCTACGCTTCTGCGTTTTTAGTTTTCTCGTATCGTCGAAATTGTGGATGCCACAGATTTTCGCCCTTTGTGGGGGCGAAAGTGGGCGGGGTTAAGTTTTGAAATATTCTTGTATCAGTGACATATCACAGAAGTCTGGATCCAAAACATCGTTACTCTCGCTCTTATAGTCCTTGAGCACTAGGCGCTGAAGGGGACGGACAGACGGACGGACGGACGGACGGACGGACGGACGGACAGACGGACAGACGGACAGACAGACATGGCTCAATCGACTCGGCTATTGATGCTGATCAAGAATATATATACTTTATGGGGTCGGAAACGATTCCTTCTGGACGTTACACACATCCACTTTACCACAAATCTAATATACCCCAATACTCATTTTGAGTATCGGGTATAACTAGCCGTGACCGCGCCGTGTACGCAATAAGCCGGACGCGGTGAATAAAAACCAGCTGTGACCGCGGTGTGCAAAGGAAGCCACCGACGTGACGAGGACCGGCCGCCGGACCCAAGGAAGGGAAAGCAAGGGTGAGCCACCTCACGTATGTGACCTCTGGGGGGGATAGATCGGTGCAGTAGGCAGGGTGTACGCACAGAACCAGAAGTTTTCCCGAAAATGTTGTAAATTTTTGTCATTTATTCCCCCCACAATAAAGACACCCACCTCAACCCACCGGTTTCGGAACTTTCGCCCGTAGGAGTCCCTCAGCCCCACCCGCTCTCTTCCCTATTCCCTGGGGGCCCGGAGAAGGGGATGTGAGTAGTGGATCATGCGGCATCCCCCAAGCTGGGCTTCCCTTCCCCATACCTGTCTCCCCTGGGGACCCGGCGATGCTGGATGTGAGTCGTGGATTCACGCGGCATCCGCAAAGCTGGGTTCCCTCTCCTACACCCTCGCCCTGGGGGACCCGGCGATGCTGGATGTGAGTCGTGGATTCACGCGGCATCCGCAAAGCTGGGTTCCCTCTCCTACACCCTCGCCCTGGGGACCCGGCGACGCAGATGTGAGTCGTGGATCATGCGGCATCTGCTAAGCTGGGCTCCCCTCTCCGCTACCCTTCCGACCCCTGACCCAAACCCCCTCCTCCCGCCTCGCATGGCCCCCAACACACGTCTCGGCAGCTCCCCAAGCACGGGTTCACCCGCGCCTCGATCCACCCCACGGGTGCGCTTTCGCTGCGAACGGCTCTCCCCTTAGGTCCTCACACAACAAATTTTGCTGTGGGGAAGGACCGGGCCCTGGACAGACTGAGAAGCTGTACCTCGGCCTGAGAACTTCCTTACAGATGGCGCCCGAGCAGGGACACGAGGGGAGAGTCGGTGAGCATAGGGAATAAGTGAAAAGCAGTTAGAAGTGAAAAGGGAACCAAGCAGCAGCCAACAATTAAAAGGCAAGACCCACAAAAGCAAAACGGCAAACGATGTTTAGGAGCCACGGATCAGGAAAAGCAGCAGGAGAAAAGGAAGGAAAACTTAAAATCAGTGATCAGCAGCCAAAAATCAGAGTCCCGGCAAATAGCCAGCACCAATCGTTGATCCCTCGACTTATGTACAGCTGAGGCTGGTTTCTCTAATACCCCCCAAGCAACAGCCGCCGGCACGTGTCCCAGACGCGCCGGCGAAAACCACGCAGCCAGCCACCTACGCGCCAGAAAGAGACGGGGAGAGACGCGAAAAACCACGCAGCCAGCCACCTACGCGCCAGAAAGAGACGGGGAGAGACGCGAAAAACCACGCAGACAGCCACCTACGTGACAGAAAGAGACGGGGAGAGACGCCGAAGACACAGCTCCGCGTGCCGGGAGAAAATGGCCGCGGACGGCGCCTAAAACTTTGGCACGCGACGGCGACAGAGTAGCAAAGCAGCAGCAGCGGCGCAGCGGCAGAGCAGGAAAGCAGCGACGACAGAGCAACGAGGCAGCGGCAGAGCGGAAAAGCAGCAGCGACAGAGCAACGTGGCGGCGGCAGAGCGGAGAAGCAGCAGCGACAGAGCAACGTGGCAGCGGCAGAGCGGAGAAGCAGCAGCGACAGAGCAACGTGGCAGCGGCAGAGCGGAGAAGCAGCAGCGACAGAGCAACGTGGCAGCGGCAGAGCGGAGAAGGCGCAGCGACAGAGCAGCGAGGCAGTGACCGAGCAGCGAGGCAGTGACAGAGCAGCGAGACAGTGACCGAGCAGCGAGGCAGTGACCGAGCAGCGAGGAGTGACAGAGCAGCCAAGCAGCGAAGCAGCGGTAGAACAACGGAGCAGCGGGGGACAGAGGGCGATCGCAGAGGAGCAGCTACATGGCAGAGGAGCCCTCGGCCACAAAGACATGGCCACGCCACGGCCAATATAAGGCGGAGCAGGAACACCGGTCGAGACAGTCGTTACCGAGCAGTCAGACAGTCATTACCGGGCAGTCAGGCAGTTGTTACCGAGCAGTCAGACAGTCATTACCGGGCAGTCAGGTAGTAGTTACCGAGCAGTCACACAGTTACCACCGAGCAGTCAGACAGAACCTTTCCCTGTACCGCGCCACGTATCCTTCGACAGGATCATCCAACCCAGTGCTGTATATCCTAGTACAGGATCACCGATCTAGTACCGTGCCGCGTGCCCTTCGAACAGGATCCCCCACCCCAGTGCCGTGTATCCTAGTATAGGATCACCGATCCAGTACCGTGCCGCGTGTCCTTCGAACAGGACTCTCCACCCAGTGCCGCGTATCCTAGTACAGAAGCCCCAGACCCAGTACCGTGCTGATAAGGACTCGTACCGGTGCCCCGATCAGTGTACCAGGATCAGGATGAACATCCGCTGGATAGCGTCCCGCAGGAAGGACGAGCTGCAGAGCCTAGCTAAGGAGTTTGGACTAGGAGAAACTGGGACTGTAGAGGACCTACGGAGCCGGATCACCGCATTCATCGCACGCCCTGGGCACCCCGAAGCCGTGCAGGCAAGGCTGGACGAATTGGCTACGCACTTTGGGAACATACCGAGCCCCAGGGACCACCGGAGTCCAGCCACGTCACCCGGGCCAGAGAGCCGGACGAAGATGGAAGACAGCAAGGAGGGACCAAAACTGCGATTAATTGTACCCGAGCTGCCCAGCACGAGCCAAGGATCCACCCACGGATACCGCGAGTCAGCAACCGAGGCACCGGCCGCCCAGGACGAGCAATCACAACGAGCTGCCCAAGGACCACTCCAAGGAACCAGACCAGAGGCGTCCAGCAAGAACCCCGCGCCAGTCCCCACTCCCGCTGGACCCCTGGCCACGCCTAGCCACCAGACAACCACGGAAGGAGAACATCCACGTCTTCCTCAGGGACATCGGGTCTCACGCCCCGGAGGGGGTGAGATTTCGTACTCGTTACTGGCGGACAAACTCCGGAAATGGGGAGTTACTTTCGACGGCCACGCGGACCCACTAGCGTTCATCGAAAGGCTCGAGGAGCGAGTGGAATCATACGGCGGGAGCCCAGAGCAGTTGCCGCGAGCCATCTCCGGTCTCCTTACAGGTAAGGCCGAAGGATGGTTCCGAACTTTTCAGATGCAGGGACAGAATTGGACAGACTTTCGGAAAGAATTCCTAGAATTCTTCCTGCCCCCCAGATACTTCCAGCGGCTGGAAGACACCATACGAAGTCGGGAACAGAAGCCCAAGGAATCCTTCCGGGATTACCTTATCGAGTTGCGTCTGATGATGCAGCGAGCCCAGTATACTCGGGAACAGGAACTCGAGCGGATCTACGAAAATCTCCGTCCGGAGTATCAAATGTACACGCGCAGACAAGATTTCCGATCACTCACGGAATTGACCCAGCTCGTCTCGGCCTACGAAACCGCGCGGGACCGAGACGCACTCCGCAGCATCGGGACCCGCAGAACCATCGACCCCGTGCCGCCTATCCCGGCAATGGAACCAACCCACAACGAGGCAGCACACACGAGACACCCGGGAAAACCGAGATCACCAACCGAGGAATCGGCCAGGAGCAAGAGCAGGCGATCGATGTACAACGAGCCTGCCGGAACTGCGGGGAAAACGGCCATTTCAGTGGTGCGTGCACAAACCGACAGAAGCTGTTCTGTTGGGAATGTGGCCACCGAGGGGTCCGGACCATCAACTGCTGCCGGAAGCCAGCGTCGGGAAACGGATCGGGTCTCCGCCCAACTGGGACATGGACGGAGGCGCGCACCCCGGAACAGGAGAAACCCACCCATTAAGCATGACCGGAGAAAGGATCGCTGCCCTGGTGGACATCAATGGGAGAGCATTTGCGGCCACCCTCGACACTGGAGCCACACGATCCTTCATCAGTGAGCGGCTGGCGAAGGAGATAGGGACGACCGAGAACAGGCGAGAGGTGAGGACCAGGATCCGCCTGGCAGATGGAACCAGGAAGGAGATCAACCAAGCGATAGCAGTCACAGTGCGCCTGGATCAGCAAGAAACACAGGTATCTCTTCTTATACTCCCCACGGTATTAGACGACTTCATCTTGGGGCTCGACTTCCTCTGTGGCATCCGCGCAAGGATCCACTGCGGACGGGCATATCTACAGCTGAAGTTGCAGCAGAAACCCGCCGGGACGATACCATCATGCACCGTCCAGCCACGCCCACGGTCTGTCACGTTTGCGGACTCCACTGCCATCCGAGACCAGCCGCAGACCAACACCCCACAGCCAACCCGAACCATCCAACCGCAATGACAACAAAGCCCTACCAGACAAGATCAAGCAACAACCCCAGGACTACGCCATCACAACAGGACACGAAGAAAGCTACGACGGAAAGAACTGCGACACCGATGGAACCAACCATGGCCAGTTCCCCAGCACGAACCCCGACACCAACAGGACAACGGCTCCACTGGATCAATCCAGGGCCAGCTCGTCGAACCAGGAGTCACCGACAGGACACAGCAGGAAGCAAAGGACTTGGGCAGAGACAGCTACGGCTCCACTGGATCAATCCAGGGCCAGCTCGTCGAACCAGGAGTCACCGACAGGACACAGCAGGAAGCAAAGGACTTGGGCAGAGACAGCTACGGCCCCACTGGATCAATCTAGGGCCAGCTCGTCGAACCAGGAGTCACCAACAGGACACAGCAGGAAACAAAGGACTTGGGCAGAGACAGCTACGGCTCCACTGGACCAACCCAGGGCCAGCTCGTCGAACCAGGAGTCACCAACAGGACACAGCAGAAAGCAGAAAACTTCGGCAGAGATAGTTTCGGCGCCGCTGGACCAACCCAGGGCCAGCTCATCGAACCGGGAGTCAGCAACAGGACCCAGGAATCACCAGAATACTCCAGCAAAGATAGCTGCGGCCCCGCGGGACCAATCCAGGGCCAGCTCATCGAACCGGGAGTCACCACGAAGTAACCCAGCACGACAGACATCACGCCAGCCACGAACCCCGACACCACAGGACGAGATCAGAGAGACCTCGACGACGGACTACCAACTGGAGCCATTAGCCGACGCCGAAATAGCCCGGGAACCAAACCCGTTTCGCCCAGCCGACTCGGATGACGAGAACGCGATCTTGGACGCCATTACCGCCCGGGAACTGGAGGACCTATCGCCGTGGCAGCAAGACCCAGACCCCGAACCACCCCCCACGCCGTGGCCAGGCAAGTTTCTGGAAGAAGAACTGGCGAAATTCGACGGACTAGCTGGAGTCTCCCACATCGCCGAACACACGATAACAATGCGAGACGACAGGCCCGTGAAGCAGCGCCATTTCCCGAAGAACCCGGCCATGCAGAAGATCATCAACGCGCAGGTGGACGAGCTGCTACGGGACGGAAGGATCGAGCCATCCCACAGTCCCCACAGCGCCACAATCGTCTTGGTAGGAAAGAAGACCGGAGAAATGCGAATGTGCGTGGATTATCGCCAACTAAATGCCCGCTCGGTGCCGGACGCATATCCACTGCCACGGATTAACCACATTCTCGAGAGACTTCGCCATGCTCGCTACATCTCCACGCTGGACCTCAAAAACGGATACTGGCAGATCCCGGTGGCCGAGGGCAGCAGAGAGGCAACAGCATTTACCGTCCCCGGCAGAGGACTCTTCCAGTGGAAGGTCATGCCTTTCGGCCTGCACTCAGCCCCAGAGACGTTCCAGCGAGCGTTGGACAGCGTCATCGGACCCACCATGGAGCCGTACGCGTTCGCATATCTCGACGATATCATCGTCATCGAAGCCACGCTAGAAGAACACATCGACCAACTTCGCGAGGTTTTCAGGAGGCTGCAAGAGGCGAACCTCCGACTGAACAGAAACAAGTGTAGCTTCAGGGAAGAGTTTAGTCTACCTCGGCCTTGTCATCAGCGAACAAGGCATCCACACGGACCCAGACAAGGTCAGCGCAGTCCAGAAACTAGCACCGCCCACCACACTGAAAGAACTGCGACGCTGCATCGGGATGGCATCCTGGTACCGACGTTTCGTCCCCAACTTCGCCACGGTGGTCCAGCCCATGACCAACCTGCTCAAAAAGGACCAAAAGTGGGAGTGGACAGAGGAACAACATCAGGCGTTCGAGACTCTCAAGGATAGACTCACGCAAGCACCAGTCCTGGCATGCCCCGACTTCGCCGAGCGATTCGTACTCCAAACGGACGCCAGTTCGTATGGCCTCGGAGCAGTATTGACACAACAGATCGACGGAGCAGAAAGAGTCATCGCCTACGCAAGCCGTCGACTACTCAAGGCAGAGGAAAACTACTCAGCCACCGAGAAAGAGTGCCTTGCCATAGTCTGGGCAATCCGGAAGCTCCGATGTTTTCTGGAAGGATACCACTTCGATGTAGTCCCGGATCACCTCGCCTTGAAGTGGTTAAACTCCATCGATAATCCAACGGGACGCATCGCCCGCTGGTCCTTGGAGCTCCAGCAATATCAGTTTGACATCCACTACCGCCGAGGAAGCCAGAACGTTGTGGCTGACGCCAGTCAGTAGAACCAGTAGAAACCCTGCAGCGAGCGGACGAAGACCGGGACCCTTGCCCCTGCCCCTGGCTGCAGAGGCTCCAGGAACAGCCGGAAGGACACCCGGAGTTCATCATCGAGAGCGACCAAATATACAAACGAGCCAGCAGCAGAACCAGCGAAGAAGACCCTATCAAATGGAAACTATGTGTCAACAAGGACCACCGCGCTAGAAGAGTGCCACGATCATCCGACAGCAGGACACCTCGGAATCAGGAAGACGGCGACACGAATAGCCCAGAGGTACTACTGGCCCGGACTGCACCGAGATATCGCCCAATATATCCAGCAGTGCACCAAGTGCCAGCAGTACAAGGTGAGTCAAACCAAACCAGGAGGGAAGATGCACACCCGCCAAGCCCAAGAACCACTGGACATCGTCTGCGCCGACTTCATTGGACCATTGCCCCGATCCAAACACGGCAATACTATGTTGCTGGTGTTCTTCGACGCCTTCAGCAAGTGGGTGGAGTTGGTCCCACTACGCAAGGCCACCACCGCACTACTGGAGACCGCTTTCCGGGAACGGATCCTGAGCCGATTCGGAACCCCACGGAAGTTCGTATGCGACAACGGGACCCAATTCACAATTCACTCGTTCCGAAAGTTCTGCAAACTAGCAGGCATGGAATTGGAGTATACGGCGCCCTATACGCCACAACAAAACCCCACGGAACGAGCCAACAGGACGATCAAAACTATGATCGCCCAGTACATCGATGGAGACCAGCGGACATGGGACGAGCTGCTGCCCGAACTCAGCCTAGCCATCAACAGCAGCACATCGGACACCACAGGCTTCAGCCCAGCATTCATCGTACTCGGCCGGGAACCTCGGTTGCCTGGAGCCTTGTACGAAGAGACGACCCCAGGACTAGGCGAAGTGACAGAGACCCCAACCAGCAAGGCCAAGCGACTCAAGGAAATCTTCGCTATCGTACAAGAAAATACCCAGCAGGCATCACAGACGCAGAGCAGGACCTACAACCTACGTCGACGCGAATGGAGACCCACGATCGGGACGCTCGTGATGCTACGCCAACATCACCTGTCCAAAGCGGCGGACAACTTCGCTGCCAAACTGGCTCCCAAATATGAGGGGCCTTACAAAGTAATTAAATTTATTTCTCCCACCATAGCACGACTCCAGAAGCATCCGGGAAGACAACGACGAACGGCCGGACTAGCCGACCTCAAGGCCTACCACGACAACGAGCACACACTCACCAGCGAAGACAACGAAGACAACGATGACGACGACCCCAGCACCAGGAAAACCGCGAGTTCATGAGGGCCACTTATGGTAGTGCGCTGCCGTAATGTCTTCGCCCCGCAAGGGGAAACCGCGTCCACACTCAGTAAGATAGCTTAACTCCCCTTAAGGGATTAGAGTGAGAGATAGCCAGAAACTAGAAAATGCACCGATCAGGGAAACCCTGGGCACAGGACACATCAGTAGCACAGGGCAGGTTCTAACCAAACAAGGGTTTCTTCCCCCCACCAGATCCGACATGGACAACCCAAGGACGAGCGACGCACAGCCTCTAGAGGCAAAGGATGGCACGGAGGGGCATCCTAGGGGTGCGTCGCCGCCCAGCTCAAGGCAACCACGGTCCACGACCAGCCAACCACCAGCAAGCCACCACTCTCCGACCCCGCAAGCAGAACCGGGCAACACCACGCAGCCTGGACCATCAACAGGAGCCGTACCACGACCACCCACGCCACCTAGGCCATCCCGACGTCGGGCCCGCCCCGAAGGCCCACCGGCGCCCCGCCGGGCGACAACCATGACCTGGGCATGGCTCAACGACGTCGTCCATCCGAACACGTCACGAAACAACCTGGCTGGGATCATCACAGTGGAGGCGATGCGGCCATCGGACTCAGACGAGGAGGTCCGAGCAGGCCGGGCCCAGCAGGAGCCACCAAGACGCCTACGCCGCCGCAAGCATCCAGGCCAAGGAACAGGCACCGCCGTCACCCCACGCGCGACTCGAAGACGCGTCGAGCCAGGACACGTCAACCTGGACCCCAACTCCGAGGGGCAGAGCAGCTCCCCAGTCGCGCCCAAACTGCGGCTGCGGTCCCCACCACCACCGCCCTATTACCTGTACCTCATGGGAGAACCGCTGACCCCACGGCCGAGCTACGACAGCAGCTCCGACGAAGGGTTCACCAGCCCCACAATGGAGGCCGACAAGCACTGGGAGCAGACCTGCCAGGCAAGCACCGATGAAGAGTTCTTGCACGACCGACGCTTCGGAAAAGCGGGTGGCCGCCCATGGGTCAAGCACTCCGTCCGGGAGCTAAACCGCCAACTGGAGGCCATACTCGGACGTGAGCGAGGACGAAGATGGGCCGGCCAACTGCCAGAAGAACCCTGCAACTGCTGCTCGCCCATCCACGGCCCATCACCCCACCCGGGCCCGAGAGCGAGATCATCCCCGCGTCGGACAACGACACAACAAGCGACGACGAGGTACAGCTCCTAGGAGAGGACGACACCACTCCGCTACGGATCCGCGACGGCAGTCTGGCCGATGCGCTGCCCCGACGGCTCCGAAACCTCGGCCTTCAGGATGAACACGAGCCACCCAGACACGTAACCGGCAATAAGCTGCCCCAACTGCTCCAGGAACTCGGCCTGGGGCACGGACCCGTGTCCCCGATACCCAGGGATGACGGAGACGAGGAGGTAGTCTGGATCCTGGGAGGGCAGGATAACCCAAACGGCCCGATCCCGGACACCAGCTGGGACGACAGGTGGCACGCCAGACTGCAGGAGTGGGACGCGCAGGAGGAGGCGGCAGCCCCGGAAAGAAGGGAGAATCCCGATTGGCAGCCGCTGGACCACGCACCAATGAAGTGGCTATCGCCAGTTCCCACCGACCACAACGCCCCGAACCCGGAAACGACGAGCTGCACGGCCCGAGAGGCCGAACCAGGAAACGCGAGCCAACCAAAGGAGGATAGCGACCTGTCATTGGGTTTGGAAGAGGCAGAGGCGGGCGGACTGCTCACAGCGTTCGAGGAGATGCCCGAGCTAAACACGCTGCAGGAGGAGCAGGAATGGCCAATCGCCCCAGTCGCCTGGCGGGTAAGCACGCCTGACCGCCGCATCCCGCAAAGCCTGTTGGAAGGCGCCAGCGCTCAGGCAGACGCGGCGCGTAAAGGGCGCAGCCGGATCCGCAGCTTAGAACACCACGACGGCCAACGCTTCCGCGTATGCATCAGCGGGAATTTGGTGCGCATTTCACCGCGCCCCACCCCGAAGTAGGAAGGGAGTGTGAAGGCATAAGCCTCCACAGCACTAACCACGACACCATCCCCTGGAGGGACCGCCCCGACGGCTGGTTATCTAATTTCATTATTTTATTATCACTTTTTATCCGATTCTTATTACTTCTATTATAATTAGTATTACTTAGACAACGAACAATGAATCCTTAGTTTCCCCAATTAAAATAAGAAATAGGCTAAGAAAACCCCTAAAATAGTGAGGTGTTTTACTTATTAGCAGCGAAGAGACAACACGAAAGAGAGACGCCTACTACGGCCACGCAGCAAAGAGAGCCGACATGGAAGAAAAGGAAACGAAGAGACTCGCCGGTCGCTCTTACGCCCACGCAGCCAAAGCAAGAGAGAGAACGGCCGAAGGCAAAGGAACAGCATGCAAGAGAGCGAAGCGGCAGAGAAGCCGCCGATCGCCCACGCAGCCGAGGCCGACAGCCGAAAGCTGCGCAGCCACGAAGCGGCGGAGAAGCTGCAAAAGGTAAAGCAGAGGCCTGGCACGGTCCAGCGCGGGCCAGGCTCGGTAGTGATCTCGGAGGGCTGAGCCAGACCGGTTGTGCGGCGGAAGCCAAAATAGATTTAAAACTAGCCGTGACCGCGCCGTGTACGCAATAAGCCGGACGCGGTGAATAAAAACCATCTGTGACCGCGGTGTGCAAAGGAAGCCACCGACCTGACGAGGACCGGCCGCCGGACCCAAGGAAGGGAAAGCAAGGGTGAGCCACCTCACGTATGTGAGCTCTGGGGGGGATAGATCGGTGCAGTAGGCAGGGTGTACGCACAGAACCAGAAGTTTTCCCGAAAATGTTGTAAATTTTTGTCATTTATTCCCCCCACAATAAAGACACCCACCTCAACCCACCGGTTTCGGAACTTTCGCCCGTAGGAGTCCCTCAGCCCCACCCCCTCTCTTCCCTATTCCCTGGGGGCCCGGCGAAGGGGTGTGAGTAGTGGATCATGTGGCATCCCCCAAGCTGGGCTTCCCTTCACCATACCTGTCTCCCCTGGGGACCCGGCGATGCTGGATGTGAGTCGTGGATTCACGCGGCATCCGCAAAGCTGGGTTCCCTCTCCTACACCCTCGCCCTGGGGGACCCGGCGATGCTGGATGTGAGTCGTGGATCATGCGGCATCTGCTAAGCTGGGCTCCCCTCTCCCCTACCCTTCCGACCCCTGACCCAAACCCCCTCCTCCCGCCTCGCATGACCCCCAACACACGTCTCGGCAGCTCCCCAAGCACGGGTTCACCCGCGCCTCGATCCACCCCACGGGTGCGCTTTCGCTGCGAACGGCTCTCCCCTTAGGTCCTCACACAACAAATTTTGCTGTGGGGAAGGACCGGGCCCTTGACAGACTGAGAAGCTGTACCTCGGCCTGAGAACTTCCTTACAACACCTGTAGCGGTGTGGCGATG
The DNA here is from genome assembly GCF_003369915.1 of Drosophila miranda. NCBI lineage: Eukaryota > Metazoa > Arthropoda > Insecta > Diptera > Drosophilidae > Drosophila > Drosophila miranda. The sequence continues at coordinate 24,685,037 of NW_022881614.1, forward strand.
TATCTGTGTGTATCTGTTTTTTTTTTTTTTTTTTGTTGTTGTGTGACTACAGGAAAGCTTCATGCCGACTCAGCCGAAGCCGAAGTGAGGGACTCTAACCGCTCTAAAACCAACCAGTTTGGTAGCCATAGTTGCGGCCATGAATCTAATCGCGGCCCAGTTTTCTTCCGACTCCAGCAGGCATTCTGCCAGGTTTGCCGAAATCTTGGACATTCGAAGAAGCAGTGCTCTGCGTCTTCGATGACCCCTGCGCAAACCACGCAGAAGGGGTCGTCCTCGTGCTTAAACCTATGCAGGTAGGCTTTAAAGCAACCGTGTCCTGTCAGCAGCTGTGTCAGGTGATACTCCACTTGTCCATGGCTACGGTTCAGCCAACTCTTCAGGTCTGGGATTAGCCTATGGGTCCATCGCCCTTTGCTTCTGTTATCCCACGAATCTTGCCATTGCAGGATTGTGCGCTGCCTTAAGGCACCTCTGGTGTCCTGGTCCGTAGTCCCCAAGGTTCGCTCTGCCCTAATTCCTGCGGCTTCTCTTGCCAGCAGATGGATGGGAATCATTCCTGCTACCACTAGTGCGGCGTCTTGGGATACCGTTCTGAATGCGCAACACACCCTCAGGGCACACAGCCTCTGGACTGCGTTGCATTCTCGGGCATATGTTTTATGCTTCATTGCATCAACCCATATTGGTGCAGCGTACATTAGCGTTGAGCCAACTACGCTCGCTAGTAGCTTTCGCCTTGGCTGTTTCGGGCCTCCGGTGTTGGCCATGATGCGGGATAGGGCCACTGCCGTTTTTCCTGCTTTGCTGCTTGCTTACGCCATGTGATGCTTGAAGCTGAGTCTGTGGTCAATCATGACCCCCAGGTACTTCAGGCTTGGACTGGAGCTAATAGTGCAGTCTCCTACTCGGATCGTGGCCGTCTCCACTACTTTCCTGCTGCTTATGAGCACCGCCTCCGTTTTGTGGGTGGCTAATGAGAGATCCCTCCCTGATAGCCATGTTCTGGCTCTCTCTACCGCGTCGTTGCAGATTTCTTCCGCCGCTTCGTTCTGTTTTGCCACTAGGACTATTGCTATGTCGTCGGCAAAGCCTATCACCGTGGCGCCCATTGGCATATCCATCTTGAGGATTCCATCATACATGACGTTCCACAGCAGCGGGCTGCTCACGTGTCCCCTTATCCGTCTCATATATGAGCACTCGGTCTCTTAGGTAGTCCGCGATGATATTCTGCAGATACGGCGCACAGTGGCGAATTCCGCCGTTTCAGCTTGCTAAATTAATAACTTCTGAACAAATAGAGATAACTTCATGAAACAATCTGCATTTGAAAGAAAAATCTTTCAAAATTCAAAATTATACCGATTTACCTGTCACAACCTCGCGCGAAAAACGGTCGAAGCGCAGAAAGGGCTTTTAGACTTAGGTAATAAATAGTTCAAGGAACATATACAAAAAAAATCTCGGGAAAATTTAGATAAATATTTTTTAAAATTCCAGTCAAAGTTAAAAAACAGCCTAATTTTTAGATGGTTTGCAAAACAAGCTTTTTTACTGCCTATGCACTGCCCATATTTTTAAAAAGTTTTCTTAAGAATTAATGCAACTAATAAAAGATACCAAAAACAGAATCATACGTTACATAGTTAACTTTTTTTTCCACCTGAAAGATGCAGTATTTGAATACAAGTTTAAAAAAATTGTGCGCACTGAAACAATTTTCAACTTTTAGTGCTCATATCTTCTTAACTAAAATTCTGAATTTCTTGAAGGTTTGATTTTTGAAAGCTCTGGAAAATTCTCTATTAAATGCGTATATTCATTAAATCCAAGGCGCTAAAAAAAATCTCTGACTTTTCCCACCTCTTTTCGACGAAATCGCCACTGTGCGGCGGTACTTGAGAGTTTCTCAATTCTTCTAGTATGTGATCCCAATTGGCAGAGTTGAATGCATTTTGGACATCGAGTGTTGCCACTATGCAATACTCGCTTTGCTATCTCACATACCTCGCTGATTGCGTCCACCGTGGACCTGCCTTTGCGAGACCCGTGCTGTCTCGGTGAGAGCTGACGCGTTACTGCCTTCTCCAGCCTGGTGTGGATTATGCGCTCGAGGATCTTACCCACTGTGTCGAGCATGCAGAGTGGTCTATAGGATGATGGCTCCTCGGTCGGCTTGTTCCCCTTGGGTAAGAGGACTAGCCGCTGTCGCTTCCATGGTCTGGGGAAGGTCCCTTCGGACATGCACGCATTGAATAAATCCACGTACATTTTTGGATTGGTCTCAATAGCCGTGCGGAGAACGGCATTTGGGACCCCATCAGGTCCTGGTGCTTTGCCGTTCTTGATCCGTTGTAGAGCTTCGAGGACTTCTGCTCCCGTGGTGGCTTCTATTTCACGTGCCGGAATTCTATCCATCACCCTCTGGGCTGCCACTTTCTCTGGAAATAGGGTTTCTACTATGTTAACCAGCAGATCTGCCCACATTGGCGGCGGGGGACTGAACACTCGCAGTCTCTTCATTACCAGCCTGTATGCGTAGCCCAAAGGGTTCGCATCTGCGTCATCGCAGAGCTTTTCGAAGCATTTGCGCTTGGCATCCTTGATCTGCTTCTTCAAGCAGCGTCTGCTTTCCTTATATTCTCCTTGGAGCCTCTCGAATTCCGGGGAACCTCTCGAACGCTGGTATAGTCGTCTTTTCCGCTGGCACTCCTGCCTGGCGCTACATATTGCAGCGTTCCACCAATACGTTGGCCTGCGGTTGTTCAGGCTTCTTCTTTTCCTTAGCATGAAGGCATCACATGCTTCCAGCGTATGTATGGCCAGTTGGCTTGCTCTCTCTTCAGCCGTACCGTTGGTCTCGTAGTCCTCAAACATGGCACGGACCATATCCGGCTCTAGCGTTTCGGTCTTATAATCGATCTGCTTGCCAATGAACGGGTTAGGTGCGCCCGCTTCCTGGATTTCACATATGAGGGCTTGTATCCCGGTGTATAAGCCACTAACTTGCCACGTTGTCCTGCGGCTGAGGCTGCTGCTCACGAACGTAAGGTCTATTATAGACCCCGTTCCAGCTCTGCCGAACGTCTGCTGTGTGCCTGTGTTCAGCAGTACGGCATCCAACGTCGCAAAGCATTCTAAGAGCGCCTGTCCCCTTGGGTTCGTTCTCGGGCATCCCCACTACGTCGCCCAAGCGTTGAAATCGCCGGCTATGAGCGTAGGGTGTTTCTCCCGCGCATCTTCAGCAATCCTTTCCAGTGCCTGCGTCGCCTGCTGTAGGCTGAGGCTCGGGGGCAGGTAGCAGCTATATATGTGCACTCCATTTATCCGGGCTCTGGCGAATCCGTCTCCGACGTATGTTTGCAGTAGTTGCTGTGTGGGACTCCCACAGCTCCATATCGCTGCCTTCTTGCTCGAGTCAGCAATCCACTCTCCCGAGTTGCGATTCTGGTATTGCTCGCGTATGACTGCTACATCAATACGGTGCTCCCTTATGGTCTGGTCCAGCAGCTGCTGTGCCATCTCGCAGTGGTTGAGGTTTAGTTGGAAGATTTTCATCTATCCTTCATTTGCTGCATCGCCTTTTGGTACTGCGGGCACCTCGAACTCGTCGTTTGGTGCTTCGGGTCCTTCACCCGGTGGCGCTTGCAAAGAATGCAACTTGGTTCGACTTTGCAATCTTTGGCCTGGTGGTCGGCTCCTGCGCAATTGTAGCAGCACTTCGCGAAGTTTTAGCTGCTCTTACAATTAGGCGCGATGTGGCCAAACTCCATGCACTTGTAGCATCTTCTGGGAGTTGACTTGGGTCGTATTCTGCAATTCCTCACCCCAGGCGAATTTCTCCAGGAGGGGCTTTGCTATAGCCGGTGGAACTTTCAGAGTCAGGGTCTGCGTGCTCCTATAGGCTGGTCTGATGGAGATGGCTGCGGCCTCGCAGATTTCCACCCCTGCCTGCGCTTTGAGTTCCGCTAGGACTTCCTCTTGGGTGGACACTTCGTCTATGTCCCTTACCTCCAAGATGACAGTTTCGGTAAGACTCCTTACTTCAACCGTGCTTCCTAGCGCTTCCTTGACTGCTGCCTGCATCTCGTGGGTTCTCGGGTCCGCCGATTTTTCCAGCATCAGCAACAGCTCTCCTTTTGCTGTGCGTCGCACCCCTTGCACCGATTGCCCTAGCTTTTTAAGACTTGGCTCTGTCTTGACCTTCCTTAGAATGTCTGCATATGAGACAGTGCTGGTGGCGGCGATGACTATTGCATCGCTGCGTGGCGGTCTTCGTCGTTGCTGCTGCTTTGGCTTTGGCCTTTGCCTAGCTACGACTTTCACCCACCCCGCCTCTCGATCCTTTGGGGCGTCCTCCGGTCCCTTGCGAGCTACGGCGTCCCTCATTTGGCCTTCCTGCGGCTTCTTCTCGGTTTTTTTTTACTTTTCGGCCTTGGGGACGGGGACGGGTGGATGGTGTTCCTGGGCTCTAGCCGTGCCCTCTTTCCCGCCCTCTCCGTCACTTCCGGCTGTGTAACCTTGGCTACAGCCTGCTCCGCAGAGATCGCCTGCCAGCACGATTCCAACTCTCGCTGCAGATATTCGATCTCATCCACCAGATCCCTCATTGGGTTCGTGATGGACCTCTTTGGGAGCACCATCAGCTTCCTCAACTCTCTGGCCTTTTGGCCCAAGCTCGCCAAGCTCGCGGTGTATCTGTGTGGCGATGTATCTGTGTGGCGGTGTATCTATGTGCTTGGAAAGGAAAATCCCCTTGCTGGGGCTTAGCGGACTTTTCCCCGTTTTACCATTTTTACGATTATGTGCTCGCTGAATCTTATCGAATTTCGAGTATAAAGATCTCTGAATATTTATGGAATATTCTTGACGGGGAGTGCCCCCGCCCCGACTACTCACCTCGATACAGAACTGACAGTCGCACTGCAGCAGGGACATGGCCTCGCCCGCATCCTCCACGTCGATCAGACACAGCTTGCAGGTGAATGGCTGGAAAGTGCTGGTGGGCGTGGCCGAGGGTGTGACCTCCACGGAGGCGAGCATCTCGCGGCGCTGCAGGGTGATGCCGTCCCGCACGCAACAGGCCTGGGCCGCATGATTGGCATTGGCCATCGACAGCAGGGAGCTGACGGTCAAAGGATAGGCATGATTGGTGCCAAACGGACCGAGCTCGCCGCCAGTCGCTGGAGACTGCTCCAGCTGCTCCAGCTGCTGTTCCTCTTCCTCCTCCTGCTGCTCTTCCTTGGCATGGAACAGATTGTTGTTGGAGCTGGAATGGAGCGTGGCCGTGGTCACATTGGACGGGGGACTGGGGCTGCTGGAGGGCGCCGACACCGTTCCGCCGCTGAGTCGGATCTGGGCATTCACGTTGATGTGCGGCTGCTCCTCCTCCGTGCCGGCTGCCGAGTCCGGGCGAACTACGAATCCGTTGGCCAGGGAGTAGCGCGACCCGGAGGCCGCCAGGGACAGCAGGCTGGTGCAGCGGGAGCAGGTGGCCCCGCCCCCGCCGTGGCCGTTGATGCTGTTCACGCTGTTCCGCAGCCGATTGAGGGGTCGTATCTGCTCGACGCCGGCGCTGCTGAAGATCCCGCTGCCATGGCCGGCCATCGAGTGGCCCTGGCTCCGGCTCTGGGACAGGCTTAGGCCCTGACTGTGACTCTGACTGTGGCTGTGGCTCTGGCCCTGCCGCGTGAGGGCCAGGACGGTCTCGCATTTGCGCAGTCCCGTGTACTGGACAATGGACTGGGACTTCTCTTGGTGGAGGCTGCTGGCGCTGCCCTCGCGCCGCATGATGTGCCACAGCTTGTGCTGGACCACGTTCAGGGAGCTGCTCGATCCGCTGATGCTGAGGCTGCCCCTGGGCCCATGCCCGTTGGCTAACTCCTGGGGGCCGGCCAGATCCAGGAGGACCACGTTCTGCTCCGAGGGTGTGCGTGTGATCCGTATCTCCGGCGAGGCTGGACGCTGCAGGCCAGTCTCCCGATCCTTTTCCCGCTCTCGACCGTTGCTGCTGGCCTTGAGGCCCACGAGGGACTTGAGAAAGTTCTCGAAGCGACGCCATCGTGGCAGCTGTCCGCCCCCGGACAGCCCCAACAAGCTCTCCAAGTCTGGAGCCAGGCCTCCTCCAGATCCGCAGCCACCGCCGCCGCCACCGCCTCCTCCGGCACTGGGGCTGCTTGCTCCGCCAGCATCGCCATTCGCCGAGGAAATGATGATCTTGTTGCGCGTCTGCGTCTCCAGCAGCGCCACCGTCTCGGCCTCTTGGGCGTGCTCGTGGTGGGACGTGGCATGCAGGGAGACAGAAGCTGAGGGGGCCTTTTGGCTGGCGGAGCGTTGGTGCTGCTTTGTGTTGGCCAGATTGTGAATTGGCGACGAGTCCTGGGGAAACAGAAAGACAAACAACCGATTAATCTCTTCCCACAGAGTGGCTTAGCCGCCAACTCACCCGCGAGTCCTGTTCGAGCTCCTCCTCGAGGGCACTGTAGACGGGCGCGTACCAGGAGTAGGATAGCTGCTTGCGGGCCGTGTGGGCCGGGGGCGGTACGGCGCCTCCTCCTCCACCAGCGCCTGCCGCGGCGCCCCCCACACCAGAGGTAGCCGTGGGTGAGGTGAGGCCCAGGCCGTGATGCTGCTGATGCTTGTGCGGCACAAGTTTCCCACCTGCGGCTGCAGCGGCTGTTGCTCCTCCTCCTGCCCCGTTGAGAGCGTAGTTTGCGCCGGCTGTGGTCACCAGATTGCTGGCGTTCGTGTGGCTGTAGCTAAGCGGCAGACTGCGCCGCTGCTGCTGTCCGCGCGTGTGCGGCAAGTGCTTTGTCGTCTTGCGCGTCGTCCGCTCGCCGCCAGCGCCGTAGAGGCTGCTGTGGTGCTGTCGTCTCTGGTGGTGGCCCAGACCCAGACCAAGACCCAGCTCCTTCTTGGTGAAGATGAGCGAGGCGCTGTTCTTGCTGAGGCGAATGGACCGCTGCTTGTCCACCACGGTGGCCTCGATGTGGGTCAGCAGGGGCACCGTGTCGGACAGGGGCAGCAGTTGGTGCTGCGACGCGGCCGCTGACTTTGCCGGAAAGTTGATCACAAAGCTCTCGGCGGCCTCATCAAATATGCTCGCCCTCGCGGCACTCACACAGTCCTCGCTGGACGAGGGACTGCTGAGGGAGCTCCGTTTGTTGGCTGTTCGGGAATGGGATTGGGAATGGGTTTGGGAATGGGTTTGGGGGGATGCTCTGAGATCTGGCGACTGGTGATATGTGACGGCCGAGCCGCTGTAGCTAATCTTGTTCTCTACCAACAGCTCCAGGGACGGCAGGAGCTTCGAGTTGGGCGTCGCGTGCCTCTGCTGTGGCAGACTCCTGTCGGGGTCAAGTGGTTCTGTCGGGGTCTGGTGTAGTCTCTGCTTCTGCTGCTGCTGCTGCGGCGTGGCATGGGCATGGGCATGCACTTCAGTCGTCTGCAGTCCCGTCGATGCAGACATTGGCGGCATTGGTGGCCTCATCCTGGCTCAGGGATGAACTGCACGTGGCTGTGTGGCTGGAGAGCGAACTCGTGGTCCTGCACAGGTCCTTAGCCGTGCCCGGCAACGGCAGCAACATCTTGATCAAGGCCTGCAAGCGAGACAACAAAAGAGAGCCATAAGAACTACAGATTTCACGAATGGGAATAAAGGAGGCCAAAAGTTATACTCGGAGGCCATTCAGAGCCAATTCTTGTCTGGTCTGGTCGGCCCAAATTGCCCGTAAGCGAACGGACACGCTCGTTTGGGAAGGGCACAAGCACGAGGGACCATTTCCACGGATTACCCGAAGGGTTGTGTGCCCAATGCTTGTCGATGATGCTCACTCATTCAATTCGTGCCTCTTCGTTTACAGGTTGTGCGAACGAGTCACAGACCAGGCCAAGAGTCCACCCATCCAGCAATCAAGAGTCAACTACTCATCCATCAGAGAACACAATCGCTACTGCCTGTTGGCAGCTAATGGCTAATGGTTTCCATGGCAGAGTAATCTGATTATGCATAATTATGCAAGGCAGGAAAGACGGAGCTGCTACAGGGCCAAATGCGAGTCCTTATGGAGTGGAGTGTGCCTTTAATGGGAGCCAATTGGAGCTTGTATTTCTAGAAATACTAAAAAGCAAATTGCCACCTCAACAAATTCCATGCAACGTTTAGGGATGCCTCCGCATTTGCCACTGCGTCTCATGGGATTTATGCCTTTGCTTTTCCACCATCCATCATCCATCATTGAATTTTTAATTTAGATTTTGTGTCAACTGTCAGTCTGTCAGGTGAAAAGGTGAAGGGTCAGGCCGGTTCCGTTGTGAGGCCTGGCCGCATTAAGTGGCTTTCAGTGTTACCCAATCAATCATGGCCCAGGCCGTCCGCCAGGGGTTTGGCTTTCGCCCACAATCCATTTAAATGTTGTTCGAAGTGCAACAAAGGCAAGTTTACTGGAAATTAGATGGGAAAATTCGCGGGTTCCAGCCAGAAACTAGGCAACGGAAATATTCGCCGCATCCAGCCGTGGCAGGTGGCCAGGTGGCCAGGATGCGACCCAAGGACTACCCGGACAATGGAAATTCATGCAAATTGATAAATGGCATGGCGGAAAATTGAATTTTGTGAAAATTAGATCAATTCTACAGGAAGCACATGGATTACAATATTCTGGCCAACAATCCGGGGAATTACCAATCATTGATTGAGCCTAAGAAGTTATTGTTTTGGCTTTAATTTGCTTCAAAGTTCTGAAGTTCCCCCTTAAAGAGACCTCACTGTGTCCCTCTCTCTTTCTTTGGCTGCAATCCATAGATATCCCCAAATAATGGCAGTCTGTGGTCGCCCTGTTCATTGTTCAGGACTGAAGATAATGGTATTTTCCCATTAAGTTCAACTTAATTACGAAGGCAGGGAATTGCTCACGCTTAAGCTGCCCCACAGAGAGAGAGAGGGAGAGAGCGAGAGAGAGAGCGCGACATCCGAGGAATGTGGCTGTATTAATTTTTGGCATGCCACTGCCTGGAGGAAGCCCCAACCTGTGCTCCTGTGCTCCTCCCGCGACGCACCGAAGTATGCAACGGAAAAAATGCGCATTACGCATAATTGCCGAGCGCGAAGGAGGAGGAGGAAGAGGGAGTGGCATGGGGGAGCACGGAGAAAAGGAGCCACAAACCGCAGCAGTGGAAAATGTGAAAGATAAATTGCTTGCACCCACAAAAACACACACACACAATCGGCTGCTGCTTCAAGGCCAAGTGGGGCGGGCGGCAGGTGGCCAGAGGGCGGACATCTACAAGACACATTTGCCGCCTGGCTGACACTGACTGGGGTTTTTCTACTGTGGCATGGCCCCGCCTCCGTCCCGAAACCGACTTTCTTTTCTTTTTTTTTTTTTTTGAGGGGAGGGGGTGGGGGTTTTGCAGAATTAATCGCTTTCCTCGCTCATAGTGAAATTTGTCTCGTGTTCTTTTTCGTGCATTCCCATTAAACGCCATTTAAGACACGTTAAGAGGAAGCCCAAAAGGCGGGCAATTGCAAAACGAAGATTGATGGAGCTCCCCCGCTCTTGGCCACCAAAGAAACCATCAAATCGACAGCCATCGAAGTGGAAAGTGGAAAATCTTCGACTGAAAATGGTCTAAAAGGGAGCCCAGAAGCACACACACACACACACCACACACACAATCAATTGGTCAGCAAAAGGACATAAAATCAATAATGTATTTCTTACCATAATTTAATCTGCCTGGAAATGCACTCAAATGCCAAAGTTCTGCTATGAAGCTGGAAATAAAACAAAAGGAGATGGAATTAGGAATTATTTTGTATTATAAATAACTCAATTTGGGGGATAAACAATGGAATTCGATATTTACTAAATACGAGACCAGGAAGCCGATTAGGAGAGGAGCTACTGGGCTTCTTCAGCAGCGAATTGGTTAATATACCCACTGGTACGCAAAACCCAATCAAAAGATGATCAACGATGATGCGATACCTCGAAAAAGAAGAGCAACGATGATCCCATCCCTAAGAAACGACTGTCAGCAGAAGAGAAGCCATGACGTAAGAAAAATACATATTTATCGCACATTTAAGGAACATTATGGAACAAAATATGAACTATTAAAACCTTAACCAAATAAAGAACCCCACATATACCCCACATTCGAAAGTGATAGAGCGGCTGCAGAGGCAGCTGCTATGCCAATGCGGTAGCGTGGCACATGGGACAAACAGTAGCAGGGACATCCTATCCCTTCCTGCGGCACCACTGACTTTAGTCTCTGGACCCGATTATGTGATTTAGTTAAGGCTAAAAAACCCTAATCGGGGTTCTCCAAGTATAAATTTTAATTGCCTTTCTGTGCGTGTGTTCATAATAAACCTATTAGCGGTGGTATATTTTCCTCGGCGGCTAATTAGGCAGACCTGTGCCCGGAGCGAGGCCGGGGGGTTGCCTACCCTGAGAAGTGGGCTATGCTTTATTTATGGGACACTCTCTGTCAGGGACAGGCCCTCAGCGAGAGGGGCACAGCGGACATCCCATCATTTATCAAGTTTCAACGATTATAGATGATAGCTTTTTCCTGATGACAGCGTACAATCCGCAGCGTAATCACAGCCAACGAAAAACGTAAAAACGTAATGGGGAAATGGAAAATTGTAAATCGAAAATAACACGCAATTGCTGACGTCTTTGGCCTGCAACAAAAGAGCAAAAACAACTTAAGTGTGAGATTCATTCAGTGGCCATCGGGACTCCAGAGACATCTGCCAGCCAAGCACTGCCCAAGCGGCTTAAGGCCTTGCCGGGCGGGGCTCAGAGCTGCCGCGTGGTGCAGCGATAGGAGCAGCAAATTAATCAACATTCGCCATAAAGTCGCCCAGCTTTGCAGTGGGATACACAGGACATCCTTTAAGCCTTGGTTTCATAATTTGTACTGTTATTTTGGGGCAAAGCAATACATGAGTCTCTGGAATCGAGTCTTTAAAATTCAAGCGACTCTAAGAGCACACAGAATTCCCTTTGAAAGACTCACAGCACTAAAGGGAGCTCCACCCTTGCCCGCACAATCACAATCACAATCAAAATAATACTCAAAAGTTGTCTCCTGCTAAAAACGAAGGCAGCTCCGATCGGCTTTGGGGCTACAATTCGATTGAAATTTCAATCGCGGCCCACACGCCAAAGTGCCTGGCGAGAGCCTTACGATCGGATCGCCATTTGCATCGCAAAGTAATACTTTGTTCCACTAATAGATAATCAGAGACAGATGTTGCTTACACAACGGAAATGGGGAGGGGGGGATACCTCTCGAATACTTTGAATAATCATAGGAGGGGCACTGCCAGGCAGACGCCCTCTCTGCGGGCCATCCCAGTGGCTGCTGGAAAGGTGAGAAGTCACCGGGAAATCGCAGCCTCAAAACTGAGGTCCTGCCTGCCTGTCTGGGACATGGAGCCTCTATTCAGGAGGTGCACGTATCCGTAATGGGAGCCTTTTCACTTGCCGCACCCCATGGCGGCAAGAGGCACTTGAAAGTCTAGACGTCGGCAGGGCTCGAACGAAGGCCAAGGCGCAACTCTTTAAGAACGAAATTAAAGGCCTCTGCAAAATCTCAATCTCACAGGACACCACTGCAGTGGCAGTGGCAGTGGCACTGCCAGTGGCAGCTGTCGCTCGCTTGTGTGTGGAAAAGCCGCAAACAACACAAAAGCCACATCGAGCAGTCGCTTCGACTTTTTCACCAGCAGCTGTTGCCCAGCAGCTTCCTTCCTCGTTTTCATTAAAGTGCCAATGGCAGAGGCTCTTGGCCAAATGCTGGGACGTCAGTAGCCAGAGGCATGATTTGCTGAGCATTATGTGTGCTTCCCCCTACAAGTGAATGGGGAGCTAAGCCACACTGGAAGAGAGAAAGAGAGAGAGAGGGAAGAGAGAGAGGTGGAGGTGGAGAACAGCATAACAACAATCATTATTAGCTTAAAGATAAACGATTATATATGGTACACACATCTGCAAATGTGGAGCAAAATGCAGTCACTGTAGCCGTCTCTGTCGCACATGATTTCCGTGCCTAAAGCTGTCACGACACTAGATTTCAAAGAGAGAGAGAGCACGATGTCCAGTTCGATAAACTAGTGCTGGTAAACGTCGTGCAGCAGTGGAACATATGTGTTTTACTTTCTGGCACTTGAAGCAGGGTTTTCTGGATACCAGCTGCTCCAAAAGTGGAGGGGACCTTCGCTGAGTCTGTGCTGAGCCACATTCTTCGTCTTTTTCTTTCTGTTTTTACAAATTAAAAACACTGCATAGACACTGTAGTGGTCGCTTGTCGGGCGGATATGGAAAGCATATTTGTGTTCTTCGCCTGAAAGTATGCCCGATGGTATTTGTACAATTTATATATTTATGTATATTATATATATAAATATATCACACCTCACCGAGATACTTATTAATTATTAAGTTTAGTCCCCATAGTTAGTGTATAGTTAGGTTGGCTTAATTTCTTGTTGTGGTGTTACATGTTAAATGTTCCTGGTCGTGTGGGGGCTAGCGCCATCTAGGGTTGACATTAAGAATATGCTTAAAAACGAACAAAAATCTCCCCACCATGTCCATAACCATTCAAGGTGAATGGCGAAGGATCGTGCAAAGGCAGATCCGGAGAACAAAATTTTTGTTCGTCAGTAGATCCGCCCAAATCTTTCTTTCTCCTCGTGGCCGTACAAGCATTCAGTTGCGCGGTGAGAAAAAAAATAATAACGAGGGGGAACGTTGTGAGTTGCTGCGGACACCGCAACTCTACGGTTATACCCGATACTAAGTCAGTATAACTCTCCTCCGGCAGACGCCGCTAATATTAAACGACACGACAAAGAGTGCGTGCGAGAGAGACAGAAAATCAGTCTGAGCGTGACGTCGGGCGCTGCGTAGCCACTGAAAATTGATTTCTTGCTCTTGGCTACAAAAATGATCCGATCTGATCCAGATTCAGCAATCTGATAGATAAGGTCATTATCTATGATTCTGCGTTTTTAGTTTTCTCGAATGTGCAATATTGTGGATGCAACAGATTTTCGTCTTTTGTGGGGGCGAAAGGGGGTGGGGCGAAATTCTGAGATAAATGTTTTATAGTGAGATCTAACAGAAGTGCGGATACCAAATTTGGTTACTCTAGCCTTAATAGTCTCTGAGATTTGTGGATGCCCCAGAATTTCGTCCTTTGCGGGGGCGGAAGGGGGTGTGGCGAAATTTGGACACGAAACGGTCAAGGTCCGATATCACAGGAGGGTGGATACCAAATTTGGTTGCTATGGCTCTTATAGGTTCTGAGATCCTTGAACTCACTTTTTTTGCAATTGACAAAACCGACCATGAAACCTGTGTGTTAGAGAGAGACAGAGCGAGAAAGAATGAAATTGTTTTCTTGATTCTGGCTATAATCATTATTCGATCTGGTTTAGATTTTGCACTGTAGAAGATATGGTCATCCTCACCGATTCTGGAATGTTTTGGCTTTAATTTGCTTCAAAGTTCTGAAGTTCCCCCTTAAAGAGACCTCACTGTGTCCCTCTCTCTCTCTTTGGCTGCAATCCATAGATATCCCCAAATAATGGCAGTCTGTGGTCGCCCTGTTCATTGTTCAGGACTGAAGATAATGGTGTTTTCCCATTAAGTTCAACTTAATTACGAAGGCAGGGAATTGCTCACGCTTAAGCTGCCCCACAGAGAGAGAGAGGGAGAGAGCGAGAGAGAGAGCGCGACATCCGAGGAATGTGGCTGTATTAATTTTTGGCATGCCACTGCCTGGAGGAAGCCCCAACCTGTGCTCCTGTGCTCCTCCCGCGACGCACCGAAGTATGCAACGGAAAAAATGCGCATTACGCATAATTGCCGAGCGCGAAGGAGGAGGAGGAAGAGGTAGTGGCATGGGGGAGCACGGAGAAAAGGAGCCACAAACCGCAGCAGTGGAAAATGTGAAAGATAAATTGCTTGCACCCACAAAAACACACACACACAATCGGCTGCTGCTTCAAGGCCAAGTGGGGCGGGCGGCAGGTGGCCAGAGGGCGGACATCTACAAGACACATTTGCCGCCTGGCTGACACTGACTGGGGTTTTTCTACTGTGGCATGGCCCCGCTTCCGTCCCGAAACCGACTTTCTTTTCTTTTTTTTTTTTTTGAGGGGAGGGGGGGGGGGTTTTGCAGAATTAATCGCTTTCCTCGCTCATAGTGAAATTTGTCTCGTGTTCTTTTTCGTGCATTCCCATTAAACGCCATTTAAGACACGTTAAGAGGAAGCTTAAAAGGCGGGCAATTGCAAAACGAAGATTGATGGAGCTCCCCCGCTCTTGGCCACCAAAGAAACCATCAAATCGACAGCCATCGAAGTGGAAAGTGGAAAATCTTCGACTGAAAATGGTCTAAAAGGGAGCCCAGAAGCACACACACACACACACCACACACACAATCAATTGGTCAGCAAAAGGACATAAAATCAATAATGTATTTCTTACCATAATTTAATCTGCCTGGAAATGCACTCAAATGCCAAAGTTCTGCTATGAAGCTGGAAATAAAACAAAAGGAGATGGAATTAGGAATTATTTTGTATTATAAATAACTCAATTTGGGGGATAAACAATGGAATTCGATATTTACTAAATACGAGACCAGGAAGCCGATTAGGAGAGGAGCTACTGGGCTTCTTCAGCAGCGAATTGGTTAATATACCCACTGGTACGCAAAACCCAATCAAAAGATGATCAACGATGAATCCCTAAGAAACGACTGTCAGCAGAAGAGAAGCCATGACGTTAGAAAAATACATATTTATCGCACATTTAAGGAACATTATGGAACAAAATATGAACTATTAAAACCTTAACCAAATAAAGAACCCCACATATACCCCACATTCGAAAGTGATAGAGCGGCTGCAGAGGCAGCTGCTATGACAATGCGGTAGAGTGGCACATGGGACAAACAGTAGCAGGGACATCCTATCACTTCCTGCGGCACCACTGACTTTAGTCTCTGGACCCGATTATGTGATTTAGTTAAGGCTAAAAAACCCTAATCGGGGTTCTCCAAGTATAAATTTTAATTGCCTTTCTGTGCGTGTGTTCATAATAAACCTATTAGCGGTGGTATATTTTCCTCGGCGGCTAATTAGGCAGACCTGTGCCCGGAGCGAGGCCGGGGGGGTTGCCTACCCTGAGAAGTGGGCTATGCTTTATTTATAAGACACTCTCTGTCAGGGACAGGCCCTCAGAGAGAGGGGCACAGCGGACATCCCATCATTTATCAAGTTTCAACGATTATAGATGATAGCTTTTTCCTGATGACAGCGTACAATCCGCAGCGTAATCACAGCCAACGAAAAACGTAAAAACGTAATGGGGAAATGGAAAATTGTAAATCGAAAATAACACGCAATTGCTGACGTCTTTGGCCTGCAACAAAAGAGCAAAAACAACTTAAGTGTGAGATTCATTCAGTGGCCATCGGGACTCCAGAGACATCTGCCAGCCAAGCACTGCCCAAGCGGCTTAAGGCCTTGCCGGGCGGGGCTCAGAGCTGCCGCGTGGTGCAGCGATAGGAGCAGCAAATTAATCAACATTCGCCATAAAGTCGCCCAGCTTTGCAGTGGGATACACAGGACATCCTTTAAGCCTTGGTTTCATAATTTGTACTGTTATTTTGGGGCAAAGCAATACATGAGTCTCTGGAATCGAGTCTTTAAAATTCAAGCGACTCTAAGAGCACACAGAATTCCCTTTGAAAGACTCACAGCACTGAAGGGAGCTCCACCCTTGCCCGCACAATCACAATCACAATCAAAATAATACTCAAAAGTTGTCTCCTGCTAAAAACGAAGGCAGCTCCGATCGGCTTTGGGGCTACAATTCGATTGAAATTTCAATCGCGGCCCACACGCCAAAGTGCCTGGCGATAGCCTGACGATCGGATCGCCATTTGCATCGCAAAGTAATACTTTGTTCCACTAATAGATAATCAGAGACAGATGTTGCTTACACAACGGAAATGGGGAGGGGGGATACCTCTCGAATACTTTGAATAATCATAGGAGGGGCACTGCCAGGCAGACGCCCTCTCTGCGGGCCATCCCAGTGGCTGCTGGAAAGGTGAGAAGTCACCGGGAAATCGCAGCCTCAAAACTGAGGTCCTGCCTGCCTGTCTGGGACATGGAGCCTCTATTCAGGAGGTGCACGTATCCGTAATGGGAGCCTTTTCACTTGCCGCACCCCATGGCGGCAAGAGGCACTTGAAAGTCTAGACGACGGCAGGGCTCGAACGAAGGCCAAGGCGCAACTCTTTAAGAACGAAATTAAAGGCCTCTGCAAAATCTCAATCTCACAGGACACCACTGCAGTGGCAGTGGCAGTGGCAGCTGTCGCTCGCTTGTGTGTGGCAAAGCCGCAAACAACACAAAAGCCACATCAAGCAGTCGCTTCGACTTTTTCACCAGCAGCTGTTGCCCAGCAGCTTCCTTCCTCGTTTTCATTAAAGTGCCAATGGCAGAGGCTCTTGGCCAAATGCTGGGACGTCAGTGGCCAGAGGCATGATTTGCTGAGCATTATGTGTGCTTCCCCCTACAAGTGAATGGGGAGCTAAGCCACACTGGAAGAGAGAAAGAGAGAGAGAGGGAAGAGAGAGAGGTGGAGGTGGAGAACAGCATAACAACAATCATTATTAGCTTAAAGATAAACGATTATATATGGTACACACATCTGCAAATGTGGAGCAAAATGCAGTCACTGTAGCCGTCTCTGTCGCACATGATTTCCGTGCCTAAAGCTGTCACGACACTAGATTTCAAAGAGAGAGAGAGCACGATGTCCAGTTCGATAAACTAGTGCTGGTAAACGTCGTGCAGCAGTGGAACATATGTGTTTTACTTTCTGGCACTTGAAGCAGGGTTTTCTGCATACCAGCTGCTCCAAAAGTGGAGGGGACCTTCGCTGAGTCTGTGCTGAGCCACATTCTTCGTCTTTTTCTTTCTGTTTTTACAAATTAAAAACACTGCATAGACACTGTAGTGGTCGCTTGTCGGGCGGATAGGAAAGCATATTTGTGTTCTTCGCCTGAAAGTATGCCCGATGGTATTTGTATATAAATATATATAAATATATCACACCTCACCGAGATACTTATTAATTATTAAGTTTAGTCCCCATAGTTAGTGTATAGTTAGGTTGGCTTAATTTCTTGTTGTGGTGTTACATGTTAAATGTTCCTGGTCGTGTGGGGGCTAGCGCCATCTAGGGTTGACGCTGTGAAAAAAAAAATAATAACGAGGGGGAACGTTGTGAGTTGCTGCGGACACCGCAACTCTACGGTTATACCCGATACTAAGTCAGTATAACTCTCCTCCGGCAGACGCCGCTAATATTAAACGACACGACAAAGAGTGCGTGCGAGAGAGACAGAAAATCAGTCTGAGCGTGACGTCGGGCGCTGCGTAGCCACTGAAAATTGATTTCTTGCTTTTGGCTACAAAAATGATCCGATCTGATCCAGATTCAGCAATCTGATAGAAAAGGTCATTATCTATGCTTCTGCGTTTTTAGTTTTCTCGAATGTGCAATATTGTGGATGCAACAGATTTTCGTCTTTTGTGGGGGCGTAAGGGGGTGGGGCGAAATTCTGAGATAAATGTTTTATAGTGAGATCTAACAGAAGTGCGGATACCAAATTTGGTTACTCTAGCCTTAATAGTCTCTGAGATTTGTGGATGCCCCAGAATTTCGTCCTTTGCGGGGACGGAAGGGGGTGTGGCGAAATTTGGACACGAAACGGTCAAGGTCCGATATCACAGGAGTGTGGATACCAAATTTGGTTGCTATGGCTCTTATAGGTTCTGAGATCCTTGAACTCACTTTTTTTGCAATTGACAAAACCGACCATGAAACCTGTGTGTTAGAGAGAGACAGAGCGAGAAAGAATGAAATTGTTTTCTTGATTCTGGCTATAATCATTATTCGATCTGGTTCAGATTTTGCACTGTAGAAGATATGGTCATCCTCACCGATTCTGGAATGTTTTGGCTTTAATTTGCTTCAAAGTTCTGAAGTTCCCCCTTAAAGAGACCTCACTGTGTCCCTCTCTCTCTCTTTGGCGGCAATCCATAGATATCCCCAAATAATGGCAGTCTGTGGTCGCCCTGTTCATTGTTCAGGACTGAAGATAATGGTATTTTCCCATTAAGTTCAACTTAATTACGAAGGCAGGGAATTGCTCACGCTTAAGCTGCCCCACAGAGAGAGAGAGGGAGAGAGCGAGAGAGAGAGCGCGACATCCGAGGAATGTGGCTGTATTAATTTTTGGCATGCCACTGCCTGGAGGAAGCCCCAACCTGTGCTCCTGTGCTCCTCCCGCGACGCACCGAAGTATGCAACGGAAAAAATGCGCATTACGCATAATTGCCGAGCGCGAAGGAGGAGGAGGAAGAGGGAGTGGCATGGGGGAGCACGGAGAAAAGGAGCCACAAACCGCAGCAGTGGAAAATGTGAAAGATAAATTGCTTGCACCCACAAAAACACACACACACAATCGGCTGCTGCTTCAAGGCCAAGTGGGGCGGGCGGCAGGTGGCCAGAGGGCGGACATCTACAAGACACATTTGCCGCCTGGCTGACACTGACTGGGGTTTTTCTACTGTGGCATGGCCCCGCTTCCGTCCCGAAACCGACTTTCTTTTATTTTTTTTTTTTTTGAGGGGAGGGGGTGGTGGTTTTGCCGAATTAATCGCTTTCCTCGCTCATAGTGAAATTTGTCTCGTGTTCTTTTTCGTGCATTCCCATTAAACGCCATTTAAGACACGTTAAGAGGAAGCCCAAAGGCGGGCAATTGCAAAACGAAGATTGATGGAGCTCCCCCGCTCTTGGCCACCAAAGAAACCATCAAATCGACAGCCATCGAAGTGGAAAGTGGAAAATCTTCGACTGAAAATGGTCTAAAAGGGAGCCCAGAAGCACACACACACACACACCACACACACAATCAATTGGTCAGCAAAAGGACATAAAATCAATAATGTATTTCTTACCATAATTTAATCTGCCTGGAAATGCACTCAAATGCCAAAGTTCTGCTATGAAGCTGGAAATAAAACAAAAGGAGATGGAATTAGGAATTATTTTGGATTATAAATAACTCAATTTGGGGGATAAACAATGGAATTCGATATTTACTAAATACGAGACCAGGAAGCCGATTAGGAGAGGAGCTACTGGGCTTCTTCAGCAGCGAATTGGTTAATATACCCACTGGTACGCAAAACCCAATCAAAAGATGATCAACGATGAATCCCTAAGAAACGACTGTCAGCAGAAGAGAAGCCATGACGTAAGAAAAATACATATTTATCGCACATTTAAGGAACATTATGGAACAAAATATGAACTATTAAAACCTTAACCAAATAAAGAACCCCACATATCCCCCACATTCGAAAGTGATAGAGCGGCTGCAGAGGCAGCTGCTATGACAATGCGGTAGAGTGGCACATGGGACAAACAGTAGCAGGGACATCCTATCACTTCCTGCGGCACCACTGACTTTAGTCTCTGGACCCGATTATGTGATTTAGTTAAGGCTAAAAAACCCTAATCGGGGTTCTCCAAGTATAAATTTTAATTGCCTTTCTGTGCGTGTGTTCATAATAAACCTATTAGCGGTGGTATATTTTCCTCGGCGGCTAATTAGGCAGACCTGTGCCCGGAGCGAGGCCGGGGGGTTGCCTACCCTGAGAAGTGGGCTATGCTTTATTTATGGGACACTCTCTGTCAGGGACAGGCCCTCAGCGAGAGGGGCACAGCGGACATCCCATCATTTATCAAGTTTCAACGATTATAGATGATAGCTTTTTCCTGATGACAGCGTACAATCCGCAGCGTAATCACAGCCAACGAAAAACGTAAAAACGTAATGGGGAAATGGAAAATTGTAAATCGAAAATAACACGCAATTGCTGACGTCTTTGGCCTGCAACAAAAGAGCAAAAACAACTTAAGTGTGAGATTCATTCAGTGGCCATCGGGACTCCAGAGACATCTGCCAGCCAAGCACTGCCCAAGCGGCTTAAGGCCTTGCCGGGCGGGGCTCAGAGCTGCCGCGTGGTGCAGCGATAGGAGCAGCAAATTAATCAACATTCGCCATAAAGTCGCCCAGCTTTGCAGTGGGATACACAGGACATCCTTTAAGCCTTGGTTTCATAATTTGTACTGTTATTTTGGGGCAAAGCAATACATGAGTCTCTGGAATCGAGTCTTTAAAATTCAAGCGACTCTAAGAGCACACAGAATTCCCTTTGAAAGACTCACAGCACTGAAGGGAGCTCCACCCTTGCCCGCACAATCACAATCACAATCAAAATAATACTCAAAAGTTGTCTCCTGCTAAAAACGAAGGCAGCTCCGATCGGCTTTGGGGCTACAATTCGATTGAAATTTCAATCGCGGCCCACACGCCAAAGTGCCTGGCGATAGCCTGACGATCGGATCGCCATTTGCATCGCAAAGTAATACTTTGTTCCACTAATAGATAACGGAAATGGGGAGGGGGGGATACCTCTCGAATACTTTGAATAATCATAGGAGGGGCACTGCCAGGCAGACGCCCTCTCTGCGGGCCATCCCAGTGGCTGCTGGAAAGGTGAGAAGTCACCGGGAAATCGCAGCCTCAAAACTGAGGTCCTGCCTGCCTGTCTGGGACATGGAGCCTCTATTCAGGAGGTGCACGTATCCGTAATGGGAGCCTTTTCACTTGCCGCACCCCATGGCGGCAAGAGGCACTTGAAAGTCTAGACGACGGCAGGGCTCGAACGAAGGCCAAGGCGCAACTCTTTAAGAACGAAATTAAAGGCCTCTGCAAAATCTCAATCTCACAGGACACCACTGCAGTGGCAGTGGCAGTGGCACTGCCAGTGGCAGCTGTCGCTCGCTTGTGTGTGGCAAAGCCGCAAACAACACAAAAGCCACATCGAGCAGTCGCTTCGACTTTTTCACCAGCAGCTGTTGCCCAGCAGCTTCCTTCCTCGTTTTCATTAAAGTGCCAATGGCAGAGGCTCTTGGCCAAATGCTGGGACGTCAGTGGCCAGAGGCATGATTTGCTGAGCATTATGTGTGCTTCCCCCTACAAGTGAATGGGGAGCTAAGCCACACTGGAAGAGAGAAAGAGAGAGAGAGGTGGAGGTGGAGAACAGCATAACAACAATCATTATTAGCTTAAAGATAAACGATTATATATGGTACACACATCTGCAAATGTGGAGCAAAATGCAGTCACTGTAGCCGTCTCTGTCGCACATGATTTCCGTGCCTAAAGCTGTCACGACACTAGATTTCAAAGAGAGAGAGAGCACGATGTCCAGTTCGATAAACTAGTGCTGGTAAACGTCGTGCAGCAGTGGAACATATGTGTTTTACTTTCTGGCACTTGAAGCAGGGTTTTCTGGATACCAGAAAGGGGACCTGGAGGGGACCTTCGCTGAGTCTGTGCTGAGCCACATTCTTCGTCTTTTTCTTTCTGTTTTTTTTTTTTTTTTTTTTCATGTGGAAAATTTGTATTTTATTGTAAACAAGTTTACTGCTACCTTTCGTGGCAACTTAATCTAGTTTTACATTTAAGGGGAAAAACAATTGATCACAGGAGATACATACTTAAACTTAATGTTACATATATGGAGTAGGTACATACATTATTTAGAATATTTACAAAAAGTTAATGAGATGTTATAGGAGGGATCTAGTAGGGAGATCCATTAGATGACTCCTTTTGAGTCTTCTTTTCCTTGGCGGGTTAATTAGACGTCTGGCTAGCGCATTAGGGTGACCACCAAGTCGTTGCAAGTACCTTGCTGCATGTAATTGTATAACATCGCCCACTTTGGGAACCTTTAGGTCCCTCTCGATGTCGCTGTTTCGTATGTACCATGGAGCATTGCATATTCGTCGTAGAATTTTTGACTGAGCAACTCTAATTTTATTTAAGTTGGTTTTTGACGGGATGCCGTAAACTTGAAGTGCGTATTTCCATATGGGGCTGAGGATGGACTTGTATATCGTGACTTTGCTGTACAGCGATAGCTTATTTCTTGGTGCAAGTAGCCACGCCATCTTTCCCGCTTTCGCCATCACAGACTGTCGAACCATGGTAGTATGGGTTTTGAAATTTAGTGACCTGTCGAGTACAACACCCAGGTATTTGTACGAGCTCTTGTGCGTAAGTGTGGAGCCCAGCATATTAATGCCTCCGCAAGAAAGTGTTCTCGTAGCAAAAGTAACATTAGCACATTTGCTGCTGTTGATGCCTATGTTCCATTTCTGAGCCCAGACCTCAAAGCTGCTAACATATTGTTGCAGAGCTTCCGTAGCTAGATTTATGCTTGGACTTCTGGTCAGCACTGCAGTGTCATCCGCGTAGGTTGCTATCAACACATCGTCCTCGTCCAACCCAGTTATTACCCTTGAGGAAGGCATATCGGCTGTATATAGGGTATATAACGTTGGTCCAAGAACGCTGCCTTGTGCGACGCCTGCACAGATTGGGCGCTTCGATGATTTTGCTCCATTTACAACAACTCTAAAACTTCTGTCCATTAGAAAGCTACTCACCAGCTGGAATAGCTGCGGCGGCAATATGTTTCTCAGCTTAAAGAGGAGGCCATCATGCCACACCCTGTCAAACGCTTGTTGAATGTCCATAAACACAGCTACCGAATACATTTTTTGCTCCATTGCATCAAGCGCGAAGTTGACCACTCGATGAAGTTGTTCTGGCGTGCCGTGACCTTGTCTAAATCCAAACTGCCACTTTGGAATTCTTTTCTTTACAGGTTCAAGCTGCATGATGCGGTTCAGTATCATTCTTTCCGCCATCTTCCCTAGCGCTGAGAGCAGGCTAATTGGTCTGTAGCCATCGACTTCTGTGTGTTGTTTTTCTGGCTTAGGTACCATGGAGATTAGCGCCATCTTCCAGCAGGTAGGAAAGTGTCCTATCCTAAGAATGCTGTTGAGGAGCAGCACTATAAATAGCAGCGCTTTTTTAGGCAGAAGTTTTAAAGTCCTGTTGTCCAGCAGGTCCTCACCAGGGGATTTTTTGGCCTTCAGCTTCTTAATTTGCTGCACCACCTCTTGAAATGTGACTGGGCTTGCTGGCAAGGACATTTGAAATGGCATTTCCAATTGTAGCTCGACGGCACTTCGTGTAACAGCAGACGTAAGATTAAATGGCTTAAATCTTTGCTCTAAACTGTCTGCGAAGATATCAGCCTTTTGCTGACTGGAGTAGCACCAACCGCCTGCTGGATTTTTAATTGGCGATTTAGACATGACTACTCTTTTAAATCGGCTTGTAAGCTTCCAGAGAGTATAGTTGAAAGATGCATCGGGGCCAGCTTTTTCTAAAATGTTATCAATGCTCGTCTGCTTGACTTTTGCAAGTACCTTTTGCAAACGGTTTGATAGTCTCAAGTAGATTTGATGAACTCGAGTATCACCCGTTCTCGCATACTCTCTTCTTACTCTTCTTTTCAGGCGCAGGAGAGCTACGGCACTTGGGGGAAGAGTATCTTGTCGTCGTTGGCTTGGTGAACATTGGTTTACAGGCGCAGCAGAAGATGCAGCCAATATTACGTTTCTCATAAATATCGAGATTGCATCTTCTATATCATCGGGACTTTTTATTTCCGTGTTGAGGTTGATTCTACTATCTAGTTCGGCTTGAAATACTTCAACGCAAGAGCCTCGAGGGAGAATTTGTTGCTTCATAGTTTTGATTTGAGGAGAATGATGCACTGATGCTACAATTGGCAGGTGATCCGAGGAGAGTTCATATTTAGTTTCGACTGACAGCTTGTTTTGCGCAATCCCGTTGACAATGAAAAAGTCGAGAGCAGAAGGTGTAAGGCGAGTGTTGTATGAGAAGAAAGTTGCCTCGCCAGTGGCAAGGATTTCGCATGTGCTACTGACGATGGCCTCTTGCAATCGCTTCCCTCGACGGCATGAGCTGACGTTACCCCACCATGGGTGCTTTGCGTTAAAGTCACCGCCTGCGATGAATCTGTTCCCCAGGCTAAGAAAAAGTTGCTCAAAATCAGTTGTACTCCAAGGTTGGTTGGGTGGCAGGTATATTGAGGCTTTCTGTTTTTACAAATTAAAAACACTGCATAGACACTGTAGTGGTCGCTTGTCGGGCGGATAGGAAAGCATATTTGTGTTCTTCGCCTGAAAGTATGCCCGATGGTATTTGTACAATTTATATATTTATGTATATTATATATATAAATATATCACACCTCACCGAGATACTTATTAATTATTAAGTTTAGTCACCATAGTTAGTGTATAGTTAGGTTGGCTTAATTTCTTGTTGTGGTGTTACATGTTAAATGTTCCTGGTCGTGTGGGGGCTAGCGCCATCTAGGGTTGACATTAAGAATATGCTTAAAAACGAACAAAAATCTCCCCACCATGTCCATAACCATTCAAGGTGAATGGCGAAGGATCGTGCAAAGGCAGATCCGGAGAACAAAATTTTTGTTCGTCAGTAGATCCGCCCAAATCTTTCTTTCTCCTCGTGGCCGTACAAGCATTCAGTTGCGCGGTGAGAAAAAAAATAATAACGAGGGGGAACGTTGTGAGTTGCTGCGGACACCGCAACTCTACGGTTATACCCGATACTAAGTCAGTATAACTCTCCTCCGGCAGACGCCGCTAATATTAAACGACACGACAAAGAGTGCGTGCGAGAGAGACAGAAAATCAGTCTGAGCGTGACGTCGGGCGCTGCGTAGCCACTGAAAATTGATTTCTTGCTTTTGGCTACAAAAATGATCCGATCTGATCCAGATTCAGGTCATTATCTATGATTCTGCGTTTTTAGTTTTCTCGAATGTGCAATATTGTGGATGCAACAGATTTTCGTCTTTTGTGGGGGCGGAAGGGGGTGGGGCGAAATTCTGAGATATACGTTTTATAGTGAGATCTAACAGAAGTGCGGATACCAAATTTGGTTACTCTAGCCTTAATAGTCTCTGAGATTTGTGGATGCCCGAGAATTTCGTCCTTTGCGGGGGCGGAAGGGGGTGTGGAGAAATTTGGACACGAAACGGTCAAGGTCCGATATCACAGGAGTGTGGATACCAAATTTGGTTGCTATGGCTCTTATAGGTTCTGAGATCCTTGAACTCACTTTTTTTGCAATTGACAAAACCGACCATGAAACCTGTGTGTTAGAGAGAGACAGAGCGAGAAAGAATGAAATTGTTTTCTTGATTCTGGCTATAATCATTATTCGATCTGGTTCAGATTTTGCACTGTAGAAGATATGGTCATCCTCACCGATCCTGCGTTTTTGGTTTTATCGTATCTTTAAAAATGTGAATGCCACAGATTTTCGTCCTTTGTGGGGGCGGAAGTGGGCGGGGCGAAGTTTTGAAATATTTTTGTAGCGGTGACATATCACAGAAGTCTGGATCCAAAACATCGTTGCTCTAGCTCTTATAGTCTTTGAGCATTAGGCGCTGAAGGGGACGGACGGACGGACGGACGGACGGACGGACGGACGGACGGACAGACAGGGCTCAATCGACCAATACTCATTTTGAGTATCGGGTATAAAAATAAAATTAAACCGCCGTAAATAACCGTGGTGTGAAACCAAAGTGCACTCGATCGGGAAAAAAGAACCCAAGAAAGCAGATTGGGCTCTAATTGAAAACGTGAGTACCGGCCTTCGACAGTGCTAGGAGCCTCGAAGTTAGATTTTCCGACTTTTTCTGTAGCTTCCGCTTGGAGGTGAGCAGCCCCAACACAAAAAAAAAAAAACACCTGGAGAAAGAAGGAATTAGCACCTCAACCCCATCCCCCTATTTTCGCAGTGCCAGTTCCAACCGGGTAAATATGTGCATGGAGTAACTGTTAGAAAAAGTAGCCTGATCAGTATTTTCAAATTCCACATTGGAATCGGCACTTAGTTTGGGAATTATCCAAAAGCTGCAGCCCGAGCTTTAAGCCCCCGCACTACGAACCAGCTGATCCCCCAAGTCGCGGGCAGTGAACTTTGGCTGCGCGAGACGAAGACAGCCGTCTGAACGGGCTTAGTGCGGCGAAGTGGCGTAACCGTTTCGCATTCAAAACCGGGCCAAGAAACGGAAACCGGTGCTTGCAGTCAGCGTAGGACCGAAGCCGCTTAAATGTTCCTAACGGGCGGGAAAAAAATAGTGCACCACGTGTGTACATAACCTCCCGGCGACCCCTAGTGGTATCGCCTCTCTTGTTCTTCTTGTGATTCGGCCTAGCTGTTCCAAACGATTATTTAAAGTGCAGTGGACGCCAGCGTTTGTCTTATGTGCACGTTAGTGTCATTATGTAGGCTGAATGAAAACTGTAAGAGATGTGCTCACATACATATGTATACACCGCCCACTGAAAGCCACTGAGGCCAGTAAGATCCCACCGTGACTCGCATTCCCTTGAACCTCGCAGTCCGTTGATATGTCTGTTTTTGTGTAGTTGGATATACTTAGCGTTAATTGTAGACAGAAAAAAAAACCAGAAAAAAAACCCACCAACACATGGAAAGTTTGAAAATGCATTTGATAAAAGCTTAAAAGTTTGAGCTTAAAAGCGTCCGCTCGGCCGGGTCCCATCCGCGAGCTTATGCCATGCAGCACGCGCTGTACGATTTTGTTTTTGGTTTGCAGGTACAAGTTTAATGCACCCACACACCGCCACACGCCCAGCTACGAAGATCTTTCGCCTCGGGAACACAAACAAAAACTGAGTGAGCTTTATAATATACCAACAACCTTACATTTTATTGCCTCCCAAAATTCCGCGAGCGTGGCAAAAGCTTCGTTCTTTTTTGCTAGAGCTGTTTGTCGGTCGTTGACCTCACACTTTTAAAGTAGTCACAGCTGATTGGCCTTCTGCCTTTACAATACGCTTGGTAAAACGAATAGTATGTCCAACTACTCCCTGAAGCCGATGTGCTGGGACATGTGTACCTATATTGCGCTATAGTATTATCTTTCTATCTAAGGAAAAATCATTAGTTTATATCGCACTATAAAATATCGTATATGCACTTATAACTATTTACACTTATCATATTTATTTATCTAAATATTCCCTAGTAATAATAGCTATATCTCTTGTGACGCTTTTCGTTCCTCCTTTTGTCCATTTAGCCTTGTCTTGGAGTTCTCGGTTAGTGTTTTTTCTTTCTTGTAACATGAATATAGTATCTGAATATAGTTTCTAATAAAATGATTGTTAAGATGAATATGTGCTAGACGTTACCGCATTTGGGGGAACCATGCCACTCGTGAGCGAAATAGGATGACCAATACCGGACACTCCAGGGATCCTGATATTATTATTGGCTCTTTCAGGATCATGGTAAGGTGGGCGTGGCACGACTCCGTGCCAGCAAAACAGAGATGTCCGCCGCGGTGGTAGATCCCTACTCCTTCTCTGCACTATCTTTGCCCCACTATACTTTCCGTACCCCTAACGATCCTTTCCTTGTCTGTCTCCCTCCCATTCCCAAAAAGAGTACGCGAATTTTAATAAAATAATACCAGCAGGAGCGAAGCAACCTAACTGGAGGGTTACCCCAAAGAACCCATCCCCATTTCCGACCAGAGATCAGCCGTGGAAGCGAGCGTGTACTCCTTCTCAGTTAGCCGACCACCAGCTTCATCGTGCGAAGATTCTCTTCGTTACTCGTTACAGTAATAATTATTTTATTTGGCGCCCAACGTGGGGCCGAAAGGCCTGAAGGCAGGGTTGACGTAATTGTAAACGTCACAAAGCGGAGTTTTTTTTGTTGCCGCTCAACTCGAATCGGGGTTATTAGGGTGCCTCCGTCTTTTGTTTCTCTCTCTACTTTCTAGTGATTGGTCTATTCGTGCGCCGATTTATACAGCAGGTTATCGCCGGCCGAACGTGGTACCCCTGGTGCTGGTGCGTTTCTTCGTGCTACGCTTCCGGCCCGGACCGATAATGGCTGCGGAAAAGGTATAGGCCGTAGCACGCAGAGACTATTACAAACTCCCCGTAACCGCTTCGGTAATGTTTCCTCGATGGGCGGCTGACGAACACCGTCGTGATCCTGGTATGGGCACGCGTGCAAGAACGTCGTCCGTCCCTATGTTTAGGCGTTCGCCGCAAACAGGAAGTGGCCTAGAGCTACTGCTAGGGTCACGATTGCCGAAGATACCTTTTCTTTATTTCCCCCTTTTTCGCTCTACCACGCTTAGTTATTGGCAACCTTTCGGAGGGAAAGGGTTGCATGGTTTCCCCCAAAATCCCTCTATCAAAGATGGTTTTTTTTGCTTTCCCCGTTATTATTGTTTTTTTTGTTAATATTTGTCTGAACTAGATTTATAGGAACGTGCTTAAAGCTAGTTAATATATAGGATAACTTTACAATGCCGGTAGACCGAAGCCCGGATTATAGGATTCAGCCAAAAGAGAGCGAACCCGTTTGCTGTGTATGCACGCAAGAAGTCGAATACCCAGGCCAACTATTAGCTACCAGCTGTAACCATTATTTCCATCACACCTGCTTTAGTGCACGTTCAGGAAATAAGAAAGTCTATCCAGTGTGCAGAACTGCGCTGAGCAAATCGACCCTTAATTTGGCAGAAGAACTAGAAGCAGCTCAAGCCTCAGGCAACCAACCAGGGGCAGTTGCAGCGACCAGATTCCGTTCGAAAACACTTAAATTACAGCAAAACCAATTATCCGCTGCCAATATGCAGAGTGGGGTCCGAAGTGTTAGCCAACCCGAAGGGCCTAGTGTGTCCGGTCCAATGGCCGCTCCAGATCGTCCTAGAGGCCAACCGCCAAATTCTGCGGCAGCAGTGGTGTCAGCTTCAGCAGCTCGAACGGGTCTGCCAGCCACGGATGGTAGCTTGCAACAGACCATTGCGGACGCAGTGACAGCCGCACTAGCACAGCACACTCAAATGCTAGCTAACGCGATTGAAGCGGGGTTTCAAAGATTGTCGCTCCAGAATGCAGCTCCAGTTCCAACGGAAAGGGTACACCCAGCCCATAGGCAGTCCTCTCCCGTTAGGTCAAATCAATCCTTTGAGCAACTTTTTAGGTTGTCCGCCAGGGAAAACGCAGCATTGCCAAACTCAGCGTCCGAGCTAACCGACTAACTTGTCAGCCCCACCCGAGTCGCAGCAATCACATCAGTTGCGCGCGGATCGGATTAGCCAGATAATCGCGAACTGGAAGTTGAGATTCTCAGGGCGCTCCTCTATGTCAATAGATGATTTTTTGTATCGCGTCGAAGCTCTGACCAGCCAGACATTAGATAGCAATTTTGAATTGTTATCTCGCTACGCGAGCAACCTGTTCGAAGGAAGCGCGGGTTAATGGTACTGGAGGTATCATAAAAGCGTACCAAGAGTGCGCTGGATTGATCTCTGTATTGCTCTGAGATCGCAGTTTTCGGACGGCAGAACAGATTTAGAAATCAGAACCGCGATCACCCAGAGGAAGCAGAAAGTCAACGAACCGTTTGACAGTTTTTATGAGGCCATAGTGGCGCTTGCAGACAAGCTCGTGCAGCCGATGACCGAGCAGTCCTTGTTAGAGGTGTTGCGAGCAAATCTGCTCAATGAGATACAACATGAGATTTTATATGTGCCCATACCGAACATTGTGCAGTTGCGACAAGTGGTCCGCAAGCGTGAAAGGTTCATCGAAAATACTGCTAAGCCAATCCCGGCTACTCGACGATTTGTTCCTCGCAATCAGGTGAACGAAATGTCCATCCAGACAGAAGGTCTGGCAGAAGCCGATTCGGAAGAAGCTGACGCTTTTGATATCGACGCGATGACGCTTTCTTGCTGGAATTGCAATAAACAAGGCCACCGATATCAAGAGTGCGAAGCAGAGCGTAAAGTATTCTGTTATGGATGTGGTAAGCGGGACACATATAAACCATCGTGCCGAAAATGTAGCTCGTCAAAAAACGAGTTGGCTCGTGCACCGATATCGAGTGCACGCAAGTTAGTGTCGAAGGCAACGAATACGGAGTAACCGGGGCTACGTCAAGCTCACTCCCCCTACCTCCTGACATGATAACGACCACTATGATACCAGTACAGGACGACGATCAGGAAACGACCCCTGCGCCTAGCAAAACTCGAGACCGTAAGCGTAGGAAGCTGTTCCGCACGCAGAGTAAAAATGCGCGCAGAGCATTATTAGCCTCTGTTATTAGTAATATCACTGACCTACGACCCTACGCCAATGTCACTCTGTTTGGCAAGACGATAAGTGGATTAATGGACACAGGCGCCTCAATCAGCTGCCTTGGGGGTAAATTTGCAGAAGAGTTATCTCGAACAAACCCTGAGGTCAAGCCGATGAAGTCAGCCGTGCGAACCGCAGATGGGAAAAAGCAAGTTATTCTAGGTAGGATCTCCACACTCATTTGCTTTCGTGGAAATTCCAAACGAATATGCCTTTATCTTGTACCATCGTTATCGCAGGAGTTATATCTAGGAATAGACTTTTGGAAAAGCTTTAATCTACTGCCGTTCTTCTTAATGAGCAAAGCGAATAATAACAGTTTGGCGGCTATAAACTTTGACAACCCGATGAAAATACCTTTGTCGGAATTACAGCAGAAGGAACTAGTAGCGATAGTACAGATGTTCCCTTCGTTTGCCGAAAAAGGATTAGGAAAGACAAACTGGCTTACACATGACATAGAAATTTCCGAGACTCGGCCCATAAAACAACGCCACTACGCAGTGTCGCCTGCAGTCGAAA
This sequence comes from Drosophila miranda, assembly GCF_003369915.1. Taxonomy (NCBI): domain Eukaryota; kingdom Metazoa; phylum Arthropoda; class Insecta; order Diptera; family Drosophilidae; genus Drosophila; species Drosophila miranda. Next base: position 24,715,867 of record NW_022881614.1, read on the forward strand.
AATGTATATAAGAAGAGTTGGACCGAATGTTAGGCCTTGGGGTGATTGAAGAATCAGATAGCCCGTGGTCTTCCCCGGTAGTAATTGTGCGTAAGCCAGGTAAGGTTCGCCTTTGCCTTGATAGCCGGAAAGTTAACGGAGTAACAGTCAAAAATGCTTACCCTATGCCCCTCATTGATGGCATTTTAAGTAGACTTCCAAAAGCGCAGTTCATTTCAAGCATCGATCTTAAAGATGCTTACTGGCAGATTCCGCTTACTCCAAGGGCTCGGGAGAAGACGGCTTTTGCTGTGCCTGGGAGGCCGCTATATCAATTCACGGTGATGCCGTTTGGTTTATGCAATGCCCCACAGACCATGTCCAAACTGATGGATAAAGTTATCCCACCATCTTTGCGAAATGAGATTTTCATTTATCTCGACGACTTATTGGTGATTTCGGAGTCCTTCGAGAAGCACATGTCCGTGTTGAAAGCGCTGGCCGACCGACTTTCTCAAGCTGGACTGACGATAAACGTAGAGAAGAGCAAATTTTGCCTGAAGGAAGTGAAATACCTGGGCCACGTGATAGGGTATGGGATGATACAAACGGATCCCGAAAAAGTTGCTGCTATTCGGGAGTTTCCAGTGCCTCGATCGGTGAAGCAAGTGCGACGATTTTTGGGAACCACTGGATGGTACCATAAATTTATTAAAAACTATGCCGGAATTAATGCCCCAATATCAGATACACTAAAGCAACGTCGATCGTTTGTATGGACCAACGAAGCGCAAAGGGCGTTTGAAAGTTTAAAAGACCAAATGTGCGAGGCACCAGTCCTACATAGCCCCGACTTTACCATTCCATTTGCCATTCATTGCGATGCCAGCCACACCGGAGTTGGCGGCGTGTTAATGCAAACGGATAGCGATGGTAATGACTTCCCAATCGCATTCATGTCTCGCAAGCTGAATCAGTGTCAGTGAAACTATTCAGTCACGGAGAAAGAGTGTTTGGCAGCCATAATGTGTGTGAAGAAGTTTCGAGCTTATGTGGAAGGACACGAGTTCTCCATCCATACCGACCATGCATCATTGAAGTGGCTAATGTCACAATCGGACCTAAGTTCTAGATTGACAAGATGGGCTCTCAAATTGCAGGGGTTCAACTTCAAAATTTTCCACCGCAAAGGTAGCCAAAATGTTGTCCCAGATGCTCTGTCGCGGGTGCACACCGAAGATCTATCGGCATTCAGCTGCGATGGATTGGTAGACCTGCAGTCTGATTGCTTCAAGTCGGCAGAATATTTGGAACTGATTCGAAAAATTAAAGGCAACCAGACACAGATGCCAGACATTAAGGTGATCGATAATCTCATATATCGGCGAGCAGAACACGCGGCTGCTGATCAGATCGCTGACGACCTGTGTTGGAAGCTGTGGGTTCCAACGGAGCTGGTGTCCGATGTACTAAAACAGAGTCACGAACAGTCGCTAGCAGCTCATAGCGGCATTAATAAAACGTTGGAGAGAGTTCGACGTTATTATTATTGGCCAAGTTTAGTAACCGATGTGAGAGCGTTCATAAACAGCTGTTCGGTCTGCAAGTGCACCAAGTACCCGAATCGTTCGTTACGACCCCCATTAGCTCCAGTGAAGGAAACTCAACGAGTGTTTCAGAAGTTGTTTGTGGATTTCCTGGGTCCGTATCCACGAAGCAAATCCGGAAATATCGGTATCTTCGTTGTTTTGGACCATCTTTCAAAATATCCGTTTTAAAAACCCGTAAAGAAATTTACAGCGGAGGCGATAACTCGATTCATGGAAGAGGACCTATTCCATTGCTTCGGGGTACCCGAAGTGGTTGTGTCCGACAATGGAGTACAATTTAAGTCCCATCACTTCAATTCGCTGTTGAAAAAGTACAATGTGCAGCATTTTTATACGGCTGTGTACGCACCTCAAGCCAACGCATCGGAACGCGTTAACAGATCCGTTATTGCCGCCATTAAAGCTTACATCAAGCCAGATCAAACTAATTGGGATGAGCAGCTTAGTTCTATTAGTTGTGCCTTACGATCTAGTCTGCATTCAGCCCTAAACGACAGCCCCTATCGGGTTGCATTTGGACAGCACATGATCACCAATGGAGACACCTATCAGCTCTTACGAAATTTGCAGGTTTTAGAAGATCGTACCGTGAGTTTTGGTCGGGAAGATTCGTTTGATGTGATTCGAAAAACAGCCCAACGAACAATACAAAAACAACACCAACGAAACGAACAGCAGTACAACCTTCGAAGTCGTGAAGTGGCGTTCAAAGTTGGCCAGGAGGTCTACAGACGCAACTTTCAGCAGAGCAATTTCGTTAAAGGTTTCAGCGCAAAACTAGCTCCTACTTTTGTAAAAGCTAGAATAAAACGTAGGCTTGGTCACAGTTATTACGAGTTGGAAGATCCCCAAGGTAGACTTATCGGAAAATACCACGCTAAAGACATAAAGCAGTGACCATCCTTATACCGGTTAACGGTTTTCCTCCAAGCGTCTATCACCCTTTGATGTGATTAACACCAAAGTGTGATCTTGGCCGGGGGATTTGTAGTGGTCGCTTGTCGGGCGGATAGGAAAGCATATTTGTGTTCTTCGCCTGAAAGTATGCACGATGGTATTTGTACAATTTATATATTTATGTATATTATATATATAAATATATCACACCTCACCGAGATACTTATTAATTATTAAGTTTAGTCCCCATAGTTAGTGTATAGTTAGGTTGGCTTAATTTATTGTTGTGGTGTTACATGTTAAATGTTCCTGGTCGTGTGGGGGCTAGCGCCATCTAGGGTTGACATTAAGAATATGCTTAAAAACGAACAAAAATCTCCCCACCATGTCCATAACCATTCAAGGTGAATGGCGAAGGATCGTGCAAAGGCAGATCCGGAGAACAACATTTTTGTTGGTCAGTAGATCCGCCCAAATCTTTCTTTCTCCTCGTGGCCGTACAAGCATTCAGTTGCGCGGTGAGAAAAAAAATAATAAAAATAAAATTAAACCGCCGTAAATAACCGTGGTGTGAAACCAAAGTGCACTCGATCGGGAAAAAAGAACCCAAGAAATCAGATTGGGCTCTAATCGAAAACGTGAGTACCGGCCTTCGACAGTGCTAGGAGCCTCGAAGTTAGATTTTCCGACTTTTTCTGTAGCTTCCGCTACAGCCCCAACACAAAAAAAAACGAGGGGGAACGTTGTGAGTTGCTGCGGACACCGCAACTCTACAGTTATACCCGATACTTAGTCAGTATGGCTCTCCTCCAGCAGACGCCGCTAATATTAAACGACACGACAAAGAGTGCGTGCGAGAGAGACAGAAAATCAGTTTGAGCGTGACGTCGGGCGCTGCGTAGCCACTGCAAATTGATTTGTTCCTTTTGGCTATAAAAATGATCCGATCTGATCCAGATTCAGCAACCGGATTGATATGGTCATTACCTATGATTCTGCGTTTTTAGTTTTCTCGAATCTGCAATATTGTGGATGCAACAGATTTTCGTCCTTTGCGGGGGCGGAAGGAGGTGGGGCGAAATTCTGAGATATACGATTTATAGTGAGATCTAACAGAAGTGCGGATACCAAATTTGGTTACTCTAGCTTTAATAGTCTCTGAGATTTGTGGATGCCCCAGATTTTCGTCCTTTGCGGGGGCGGAAGGGGGTGTGGCGAAATTTGGACACGAAACGGTCAAGGTCCGATATCACAGGAGTGTGGATACCAAATTTGGTTGCTCTGGCTCTTATAGGTTCTGAGATCCTTGAACTCATATTTTGCAATTGACAAAACCGACCATGAAACCTGTGTGTTAGAGAGAGACAGAGCGAGAAAGAATGAAATTGTTTTCTTGATTCTGGCTATAATCATTATACGATCTGGTTCAGATTTTGCACTGTAGAAGATATGGTCATCCAAATGTGCGAGGCACCAGTCCTACATAGCCCCGACTTTACCATTCCATTTGCCATTCATTGCGATGCCAGCCACACCGGAGTTGGCGGCGTGTTAATGCAAACGGATAGCGATGGTAATGACTTCCCAATCGCATTCATGTCTCGCAAGCTGAATCAGTGTCAGTGAAACTATTCAGTCACGGAGAAAGATTGTTTGGCAGCCATAATGTGTGTGAAGAAGTTTCGAGCTTATGTGGAAGGACACGAGTTCTCCATCCATACCGACCATGCATCATTGAAGTGGCTAATGTCACAATCGGACCTAAGTTCTAGATTGACAAGATGGGCTCTCAAATTGCAGGGGTTCAACTTCAAAATTTTCCACCGCAAAGGTAGCCAAAATGTTGTCCCAGATGCTCTGTCGCGGGTGCACACCGAAGATCTATCGGCATTCGGCTGCGATGGATTGGTAGACCTGCAGTCTGATTGCTTCAAGTCGGCAGAATATTTGGAACTGATTCGAAAAATTAAAGGCAACCAGACACAGATGCCAGACATTAAGGTGATCGATAATCTCATATATCGGCGAGCAGAACACGCGGCTGCTGATCAGATCGCTGACGACCTGTGTTGGAAGCTGTGGGTTCCAACGGAGCTGGTGTCCGATGTACTAAAACAGAGTCACGAACAGTCGCTAGCAGCTCATAGCGGCATTAATAAAACGTTGGAGAGAGTTCGACGTTATTATTATTGGCCAAGTTTAGTAACCGATGTGAGAGCGTTCATAAACAGCTGTTCGGTCTGCAAGTGCACCAAGTACCCGAATCGTTCGTTACGACCCCCATTAGCTCCAGTGAAGGAAACTCAACGAGTGTTTCAGAAGTTGTTTGTGGATTTCCTGGGTCCGTATCCACGAAGCAAATCCGGAAATATCGGTATCTTCGTTGTTTTGGACCATCTTTCAAAATATCCGTTTTAAAAACCCGTAAAGAAATTTACAGCGGAGGCGATAACTCGATTCATGGAAGAGGACCTATTCCATTGCTTCGGGGTACCCGAAGTGGTTGTGTCCGACAATGGAGTACAATTTAAGTCCCATCACTTCAATTCGCTGTTGAAAAAGTACAATGTGCAGCATTTTTATACGGCTGTGTACGCACCTCAAGCCAACGCATCGGAACGCGTTAACAGATCCGTTATTGCCGCCATTAAAGCTTACATCAAGCCAGATCAAACTAATTGGGATGAGCAGCTTAGTTCTATTAGTTGTGCCTTACGATCTAGTCTGCATTCAGCCCTAAACGACAGCCCCTATCGGGTTGCATTTGGACAGCACATGATCACCAATGGAGACACCTATCAGCTCTTACGAAATTTGCAGGTTTTAGAAGATCGTACCGTGAGTTTTGGTCGGGAAGATTCGTTTGATGTGATTCGAAAAACAGCCCAACGAACAATACAAAAACAACACCAACGAAACGAACAGCAGTACAACCTTCGAAGTCGTGAAGTGGCGTTCAAAGTTGGCCAGGAGGTCTACAGACGCAACTTTCAGCAGAGCAATTTCGTTAAAGGTTTCAGCGCAAAACTAGCTCCTACTTTTGTAAAAGCTAGAATAAAACGTAGGCTTGGTCACAGTTATTACGAGTTGGAAGATCCCCAAGGTAGACTTATCGGAAAATACCACGCTAAAGACATAAAGCAGTGACCATCCTTATACCGGTTAACGGTTTTCCTCCAAGCGTCTATCACCCTTTGATGTGATTAACACCAAAGTGTGATCTTGGCCGGGGGATTTGTAGTGGTCGCTTGTCGGGCGGATAGGAAAGCATATTTGTGTTCTTCGCCTGAAAGTATGCACGATGGTATTTGTACAATTTATATATTTATGTATATTATATATATAAATATATCACACCTCACCGAGATACTTATTAATTATTAAGTTTAGTCCCCATAGTTAGTGTATAGTTAGGTTGGCTTAATTTATTGTTGTGGTGTTACATGTTAAATGTTCCTGGTCGTGTGGGGGCTAGCGCCATCTAGGGTTGACATTAAGAATATGCTTAAAAACGAACAAAAATCTCCCCACCATGTCCATAACCATTCAAGGTGAATGGCGAAGGATCGTGCAAAGGCAGATCCGGAGAACAACATTTTTGTTGGTCAGTAGATCCGCCCAAATCTTTCTTTCTCCTCGTGGCCGTACAAGCATTCAGTTGCGCGGTGAGAAAAAAAATAATAAAAATAAAATTAAACCGCCGTAAATAACCGTGGTGTGAAACCAAAGTGCACTCGATCGGGAAAAAAGAACCCAAGAAAGCAGATTGGGCTCTAATCGAAAACGTGAGTACCGGCCTTCGACAGTGCTAGGAGCCTCGAAGTTAGATTTTCCGACTTTTTCTGTAGCTTCCGCTACAGCCCCAACACAAAAAAAAACGAGGGGAACGTTGTGAGTTGCTGCGGACACCGCAACTCTACAGCTATACCCGATACTTAGTCAGTATGGCTCTCCTCCAGCAGACGCCGCTAATATTAAACGACACGACAAAGAGTGCGTGCGGGAGAGACAGAAAATCAGTTTGAGCGTGACGTCGGGCGCTGCGTAGCCACTGCAAATTGATTTGTTCCTTTTGGCTATAAAAATGATCCGATCTGATCCAGATTCAGCAACCGGATTGATATGGTCATTACCTATGATTCTGCGTTTTTAGTTTTCTCGAATCTGCAATATTGTAGATGCAACAGATTTTCGTCCTTTGCGGGGGCGGAAGGAGGTGGGGCGAAATTCTGAGATATACGATTTATAGTGAGATCTAACAGAAGTGCGGATACCAAATTTGGTTACTCTAGCTTTAATAGTCTCTGAGATTTGTGGATGCCCCAGATTTTCGTCCTTTGCGGGGGCGGAAGGGGGTGTGGCGAAATTTGGACACGAAACGGTCAAGGTCCGATATCACAGGAGTGTGGATACCAAATTTGGTTGCTCTGGCTCTTATAGGTTCTGAGATCCTTGAACTCATATTTTGCAATTGACAAAACCGACCATGAAACCTGTGTGTTAGAGAGAGACAGAGCGAGAAAGAATGAAATTGTTTTCTTGATTCTGGCTATAATCATTATACGATCTGGTTCAGATTTTGCACTGTAGAAGATATGGTCAGCCTCACCGATTCTGCGTTTTTGGTTTTATCGTATCTTTAAAAATGTGGATGCCACAGATTTTCGTCCTTTGTGGGGGCGGAAGTGGGCGGGGCGAAGTTTTGAAATATTTTTGTAGCAGTGACATATCACAGAAGTCTGGATCCAAAACATCGTTGCTCTAGCTCTTATAGTCTTTGAGCACTAGGCGCTGAAGGGGACGGACGGACGGACGGACGGACGGACGGACGGACAGACGGACAGACAGACATGGCTCAATCGACTCGGCTATTGATACTGATCAAGAATATATATACTTTATGGGGTCGGAAACGATTCCTTCTGGACGTTACACACATCCACTTTTACCACAAATCTAATATACCCCAATACTCATTTTGAGTATCGGGTATAAAAAACACCTGGAGAAAGAAGGAATTAGCACCTCAACCCCATCCCCCTATTTTCGCAGTGCCAGTTCCAACCGGGTAAATATGTGCATGGAGTAACTGTTAGAAAAAGTAGCCTGATCAGTATTTTCAAATTCCACATTGGAATCGGCACTTAGTTTGGGAATTATCCAAAAGCTGCAGCCCTAGCTTTAAGCCCCCGCACTACGAACCAGCTGATCCACCAAGTCGCGGGCAGTGAACTTTGGCTGCGCGAGACGAAGACAGCCGTCTGAACGGGCTTAGTGCGGCGAAGTGGCGTAACCGTTTCGCATTCAAAACCGGGCCAAGAAACGGAAACCGGTGCTTGCAGTCAGCGTAGGACCGAAGCCGCTTAAATGTTCCTACCGGGCGGGAAAAAAATAGTGCACCACGTGTGTACATAACCTCCCGGCGACCCCTAGTGGTATCGCCTCTCTTGTTCTTCTCGTGATTCGGCCTAGCTGTTCCAAACGATTATTTAAAGTGCAGTGGACGTCAGCGTTTGTCTTATGTGCACGTTAGTGTCATTATGTAGGCTGAATGAAAACTGTAAGAGATGTGCTCACATACATATGTATACCCCGCCCACTGAAAGCCACTGAGGCCAGTAAGATCCCCCCGTGACTCGCATTCCCTTGAACCTCGCAGTCCGTTGATATGTCTGTTTTTGTGTAGTTGGATATACTTAGCGTTAATTGTAGACAGAAAAAAAAACCAGAAAAAAAACCCACCAACACATGGAAAGTTTGAAAATGCATTTGATAAAAGCTTAAAAGTTTGAGCTTAAAAGCGTCCGCTCGGCCGGGTCCCATCCGCGAGCTTATGCCATGCAGCACCCGCTGTACGATTTTGTTTTTGGTTTGCAGGTACAAGTTTAATGCACCCACACACCGCCACACGCCCAGCTACGAAGATCTTTCGCCTCGGGAACACAAACAAAAACTGAGTGAGCTTTATAATATACCAACAACATTACATTTTATTGCCTCCCAAAATTCCGCGAGCGTGGCAAAAGCTTCATTCTTTTTTGCTAGAGCTGTTTGTCGGTCGTTGACCTCACACTTTTAAAGTAGTCACAGCTGATTGGCATTCTGCCTTTACAATACGCTTGGTAAAACGAATAGTATGTCCAACTACTCCCTGAAGCCGATGTGCTGGGACATGTGTACCTATATTGCGCTATAGTATTATCTTTCTATCTAAGGAAAAATCATTAGTTTATATCGCACTATAAAATATCGTATATGCACTTATAACTATTTACACTTATCATATTTATTTATCTAAATATTCCCTAGTAATAATAGCTATATCTCTTGTGACGCTTTTCGTTCCTCCTTTTGTCCATTTAGCCTTGTCTTGGAGTTCTCGGTTAGTGTTTCTTTTTTCTTGTAACATGAATATAGTATCTGAATATGTTAAGATTGTTAAGATGAATATGTGCTAGACGTTACCGCATTTGGGGGAACCATGCCGCTCGTGAGCGAAATAGGATGACCAATACCGGACACTCCAGGGATCCTGATATTATTATTGGCTCTTTCAGGATCATGGTAGGGTGGGCGTGGCACGACTCCGTGCCAGCAAAACAGAGATGTCCGCCGCGGTGGTAGATCCCTACTCCTTCTCTGCACTATCTTTGCCCCACTATACTTTCCGTACCCCTAACGATCCTTTCCTTGTCTGTCCCCTCCCATTCCCAAAAAGAGTACGCGAATTTTAATAAAATAATACTAGCAGGAGCGAAGCAACCTAACTGGAGGGTTACCCCAAAGAACCCATCCCCATTTCCGACCAGAGATCAGCCGTGGAAGCGAGCGCGTACTCCTTCTCAGTTAGCCGACCACCAGCTTCATCGTGCGAAGATTCTCTTCGTTACTCGTTACAACACCTGCCGCAGCGCTGCTCCCAGCTGGTCGCATATGTCTCTCTCGCTCTCACCGCATGCTCTGCCCATAGGACTGTCTTTGTTTTTGCAGCCAGTCCAGCTTCAAAGTGAAATGCCATACAGCCGTAACATTTCCGGTTCGAAAAAGTCATAAAACGGCAAAGGGCACACGTGGACCCCCGGAGGAACTGGAGGAATATTGAATGCAAAAGGACGTGGGAGGCGGCGAGGCGGCCAGGCAGATGAAACAACAGAGCCAAATGATGGACAGAAGCGGAAGAGCAAACTATTCCAACGGCAGCACAACAACAAAAAAGCACACACACTTTTGCCGAGAGAGGGAGAGAGAGGCGCCACATCCTTTGAGGCTCAAACCGATGGCAGCTGCACCTTTTTCCGTGGCAGAGACATAAACTACGATAATGTGCAACAGAGAGGAGGGATCCGTCCCTCTGGATATCCCAGAGCAGAAGAGTTTCCCCATTCATCCAGAAGAGTTTTCCCATTCCCCATTCATCCAGAAGAGTTTTCCCATTCCCCGTTGAAAATGTATGCCCCAGATCATTCCAAAAACTTTCGCCTGAATATCCCATTTGTTGCAACAGCAAAAAGTGCATAAAAAAGAGAAAATAAAGAGGAAAAGAATTGCTTAAATTGTCACCGCTTTTGCCTGATTTATAGCCCTGGGCCAAATTAATTGAGAATAAAAGCTGAAACGGAGAGGGGGGGGGGGGGGGGGGGGGGGGGGGCAAAAAAGCACCGAAAGCCAAAGGCAAACAACAGTAAAAAAGAAAAACAGTAAAAGCACAGAGCAAAAATTAATTGCACTTCTGAACTTTCGATGCGATGCTGTTTGTGTTTTTCTCTCTTTCGCTCTCTGGCTCTCATTTGTTACAGAAAATTTAATTAAACAATTCTTAAATCGTATAAACAAAATCTACCCCGTTTTGGGCAGAACGCTGGGCTAAGCAGCAGTGGGAGAGGGCAGTGCAGTTGGCGCCATAGTTTTTAATTGAAAAATTTGCAATTAAAACTCTTGTATGCATATGGAAAACGAGTGGAAAACGAGCGGGAAAACGAGTGGAAAACCGAACCGTGTACCCTTAACCGTGAGCGATCAATGGGGCGTGCGAGCAGCGTTGCTGCGCATCAATGTGTATAAATTATATGCAAGTCGGCAGCAAATTAATTAAAGCACTTCGCCACAGATTCAATTACACTACACGGCATTCAATTAAGCGCATAAATGTGGTCCCTGCTCCTCTGGAAATAAAGTGAATAAATTTCTGGTGGCGTCGGGGGAAGGGGGGGTGTACAGGATAATCCCAACAATAAACAATAGCATGTGGCATGTGGCAAGTGGTAAGTGGCAAGTGGATGGAGCACATAATTTGGAACATGTCAATGTTAAATATTGACAGTAGCATAGCGGAAAAATGACTGCTAAGCCAGACTGGGAAAGAGAGACAGGGAGAGCGGCGACACGTTGGGCAAGCTATGTTTTACCTAAATAAAAAGAAATCAACATGCCGCTAACAGAAATACACCTGAACCAAGCCTTGAAGTCAATCAGGCAAATTCCACCATACGACGGATCCCAAGAACGCCTAAGCTCGTTCATAAGCAGGATCGAGTACATCTCCGAATTGTACCCAACAGAAGACATCCGGCAACAAAGCATCATGTACGGAGCCACTGAGGGTCAACTGTGCGGACGAGCACAACTTTTATTACAAAGCCTTCAACCCAACACCTGGACCGATCTAAAAGCAGCCCTAATCAGCAAATTCAACAACCACACTCCCTCCATACGAAACGCTGCTACAACAATTACACGACACCAAATTCAATGGGAATATTCGTAAGTTCGTAGAGGAACTAGAAATTAAGTCAAATGTTATAGTAAGTAAACTAAATCTGGAGACTAGCCCAGAAAATAAGATAATCTTTAAAAACGCTCTGGCAAATGCCACCAGACATACCATAGAAGATGCTCTACCCAATAAACTGTTCATCATTTTAGCAAAGAAAGACATTTCTACTATGGCTAATCTAGAAAAATCAGCTCAAGAGTTAGGAATCTACGAAAATTTAGTAACTGATAACAAGAATCACGAACACTCAAGAAACGGAAATAACAATCGTAGGAATGTTGGAACTTATTACCCTCGCTATAGTAGTAACGATTATAACAATCAAAACCCAAGTACTTCCAGAAATAATCATGGATCGAATCGAAATAATTCAGGAAATAATGACGTAAATAACAAAGGATTATTTAACGAATTTAGAAATTCCTTAAACCAGGGCAGAGTACAGAATCCCACAAACTATCAAATCAATCAGACTCAGGCAGGTAGCAGTGCACCAAATCAGCCAGTCAAACGATCTAGGGAAAGCCAAAGCGGACAAATGAAAATGGATGTAAATTTTCAGCAGAGTGCCTCGGAAGAAATCGAGGAAGACCATATATAGAAATAATCGTAAATAATAAAAAATTAAGAGGTATCGCGGACTCGGGATCGTCAATAAATATAATAAAAGAAAACTATACAGATTCCAAAGTCGATAGCGACAACCTCACCGTCCATACCATCAATGGACCCGTCCGTCTGACTCAGAGCATTACACGTAATGCAACCAAAAACTGTCCGACAAAACAAAAATTTTATATTCATAATTTTTCTGAAAATTATGACATACTCTTAGGCAGAGAATATTTGATGGCCAGCAAAGCCGTCATCGATTACCGAAATGAAACGGTGACGTTAGGAGAAAGGTCATACCCAATCATCCAAAGTGGAGAAGCAATTGCCGTCGGCAAGACCGCATACAAAGGTGATAAGCCATCTTCAAAGGAAGATATAACTACACCTAAGTGCCTTGACCCATCTCCTGAAGGAGAGCAATACTTCGCTTCCGCATTAGAGAATGAATTAAGGGAATGCAACCAGCTAAGGTTGGAACATTTAAATGACGAAGAAAAGGAGAAACTAAAGAAAGTTCTCTATGAATTTAAGGACGTGCAGTATAAAGAAGGTGACATTTTGACCTTCACTAGTACTATAAAGCACGAAATTAAAACCCATCACGAAGATCCTGTATATCGTCGACCATATAAATATGCTCAAATACACGATCAAGAAGTGACTCAACAAATCAAAGATATGATTAGACAGGGAATCATTTGTAAGTCGAATTCTCCCTATTGTGCACCCATCGCTATGATACCAAAGAAAATAGATGCTTCAGGAAAGCAGAAATATCGTATGGTAGTAGATTATAGAAGTCTAAACGAGGTGACAATCAAGGATAAATTTCCTACACCCAGAATGGACGAAATACTAGATAAACTAGGTAGGTGCCAATATTTCACAACAATCGATTTAGCTAAGGGATTCCATCAAATTCCTATGGAACCTAGCTCAATCCCAAAAACAGCTTTCTCCACGAAGCATGGTCATTACGAGTTCACTCGTATGCTTTTTGGGCTAACCACTGCCCCCGCTACCTTCCAAAGATGTATGAACAATCTTCTAGAAGAGTTAATCTTCAAAGATTGCCTCGTATACTTAGACGACATCATTATATTTTCCACTTCATTGGAAGAACACCTGTTGTCACTAAGGAGAGTATTTGGAAAGTTGAGAGACGCCAACTTAAAGCTACAAATGGATAAGTGTGAATTCCTGAAGAAAGAAACGGAATTCCTAGGCCATGTAGTAACAACTAACGGCATAGTTCCTAATCCAAAGAAAATATCTGCCATAATAAACTTCCCAATACCCAATACAACCACAAAAATAAAATCATTCATAGGCTTATGTGGATTCTATAGGAAATTCATTCCCAACTTCGCTAATATAGCAAAACCTATGACACTCAAATTAAAGAAACGAGCAGTCATAGACCCAACAGAGGAAAAATACGTCGAGGCTTTCGAAAAATTGAAAGTACTTATCACCTCAGACCCCATCCTCGCATTCCCAGATTTCAACAGAATGTTCACGGTAACAACCGATGCAAGTAACATTGCATTAGGAGCAGTGTTGTCGCAAGACCACAAACCAATCTGCTATGCAAGTAGAACCTTAAACGAACATGAAATCAATTATTCAGCAATAGAAAAGGAATTACTAGCTATAGTTTGGGCAACTAAGTATTTCAGATCATACCTGTTTGGTAGAACGTTTGAGATATTAAGTGATCACAAACCCTTGATTTGGTTGAATAACCTCAAGGAACCAAATATGAAGCTACAACGATGGAAGATCAAATTAAATGAATTTGACTTCAAAATAAAATATTTACCCGGAAAGGAGAACCATGTAGCCGATGCGCTATTAAGAGTAAGGATTAACGAAAACCTACTCGGGGAAACCATTAATAGTGATTGTGCAACGGTCCATAGCGCGCAAGAAGATAATACAAATTATATTCCACTTACAGAGAGACCAATCAATTACTATAATAGGCAAATAGAACTGATTAAAGGTAATGAGGATAAGGTAGAAACATCCCACTATTTCCACAAGATACTGATAAAAATCACATATACCGAAATGACAGAATCATTAGCAAAAGATATAATAAAGGAATATGTGTGTACCAAAAAGAGTGCACTATATTTCCATAACGAAGTAGATTTCCCACTGTTCCAAAGGGCATTCCTGGAGATAATCAGTCCAAATCACTTCACTAAACTGATTAAATCCAGTACCAAACTCATAAATATTCCGAACTACTCCGAATTCAAAGAACAAATATTGAAGAATCATAAAGAGCTACTTCACCCAGGTATCGAAAAGACCACTAATTGGTTTAAAGGAAAATTCTACTACCCCGATTATCAAAAGTTAATCCAAAATATTATCAATGAATGTCCTACGTGCAACGTTGCTAAAACAGAGCATCGTAACACCAATCTAACCTTCGAAATCACCCCTGAAATACAAAATATCAGAGAAAAGTATGTCATGGATTTCTATTTGGTAGGCAATCAACAATTCCTATCATGCATTGATGTATATTCTAAATTCGCTATCCTTATAGAAGTTAAGAGTCGTGACTGGTTAGAAACCAAGAGAGCCATCATAAAAGTCTTTAACGAAATGGGCAAGCCACAGGGAATTAAAGCCGACAAAGATTCAGCCTTTATGTGCGCAGCATTCCAAGCATGGTTGAACGCGGAAAATGTGAAAATCGAAATCACTACCAGTAAAAACGGAGTTTCTGATGTAGAACGACTACATAAAACGATCAATGAAAAATTAAGAATCATTTCAAGTGAGGATAACATAGAAAACAAGCTCACAAAATTCGAGTTAATTCTATACACTTATAACCATAAAACGGTTCATAATACTACAAAAAGATCCCCAGCCGATATCTTCCTGTACGCCGGACTACCAGATCATAACACCCAACTGAATAAAGTTGGGAAGATCAATCATTTGAATAACGATAGAATCGACTTTGAAGTAGACACACGCTACAAGAATGCACCCCTAGTTAAAACATAAACAACCAACCCGTTCAAAAGAACAGGGGAAATTAGGCAGATAGACGAAAAGCACTTTGAAGAGAAAAATAGAGGGAGGAAAATCACCCACTATAAAACGAAATTCAAAAGAAAGAAAAAATCTAATAAAAGTAAATACGATAATTGCAGAGTACCCGAAGAGAGTACTGGGAATCCGGAGCTACAACATGATTAAGATTATAATCTTACTAATGTTCACCGTCCTACAGTCTTCCGGACAGAATATAGAGATAGATCCCATCAACTCAAGGAATGGATATCTCATATTCAAAACAAATACCATTAACATACCCATTAATTATGAATACCATTATCTAACAATTAATATAACAAGAACAGATGAAACATATCAGAGTTTACTAGAACAGGCAACCCAATTTAATAACGTAATCCAAGTTCAATATTTAATCGAGAAATTGCAATGTGAATTCAACGGCATCAAAATAGCCAAAAGAAACAAAAGAGGCCTTATAAATGCAGTAGGCACAGTATATAAATATCTATTTGGAACATTAGATCAAGATGATAAAGTCGAATTAGAAGGGAAAATAAACAATCTGGCTAGCCACAGTGTTCAAGCTAACGAATTAAACTTAGTAATTCAAGCAGTAAATTCTGGCATAGAAGTTGTCAATAAATTAAACAAGGATAATGATAGAAATAAGCAACTAGAGATATTAATATTTAACCTTCAACATTTTACAGAGTAAAATGCAGCATGCAGCTAACAAGATTAGGGATCTTTAATCCAAAATTATTGAGGCAGGATTACCTGAAACACATCGATTCAGAGAAATTATTAAATATCAAAACATCTACCTGGTTGAAATCAGACACTAACGAAACACTAATAATTTCCAACATCCCACGAGAGATCAGAAATATTCCTATACTTAAAATTGTCCCATATCCAGATGAAGATAATAACATCCTCACTGACCTAACGCAAAACAATTATTACGTTCTAGAAAACGAGGTATATGAAAAAGAATCAAAACGAAAAATAAATGACGAATGTATTTCAGGAATAGTCAAACAAGTAGAAACAAAATGTCCATACACCAAAGCACACCAAAACTTTCAAATAAGTTTCATAGAACCCAATATATTGTTAACTTGGAAATTACCAAAAACCATATTAAACCAAGATTGCCTAAACCAAGAAATAAAAGTAGAAGGTAACGCATTAATAAAAATACATAATTGCAGTGTACAGTTAAACGAATTCTTAATATCAAACTCCATACCAGAATTTGCACAAAGCATCTACATCAACAATAACGTAACAAAAATTAAACCATTGTCTTATTTGCAAACCAAAGAAATCGTAATAGAAAATACGCGATTAAATAATGTATTACATGTAAGCTTAATACTACTATTTGTCATAATCATAATAGGATTAAGCTACAAATTGTTTAATCTAAGTAAAAGCAATAAGCCTAAAACCGACCCGCACATAGAAACACCCTTAGACGAAGACGAGGAATCCCCAGCAGGCACAGTTTTAGACGCACCTGAACTATATCCAAGGATAATCGCCTGAGGACAGGCTTAAATCTAACAATGCGAGAGTGACATATCTATAGTCCATGCTCCGCATACCCTTGTCTATGTCTATTACCCTGCACCCACAATACTATAATCAATACGACACCCTCAGCTTCGAACCCTCATAAACAATCTCACACTCGAAATGGACCACGCGTAGCCGATTGCAGGCAATGGAAACAAACACCCTAAACTGGAAGTTGAACATAAAACAATAGATGCCGCACTAGAATCCAGCCGCACTAGAATCCAGCCGCACCAGAATCACGCCACTCTTCAGAGATCAATTACTAATCGATTCTCAAGAATCACACCATCCTAGCTGACCAATCAGAGGCCCTATTCTCAGCCACCCCCAAGTAATGAAACACCGCTCATACGCAGCGGAAGCCTTTCATCAAAAGCCGCCTTTCCCACATATCGATCGAGTCACGTACTCCATCTCCGAAGCCGAAGTCGAAGCCAACGCCTCCGAAACCAAATCCGAATCCCAAACCGAGCATCATAATATAAATAGTCTACATCTAAGAAGCCAGCTCAGTTCTGTTCAAGACAAACGTCAATCGCGACACCGTCGGAGAATTCAACCAAAGTTAATTCCGTTCAAGACATCAGACCTCAGTCATCGTCGGGGAAATAGCTAACCAATGTACGCTAAGTTTAAGTGAAAGAATAAAACCTTTTTTTAAAACTTAAACTGAAGTGTCGCATATTTAACTATATACTTTATGGGGTCGGAAACGATTCCTTTTGGACGTTACACACATCCATTTTCACCACAAATCTAATATACCCCAATACTCATTTTGAGTATCGGGTATAATAAGCGAAACGAAACGAAACGAAAGGAAGCTGTAAAGCAAACACCAACTAGCGGTTTCTATGCGCCAACGAACAAACTTTTGTTGCCAACCATCCCCCTCCCCGTCCCCCTCACCGACCGTTCTTTGGGGCAAAGTTTTGCTTGTTTGCAACTTGTTTCGCTTCTGTGCTGCATGTCATCAAAAATGAGAACAGAAATATGGAATGTCTGCGGTGCATTCGCCCGCAAACTTTGTGGCAAGTAGCTGGCTCTTCCACTTGCCACTCTTCCAGCATTACTTGATGCTCTTTAATACTCGTACAGCAAAATTCCCTTTGAAGGATCCATGAGAGGGGAGGGCTTTATAATCCCCGCCGGCAGAGATTTCCATTTCGAGAAGCTACTGACTCGGCCACAGCCCCAGCTCAAAGCTGAGCCACAATTGAAATGCCGTCAAGTCAATGTGTTCGGACAATCGAAGCCACACCACACCGCACTCGCCTCAAAAGACCCCAAGCACAAGCCAATGCAACAGAGCCACCACCCCTCCCCCTGTTGAACAGGACTCCCAATCAGAGCCTGCGGGAAATGCAGGAATCCTGCACTGCTCTGCATCATCAGAACCTGGGCCAGAACACCTGCTGCTGCTCGTCCCAAAAACGGGGACGTTTTTCCCCATATCTATGACCGAAACATTGCCTGCAGACGGCAGCAGTTTTAGATGTACCGTCACTTTGCTCATTGTCTGGCTCATGACGCTCGCTTCCTCTCTCTTTATCTTACGCTCAGCTCTACTGAGAGCGCTTTGCCGCCACGTCAGAAGAGAAGACAAGCAAACGACTCGCACCGAGCAAAAAAGGCGCCGAAAAGAGATCGCGTCTCGCTCTTTTTTTCGTTTGCTTTCGGCTGGCAGCAGCACCAAAGCTGCTCTCGCGCTCTAGCTCTCTTGCGCTCAATCCAAGCTTCGCTTGCATTTCGGGAACGATCTAACGCTTGCACGGATTTGTCGCGAAACAAGTCTTGAATTGTCTTCATATAACTTTTTATTCTGCAATTATGACAGAACACTTGAGGATTCAGGAGAACCATTCGGCCATCGTACAAATCCCTGAAACAAACCCTAAGCAGCTTTGGGAATTGCTCCAAAGCAAACGATTCGATTGTCATGTCGAGCGACTGCTGCAGCTTTTCCCATCCCTTTGCTCATTATGTGGCCAAAACTTTGGGGCCCTCCTGCAGGCAATTGACCAACGACACCAGCCATTCAGCTGACCAATGCAGTTGTCGGCTTTCAGTGCCATTCATGAGTCCAATACTTCCGCTTTGTCCAGCCCAGACCCAGACACACACAAATAGAGTGATGGAGATGGAAGAAGGACACTAGGGTTGAGGTTTAGGCCATGCCAATGGGCCGAACTTGGCCCCCAGCAGATGATGATGCCTTTGCAATTTCACTGCCAATTTGCTGCATTAATCGCTCCACAAAACAGAAGAAGGAACAAACATTTGCCAGGCAATTTGCTACGCGCCCGAAATTTCAATTTCAAAAACATATGCAAAACATTTGCATACCAAATGAGAAGAACAGAAAAAAACAGGCCAAAGGTTGGGGCTATATTCTTCAACGGATTTGGGCAATTTTCGACACGTTAACAGCAACAGCTGCGGGACAGATTCCTAATAAATCGTAAATCTATTGTTGTATAGTTGTAGTGCTTTTTTAATTCTGGGAGAAGATGAGCTGCAAGCCGCACGACGAGAAAAAGCTGAAGCTAAAGAGGAAATGACGCTGCCTGACCCGAGCGGAAATTGCTTTTGCTGGCACCCCTTTTCGGGGGGCCCCAGAGTTCCGCCTGCCTTTGCATGTCGGGGAGCAGGTTCGTAACCAAAAGGCCATAGGGTGCCCCTGCCCCTCCCTCCGCTTTGGGTGCGGTTTTCGCGAGTCTCTTCGGCCATAAACATTTACATATTACAAGCAGTTTTTTGTTTGGTCCATGCCAGTCACGTGCTCTCTGGATTTTTATTTGTTTTCCCGTTCTGCCGGAAAATGTTAAAATGTTGGGACTCCTCATAGAGCGAATGTCTTCCCTTAAAGCCACTCTCTCTCTATCCGGCAGTCATAAATTTCCACTGCCAGCCCTGAGTGGGGGGGTTTCCAGATATCTACAGGGGGCTTCTCGGCTCTGTTGCTAGTAAATGTACCCAAGTCCAAATGAAATCATTCCCGCAGCTGCCTCCGAGAATGACAGTAAATGGAAATGTTTTCAAATTAGATCCGAGGGTTCACTCACTACGCCCTTGAATGGAGTTATATTCGACACTTTACGGGCTTCCGCCAAGTCCCATAATCGAATAAGATCGGGTTTTCTCTGCTACTTATCCCCTGAATGGCGAATTTGCATTTCTAGATTGAACCTAGATTGATGCCATAGTAGTTGTATGGGAGGTTTTTCCGGAGGAGGAGCTGCGCCGCTTTATTGGAAGATTAGTTTTGCAATTACCAATGGCATTGTGAATGCAGGAGCTGCCACCACACACCCCACCCACCATATTTCTTAACATGGGGATTAATAGATTTTATATTCTTCAAATGCGATTTAAAGCTCCGACCAATGTTCGTATACCCCTAATTAATCCTTCTCTGTAATTTTGTTTGCTGCCTGAATCCAACTTCGCTCCCATCTCCCCTTTTGTTTCCCCCCCCTCCATCTCTCTCGCACTCTCTGGCGCTTTCTCTCTTTTGAATTTTGAGTACTTGACAGCAATTTTCTGTGGAGCTTTTTAATTGCTCTCGCGAGTTGATTCGCTTGGCTTTTCTTTTTGAATCTCTCGTTTCGTACAGACCCCCTCCCCCTCCCCATCCCTCTCCATCTTCCACCCGCATGTGTAAATGCTATTGGGAAAACAATATTAACAATAGTGGGTGGTGGGGGGGGATGGGTTGTCTGGAACGTCCGTCTGTCCGTCCCCTTCAGCGCCTAGTGCTCAAAGACTATAAGATCTAGAGCAACGATGTTTTGGATCCAGACTTCTGTGATATGTCACTGCTACAAAAATATTTCAAAACTTCGCCCCGCCCACTTCCGCCCCCACAAAGAACGAAAATCTGTGGCATCTACATTTTTAAAGATACGATAAAACCAAAAACGCAGAATCGTAGAGGATGACTATATGTTCTAGAGTGTAAAATCTCAACCAGATCGTATAATTATTATAGCCAGAATCAAGAAAACAATTTCATTCTTTCTCGCTCTGTCTCTCTCTAACACACAGGTTTCATGGTCGGTTTTGCCAATTGCAAAATATGAGTTCAAGGATCTCAGAACCTATAAGAGCCAGAGCAACCAAATTTGGTATCCACACTCCTGTGATATCGGACCTTGACCGTTTCGTGTCCAAATTTCGCCACACCACCTTCCGCCCCCGCAAAGGACGAAAATCTGGGGCATCCACAAATCTCAGAGACTATTAAGGCTAGAGTAACCAAATTTGGTATCCGCACTTCTGTTAGATCTCACTATAAAACGTATATCTCAGAATTTCGCCCCACCCCCTTACGCCCCCACAAAGGACGAAAATCTGTTGCATCCACAATATTGCAGATTCGAGAAAACTAAAAACGCAGAATGATAGATAATGACAATATCTATCAGATTGCTGAATCTGGATCAGATCGGATCATTTTTGTAGCCAAAAGCAAGAAATCAATTTGCAGTGGCTACGCAGAGCCCAAAGTCACGCTCAGACTGATTTTCTGTCTCTCTCGCACGCACGCTCTTTGTCGTGTCGTTTAAGATTAGCGGCGTCTGCCGGTGGAGAGCCATACTGACTTAGTATCGGGTATAACTGTAGAGTTGCGGTGTCCGCAGCAACTCACAACGTTCCACCTCGTTCATGGTTGGAAAAGTCGACCTATGTATAATCTGTTGTCTCTTACGCTGGATGGACTAGCTTATATAGGTAGTTACAATATGCTAATATCACGATATAGGACTCCACCAACGAGATAACTAAAGATGTTGACTTAGGGAACTGCGGGAGTTATTCAAAAGACGGATACCCCGACTCAAAGTTATATTCATTAAATTATCTCGAGCTTGGCTGTAGAGATTCCCTTATCAAATTCTAGTTTGTGTTAGGAAAAAGTCACAGATTTTAGGAATCACGATCGTCTATTTATGATAAGTAGAGAAAAAGTCACAGATTTTAGGAATCACGATCGTCTATTTATGATAAGTAGAGACTGTCCATTATCCGGACTTATACCTTCGAAACTGGTAATAGAACTGGACAACATACCCAATTTAATTACTCAACTATTCAAATGGAAACGTACAGTTAGTAGTAGACCACCTAGATCATGCCTGGAGAGGGCGAACATATTAATTATTTACCGACGGAAATAAGAAAAATTTCATATTCATTAACTCATATTTGCATATTAGTTTCATAATTTTATTTTCATTATTATTATTTTTTTTTTATTTATTATCATTAAGAAATTCATACAAATCATGGCGGTCCACCGTAGTAATGAAAATTTAGCTTCGGCATTGATCAACCAAGACTCGTTTTGCATTATTTGCCAGGGAAATTTGCGGCAAGACCAGTTGATAGCTACCACGCCTTGTCACCACCGATTTTAAGAAACCGTTTTTGTTAATATGTGACGCAAGCACTTTTGGTTTGGGCTGCGTACTAGCTCAATTAAACGAGGAAGGGATAGAGTTACCTATAGCTTTTATGTCCGAGAAACTTTCCAACGCGCAACGAAACTATTCGGTCACCGAACTCGAGTGCTTGGCAGTGATTAAAGGAATAAAGACGTTTAGAGCTTACGTAGAAGGACAGGATTTCCAAGTTATAACGGACCATGCGTCCCTACAACGGCTTATGAGGCAAAAAGATTTGTCAGGTCGCTTGGCTGGGCTATAAAATTACAGGGATCTAATTTTCAAATATCACATCGTAAAGGGTCCGAAAACGTAGTGGCCAAGGCGTTGTCACGCCAAGATAAGCCCGAGGTACGAGATTTGAACGGCAACGGACCCATAGTCGACCTTACTTCTACAGAGTTTAAATCGAAAGAATACATGGATCTAATAGAACACATAAGGCTTAATCAACTTAAGTTACCCGATTTGAAGGTTGACGATAATTTGGTGTATGAAAGAACCGAACCATCCTCAGGGGACGCGATAGCAGATAAACAAACTTGGAAGCTTTGGATTCCATCAGGTCTTACCAGCGATATAATTTCCAGGGCTCATGACCCCCCAGACGCTTCCCACAGTGGTATTGGGAAAACCGTTGAAAAAGTGAAAAGGTACTTGTTTTGCCCAAAAATGGTTACACAAATACGAGCCTATGTATCACAATGCGACGTTTGTCGCCAGACCAAAAGTGCTAATGTCGTCTTAAGACCACCAATGGGTAAGCCAATGAATTCAGAAAGACCTTTTCAAAACATTTATCTGGATTTGTTGGGCCCGTATCCGCGTTCCAAGCAAGGGAATATTGGTATCTTAATAATCGTAGATCACAACACCAAATTTCATTTCTTATGTCCGCTCAAGAAGGTTACCTCAAGTAAGGTGTGTGACTTCCTAGAAAATATGTTATTTAGTACTTTCGAGGTCCCTGAGACTATACTCACCGATAGTGGTTCGCAGTTTGTCTCTGGGAATTTCAAGTCATTTCTTACCAGATTCGGGGTAACTCCCCGTTGCACTGCAATATACTCACCGCAAGCCAATGCCAGTGAACGGTTAAACCGATCCGTGTTAGCTATAAGAGCGTACGTCGGCAAAGATCATACTAATTGGGACAACAAGTTACCTGAAATTAGTGCGGCGTTACGAGCCAATATCCATAGAAGCACAGGGTATTCGCCGTATTTTCTTGCATTTGGGCAGAATATGATTCTTAACGGAAAGGATTATGAACTACTCAGACAACTAAATCTCCTATCGGATGACACCAGAGTCGAATATCCAGATGTAGTACAAGTATGTCGACAAGCCGCTCAGCAAAAGGTAGCTGAATCACACGAGCAGAATGCGAGGACATACAACTTACGTAGCCGGGTCCGTCAACTTAAAGTTGGAGACGTCGTGTATGCCCGGAATTTTTGTCAGAGCAACGCTTTAAAAAAGTTCAGCGCTAAGCTGGCGCCTGTGTTTATATCAGCCAAGGTTATTCGCAGAGTGGGGACACTGTATTACCAATTAGCTAGCGAAGATAAGAAAAACTTAGGAGTCTATCACTTAAAGGATATTCAGCTTAAGCCTTAGTAAATGGCCTTCTTCAGTTTAAGTTTCATTGTAAGAACAATTACGTCTTCAACAGTGGTGTAGGGGCCGAATTTAGGGAAAGAGTATGGAAAATCACGGATAAGCACAGTTTTCTTTTGGTAATGCTTAAAAGTGCAGATACATAGTAACTCCGAAAGTGGATCGTAAGCTGCAAGCTTTCCGAAAAGCTTTCTAAAGAGAGTCGGCGCGCAGCGCACGCATTTAAGCGAAAGACGTCACGTTTACCTTGACCCAAGAGAGTAGCGTAGCGTAGGGAGAGCATAGATTAAAAGCTTGACCAAAATTTCGCTCAATTGGGCGAAAGATCATCCGATTATGCAGTTAAAGTTCCTAAGATCATCCGATTATGCAGTTAAAGTTTCCAAATATCATCCGATCTTCGAGCTTTTGGTTCGGTACCGCTTAGCTGAACTTGCAGAAGTTGGGCTGGAGTTATTGACTGAGAATCGATTGATTAAAGCGGACGTGTTTGTGCTGTACTCGGGAATAAATAAATATATATATATATATATATATTTAGCCAACGAACAGTTCTGGCATCTACGCCATACCTCTTGAGTTGAGTTTCAATTAAGACCGAGAATCAGGAGATTTACCCAGGAAAGCATTTTTTTTTTTTTTTTTTTTTTTTTATTAAGCGTTGAATCCGTACATTGCATATAACGTATCTTAACATCACTGGTAAATAGTATTGGGGTAGCCAAACCTAATGCTAAATGCGAGAGGACTTACAAAAAATATAATATTATAATATTGGGAGGGAAACTTAGAGTTGGCCAATAGTTTTGGCAAAACCCAATCTCATCAACCGCCTCAAAGGCCTGGCAGGTAGTAATCGTCTGGCGAGCATACTATGGTGTCTAATTAGCCTGTCACTGTATCTGCTGGTGTGCCTTCCAATCTGCTCCTCTACTGTATGCAGATTCAAATCCCGATGTAGGGTGGAGCCGCGCACGTACCAAGGGCAGTTCGTTATTTGCCTCATGGCGCGATTCTGCAAGACCTGTATCCGTTTATAGTTCGATTTGGCAGCTATGCCCCAAATCTGCACACCGTAGAGCCAGATCGGGGCTACACAGTGTACATAAACTGCTCTTTTGGCTCTCAGTGACATGGTGCTTCTTCTGTTAATCAGCCACCGCAATTGCTGCATTCTTTGCCCACATTTACGAGCCGTAGCTTTCAAGGGTGGACCAAAAGTAAGACGCTTATCAAGGGTGATACCGAGATACTTTGCTTGCTCTGGTTGGTCCAAAGTTACGCCTTCAAACTTTATGGGTGGGGTGTGGTCTATGAGCGCTTTCAGGGTGAAGCATGGATTGGTGGTCTTCAGTGGGTTGACTTTTAAATTCCATCTTTTGCACCAAGCTGCCAAAGAGTAGAGGTACTCTTGGAGACCATCTGCTGCCTCAAGGCGGCACTTGGAGCTGTAGAGCAGTGCTATATCGTCCGCGTAGGTAGCAAGCAAAGCCTTAAGGGGGGGCTTCATATGTTGCTCGCTTGGGGAGGGTAGATCTGCAGTATAGATAGAGTAAAGCAGCGGGCCAAGGACGCTGCCCTGTGGAACTCCAGCTCTCATTTGGCAAGGTGTTGAATGTGTGTTCCTGAACCTGACCATAAACTGACGTCCTTCCAAGTATGATCGTAGGACACCGTAGTATGGTGCTGGAAACAGTTTTTTAATTTTGCTCAGTAGGCCGATATGCCAAACTCTATCGAAGGCTTGCTGCATATCAATGAAGAGTGCATTGCAGTATTCTAGATCATCATAGGCCTGTAGGATGTGTGGACTTGCTCCACTGTGCCGTGTCCCTCCCGAAAGCCAAACTGGTGATCCGGCAAGATACGGCATTCTTTGATTATACTACCAAGACGATTGGCAAGAAGCCTCTCCCATACCTTAGATAAGGAAGACAAAAGACTTATTGGCCGATACGACTCAGGGTCGTCCTCCGGTTTTTCAGGCTTATGGATCATCAGGATTGTTGCTATCTTCCACTGCTTAGGGAAAAACTGCATCCTTAACATGGCGTTAAAAATGAGCACTATGTAGAGTATCGCCCGAGTAGGCAATGCTTTCAGTGTGGAATTGCACACTCTGTCAATGCCAAGAGCCTTCTTCCTCGGTAGGGACTTGATGACTTCAAGAATCTCCTCAGCCCTGGCTGGTTTAATGGGTAAGGCCATTTGTAGAGGTGTTTGCAGACTATCTTTTGTCTCTTTGTACTGCGCCTCCGTGGCGAATTGGTAATGGGTGAACCTGTCCCCTAAATGATGTGCAAACGAATTGGCCTGCTCTTCTTCGTTTCTAGCAAGTTCACCGTTGGGACACCGGATGGGAATCTGTCTGAACGGTTGTCTCTTAAGAGACTTAGTGGTCTTCCAAAGCGAATATCCAGCATCCACGGTGTAATCCATGGAAGCAAGCTTTTGTTCAAAGAAGTTGCTTCGAAGTTCTCTCAGGGTGTTTCGAAGTTAATTGGCAGCCCGGTTCCATAGAATTCGGTCCCATGGGTCTTGAGATCGGATTGCGCGTCTGCGAAGTCTCCTTTTTTGTGACAAAAGCTCTCTGGCCTCTCTTTTAAGAACTATTCCATAGGCGGCGCTTGTCGGAGGATGCGAGGGCGTTGAGGCAGCAGCAGCCATGTGTATACTCTCTGTGATGTTATCTACAGCCATCTCGATATCTTCCTCAGAGTTTAGCGTGACGTTCAGTTGAATCGACCTCTCCAAATGTTGCCTAAATGCGAGCAGATCAGTGTGCTGGGTGACTAGATGAGGGCTTGGATTTTCTATAATGCCATCTGTTTTAATGCTGATGACTAAGGCCAGATGGTCGGAGTCCAGATCCCAGCTCTGACTTATTGTTGCTCGCGAATCCGGAATACCATGATGTACTGCGAAGTCTATGCAGGACGGCGTGTGATTGAGTACATATGGGTACCTGGTTGGTGATCCAGTTGCAAGCATCTTAGCGCCAGTAGCAGAGATGGCTTCCGCTAGCTCTCGCCCCTAGGGGAATTGTAAGTGTCTCCCCACAGCCAGTGTCGGGCATTCCAGTCACCACCAACCAAATACCTTTGCCCGCAAGCACGGAGTGCATCGATGTAATGTCTTTCCTCAATCCTGACTCTGGGAGGGCAGTAAATGGCGCTGAACTCCACATCGCCCAGTCCTGTGGCTACTTTTACCGCTGACATTTGCATGCTGCGTGTCTCAATGACCCTTTGTGGAAAATGACGAAGCGAAGTCTTAACTAAAACCGCAACTCCACCAACGCTATTATTATTCCGCGATGGCTTGAAGGCTGGATAGAAGGCATATCCATTTATTTTTACAGCTGCCCCTCTTTTAATTCTGATCTCCGTCAAAAGAAGAATGTCAACGCTATTCTTGTGCGCGAAGAGCTCAACTTCTTTTGCTTTCCCTGAAATGCCGTTAGCATTCCAGATGAGAACCTTTAGTGGGTTCATTGAGATGCTGAAACGTTGTTCTGGAGCTGAAGATTAGATCCAGCCCATTGCTTAATCGTGTTGGCCAGTTCAAAAACCATTTTTTCAAGTTTTTCAAGGCGTTGATTGGCTTGACTATTATGCTGCTGCTGTTCTTGCTGCTGTTGCTGTAGCCACATAAGAAACTGCTGCTGCTGCTGCTGTTGGAGCTGTTGTTGCCATTGTTGAAATTTTGTCTGCTGTTGTTGTAGCAGTGCATGAACTTCATATGAATTCTGTTGCTGGTTATTCAATCCTTGTGGCTGATGCGCTTGTAGACTATGAAAACGACGCAGAGCAGGTGTAGCAGGTATTGCATTTGAATTACCATTTGCTACGGCAGCATAGGAGGCTCCTGTATTACTTCTAGTGCCTACCAAAGGTTGGTGCTGAACAATATTTCTATTAGCCCCCTTTTTGTGACTAGACTGCAAGGTAGGAAACTGTTGCTGGTCTCCAGGAAGTGTGGTAGAGTAAGCATATGCCACTTGATTATTTAAGGGGACATGACCCGTCCTGTTCGTATTAATTGCCTTCTTTGCGGAGCCCATTGATCGCCGTAGAAACTCCTGATACCATTGGCATCCTTTGTAACTGGCCATATGGCTTCCAGAGCAGTGAATGCAGGTTGGCTGTGCATCTAGGGGGCGTGTGCATTGTGAGGTTTGGTGATTTTCACCGCATCTGGCACAGTTGTGATGTCGGCGGCAGTATTTGGCTTTGTGGCCGAAATCCTGGCATCGACGACATTGAGCAATCTCTGTGGATTTTCGCATCCTTTCAATCCTTATTTTTTGGCGGCAAAGGGTCTTGACTTGGTAAATTTCGTTAATTTTTGCACAAGGCTTAATATTAATGAAAAAAATATTAAGTTTTTCGTCCTTGTTAGTCCTTGAGCTTGGATTATGGATGTGAAGGACCTCGAAGCCCAACATTTTAAAATCGGCGGTAATATCATTGTTTAGGGTGCTATGTGGTAGGTCTCTTACAACAATTCTATGAGGCTTTTCAGTCTGCAATTGGTATGTGTGGAATTCTATTCCAATGGCATCGAAACAATCCACAATTGCTCTATAGGTATCACTGTCTTTGGGGAGGATTCTGACCGTTTCCCCCTGGTTAGCTTTGACGACAACGTTATTCAAATTTGCAACGTCCTTTATGACATCAAATAAGTCATTTAAGTTGCTAATATTGACAACTATTTGCGGTGGTTTTGGAGGGCCTTTAAGCTGATTACCAGAGCTCGTTGATTCTCCTTGAAGACACTGGTCTGTATTAACTGCTTCATAAAGGTGTTCATCCAGTTGGTCATTTCCAGCGTCTGCATCTACATTCATCCGAACTTCCTCATTATTACTATCACTTGGGATGTTCGTGTCAAGAATGGAAAATCTGTTGTTGGCGTTTGCCTGTTGGCTTGTAGTGGGGGCAAGCCCAGGTCCCGGCCGCCGCTCCCTCGTTTAGATTTAGATGACAAAGTCTGATCGTTTTTTCTTTTGCCCGTTCTCCGTTTTTGAGCATCCAGAAGTAGTTCGGCAGCAGTGCGAAGTGTTTTTGCCTCAGTGTCGTCGGGGCATGTGGATATGGAGTTTTCTTGGCTATCAAAGCTTAGTGCAGGGCAGATACTGCTTATTGTAGCAGTTGCCATGGTGTAGGTGGTGTTGTTGGTGGCACTTGTGAATGTTACTGTTGTTGTGGTTTCTGTGCATGTAGAGCGTTCAGCCTCTGAACGGTACTCAGAACGAATCTCAGAAGGTAATTTGCCTGATATTAGAAGCATTCTCTCATGATCAGTCCGCTTATTTCTAAGCCGAGAGTCAGATGAACTATTCGCATTCATTATACCGTAGCTGATAAGCGAAGTTTTTGTTGCCCATCTTGTGCGGCTGTGCGCAGACTGAGGGGAATGTCTTGCCTGAAGGGCAGTGAATACAGTTGTAAAAACGTTCACAAATGTGTTTTTTGTTTTTGTCCAATTGCCGACACCGCACAAAGCAGCACCCGAATTTACGATGTATGCTATTTTTAGCACACAAGAGAATGCTCCGCTAAAGCAGAATAAAGAAAACAACTTTGTACAAGCGCGACACAACCGATCTCTATGAAAGTTGATTCGAGACAGGAAAGCAGTGTAAAGAAAAACCTAGCTGGTAAGTCCGTGATTAGTTTGGAAAGTGTTCGTGGTAATATATATATATAAGAATTTGTGTTATAGGACGGCGGCCCGTAGCCACGGTACTGCTCGTGCGATCATCAGTTGCATAGGAGTGCATATACGTTGTGGTCTACGAGAGTTGTGGGGCGAATCGAAAAGACAAGTAGTGAACCCGCGGGAAAACACCGAACAGCAGACCTGCAGCTTGGCGTTGTCTGTCGAAAGCCTCAGCAACCGTGTGGATGCACGGCGAAAACCAAAAGGCGCCTCCGGAACTTTATTTTTGGCGTCATTGATGCCACCCGTTATCGAGCCTCCAAATAAAGTGTAGTCCGCAGACCGACGTCGAATCGGATCGGCAACCTGAAGTCAAGCTAAGGAGCTAATGTACCCCATCGTCAACTGATTTAGCTGCGCCAGAGACACCCAATAATGAACTCGAATTGATTGCGTTATTGTTGGATTCTTCCGGAGGCGCAGTCCTACTCAGCCTGGCTGACATGTCTCTCGACCACGTCAATAGAGGATCGTAGTTACTCGTTGATGTAACACCCGCCCCTTTTTCCTCTAGATTTCATGTGCCAGGCTAAAACCATTCTCTTTCGTCACACGATGTATACAGTTTAATAGTTAGTTATGTAACACAGCCAACATAATGGTTTTTGGAAACTAATGGGTATGAGAGCAACATTAATTTTTCTTGAGATTACAAAGCAGTACACTCTAGTACGCTCACGTGCATATATATATATATCTTTTCTTTTCCTTAGAAGTATACACCAACGTCATCATTGAGCTCAACGATCACGGATGGAATAAACGGTACTAGCCTACCAAAAGCGCTGTGAGTTTGTAAATAAGAACAAGTACATATATGCACTGTGCTGGGAAGTAACCTGCGTGTTACATATATTTTTCTATTGATATCACCTTTATATATCCGTAACCATAATGTATTGGTACATCTCACCCCTTTAGAATCTGTTACCCATATATGATGGTAATTTTTAAATCTTTATTTTTCCTAATATTTCTTCTCAATTCTTTACATATATTTTAAGCTATCGAGACACAGCAAAAAAATGAATTTAATTATAAGTTAAGAAAACCCCCCTCCAAGAATTTAATTATATGATTAGGGATTTATTGAAATATATATATATGATATTGATTTTGAAGTACAATCATAATATGTTCTAAATTCAGGAGTCCGTCCTCAGAAAGGCATGATCGAAGTGGTGGGATGATAACTGTTTAACGTTATTCAAGGGTCTATACGGTCAGGTTACCTGTACCTGTATAGCATAGGTTGGGAGGGTAGAGAAGATAGAGATTCTCACTAACACCGGAGTTTCTCATCATTTGAGTAGAGTAATTGAGAAGTATGTCCACACTTTCCACAACCAACTTGTTAGTCCCATGACCAATTCCTTGCTCCGGTTAAACCTGGATTCTGTTGTTAGTTTTATGTTTGGTTCTTCTTTTTTTTTTTAAATGTGCACCTAAAACATTATGCGAGTGTGTGTCAGTATGTGATAGGAGAGAGTAGAACGAACCCCGACAATCCGGCGAGCTTAGTCAGAGCATAGCTAGAGGTGCACATGAAATCTCTTCATACTAGTATGGGTAAACGACAGCTATCCCACACCTGCACGCTACATAATTGGCGCCCAACGTGGGGCCCGAAGGGACAAAGTAAAGTTGTGCGCCAACTTTACTTAACTTTAGTACCAGAGGCATGTCATTCTGAGGCTAGGCTCCACCATACCTCTATATTCCATCCAAAACAATAATTCTCTGGTAATGCCATACTGATAGATCTCTCCGGGTGGGAGTACGACAGCTGTTGCCTACGGAATCTACGACTATTTTTATACCCGATACTCAAAACGAGGGGGAACGTTGTGAGTTGCTGCGGACACCGCAACTCTACGGTTATACCCGATACTAAGTCAGTATGGCTCTCCTCCGGCAGACGCCGCTAATATTAAACGACACGACAAAGAGTGCGTGCGAGAGAGACAGAAAATCAGTCTAAGCGTGACGTCGGGCGCTGCGTAGCCACTGCAAATTGATTTGTTCCTATTGGCTTAAAAATTATCTGATCTGATCCAGATTCAGCAATCTGATAGATATGGTCATTATCTATGATTCTGCGTTTTTCGTTTTCTTGAATGTGCAATATTGTGGATGCAACAGATTTTCGTCCTTTGTATGGGCGGAAGGGGGTGGGGCGAAATTTTGAGATACACGTTTTATAGTAAGATCTAACAGGAGTGCGGATACCAAATTTGGTTACTCTAGCCTTAATAGTCTCTGAGATTTTTGAATATCCCCAGATTTTCGTCCTTTGCGGGGGCGGAAGGTGGTGTGGCGAAATTTTGAAACAAACTCGTCTCGGTCCGATATATTAGGAGTGTGGATACCAAATTTGGTTGCTCTAGCTATTATAGTCTCTGAGATCTAGGCGCTAATGTTTTACTCTAAGCAAAGCCGGCTATGCTACGTGTGTGTTAGAGAGAGACAGGGCGAGAAAAAATGAAATTGTTTTCTTGATGCTGACTATAATAATAATACGATCCAATTCAGATTCCGCAATCTTAAAGATATGGTCATACTCTACAATTCTACGTTTTTGGTTTTCTCATATCTTTAAAATTGTGGATGCCACAGATTTTCGTCCTTTGTGGGGGCGGAAGTGGGCGGGGCGAAGTTTTGAAATATTTTTGTAGCAGTGACATATCACAGAAGTCTGGATCCAAAACATCGTTGCTCTAGCTCTTATAGTCTTTGAGCACTAGGCGCTGAAGGGGACGGACAGACGGACAGACGGACGGACGGACAGACAGACAGGGCTCAATCGACTCGGCTATTGATGCTGATCAAGAATATATATACTTTATGGGGTCGGAAACGATTCCTTCTGGACGTTACACACATCCACTTTTACCACAAATCTAATATACCCCAATACTCATTTTGAGTATCGGGTATAATGAGTATTGGGGTATATTAGATTGCCCGTCCCCTTCAGCGCCTAGTGCTCAAAGACTATAAGATCTAGAGCAACGATGTTTTGGATCCAGACTTCTGTGATATGTCACTGCTACAAGTATATTTCAAAACTTCGCCCCGCCCACTTCCGCCCCCACAAAGGACGAAAATCTGTGGCATCTACATTTTTGAAGATACGATAAAACCAAAAACGCAGAATCGTAGAGGATGACTATATGTTCTAGAGTGTAAAATCTCAACCAGATCGTATAATTATTATAGCCAGAATCAAGAAAACAATTTCATTCTTTCTCGCTCTGTCTCTCTCTAACACAAAGGTTTCATGGTCGGTTTTGCCAATTGCAAAATATGAGTTCAAGGATCTCAGAACCTATAGGAGCCAGAGCAACCAAATTTGGAATTTACACTCCTGTGATATCGGACCTTGACCGTTTCGTGTCCAAATTTCGCCACACCACCTTCCGCCCCCGCAAAGCACGGAAATCTGTGGCATCCACAAATCTCAGAGACTATTAAGACTAGAGTAACCAAATTTGGTATCCGCACTTCTGTTAGATCTCACTATAAAACGTATATCTCAGAATTTCGCCCCACCCCCTTCCGCCACCACAAAGGACGAAAATCTGTTGCATCCACAATATTGCAGATTCGAGAAAACTAAAAACGCAGAATCATAGATAATGACCATATCTATCAGATTGCTGAACCTGGATCAGATCGGATCATTTTTGTAGCCAAAAGCAAGAAATCAATTTGCAGTGGCTACGCAGAGCCCAAAGTCACGCTCAGACTGATTTTCTGTCTCTCTCGCACGCACGCTCTTTGTCGTGTCGTTTAAGATTAGCGGCGTCTGCCGGTGGAGAGCCATACTGACTTAGTATCGGGTATAACTGTAGAGTTGCGGTGTCCGCAGCAACTCACAACGTTCCACCTCGTTCATGGTTGGAAAAGTCGACCTATGTATAATCTGTTGTCTCTTACGCTGGATGGACTAGCTTATATAGGTAGTTACAATATGCTAATATCACGATATAGGACTCCACCAACGAGATAACTAAAGATGTTGACTTAGGGAACTGCGGGAGTTATTCAAAAGACGGATACCCCGACTCAAAGTTATATTCATTAAATTATCTCGAGCTTGGCTGTAGAGATTCCCTTATCAAATTCTAGTTTGTGTTAGGAAAAAGTCACAGATTTTAGGAATCACGATCGTCTATTTATGATAAGTAGAGAAAAAGTCACAGATTTTAGGAATCACGATCGTCTATTTATGATAAGTAGAGACTGTCCATTATCCGGACTTATACCTTCGAAACTGGTAATAGAACTGGCCAACATACCCAATTTAATTACTCAGCTATTCAAATGGAAACGTACAGTTAGTAGTAGACCACCTAGATCATGCCTGAAGAGGGCGAACATATTAATTATTTACCGACGGAAATAAGAAAAATTTCATATTCATTAACTCATATTTGCATATTAGTTTCATAATTTTATTTTCATTATTATTATTTTTTTTTTATTTATTATCATTAAGAAATTCATACAAATCATGGCGGTCCACCGTAGTAATGAAAATTTAGCTTCGGCATTGATCAACCAAGACTCGTTTTGCATTATTTGCCAGGGAAATTTGCGGCAAGACCAGTTGATAGCTACCACGCCTTGTCACCACCGATTTTAAGAAACCGTTTTTGTTAATATGTGACGCAAGCACTTTTGGTTTGGGCTGCGTACTAGCTCAATTAAACGAGGAAGGGATAGAGTTACCTATAGCTTTTATGTCCGAGAAACTTTCCAACGCGCAACGAAACTATTCGGTCACCGAACTCGAGTGCTTGGCAGTGATTAAAGGAATAAAGACGTGTAGAGCTTACGTAGAAGGACAGGATTTCCAAGTTATAACGGACCATGCGTCCCTACAATGGCTTATGAGGCAAAAAGATTTGTCAGGTCGCTTGGCTGGGCTATAAAATTACAGGGATTTCATTTTCAAATATCACATCGTAAAGGGTCCGAAAACGTAGTGGCCAACGCGTTGTCACGCCAAGATGAGCCCGAGGTACGAGATTTGAACGGCAACGGACCCATAGTCGACCTTACTTCTACAGAGTTTAAATCGAAAGAATACATGGATCTAATAGAACACATAAGGCTTAATCAACTTAAGTTACCCGATTTGAAGGTTGACGATAATTTGGTGTATAAAAGAACCGAACCATCCTCAGGGGACGCGATAGCAGATAAACAAACTTGGAAGCTTTGGATTCCATCAGGTCTTACCAGCGATATAATTTCCAGGGCTCATGACCCCCCAGACGCTTCCCACAGTGGTATTGGGAAAACCG
This sequence comes from Drosophila miranda, assembly GCF_003369915.1. Classification (NCBI taxonomy): domain Eukaryota; kingdom Metazoa; phylum Arthropoda; class Insecta; order Diptera; family Drosophilidae; genus Drosophila; species Drosophila miranda. Next base: position 24,750,479 of record NW_022881614.1, read on the forward strand.
TTGAAAAAGTGAAAAGGTACTTGTTTTGGCCAAAAATGGTTACACAAATACGAGCTTATGTATCACAATGCGACGTTTGTCGCCAGACCAAAAGTGCTAATGTCGTCTTAAGACCACCAATGGGTAAGCCAATGAATTCAGAAAGACCTTTTCAAAAGCTTTATCTGGATTTGTTGGGCCCGTATCCGCGTTCCAAGCAAGGGAATATTGGTATCTTAATAATCGTAGATCACAACACCAAATTTCATTTCTTATGTCCGCTCAAGAAGTTTACCTCAAGTAAGGTGTGTGACTTCCTAGAAAATATGTTATTTAGTACTTTCGAGGTCCCTGAGACTATACTCACCGATAATGGTTCGCAGTTTGTCTCTGGGAATTTCAAGTCATTTCTTACCAGATTCGGGGTAACTCACCGTTGCACTGTCCGCTCAAGAAGTTTACCTCAAGTAAGGTGTGTGACTTCCTAGAAAATATGTTATTTAGTACTTTCGAGGTCCCTGAGACTATACTCACCGATAATGGTTCGCAGTTTGTCTCTGGGAATTTCAAGTCATTTCTTACCAGATTCGGGGTAACTCACCGTTGCACTGCAATATACTCACCGCAAGCCAATGCCAGTGAACGGTTAAACCGATCCGTGTTAGCGGCTATAAGAGCGTACGTCGGCAAAGATCATACTAATTGGGACAACAAGTTCCCTGAAATTAGTGCGGCGTTACGAGCCAATATCCATAGAAGCACAGGGTATTCGCCGTATTTTCTTGCATTTGGGCAGAATATGATTCTTAACGGAAAGGATTATGAACTCCTCAGACAACTAAATCTCCTATCGGATGACACCAGAGTCGAATATCCAGATGTAGTACAAGTATGTCGACAAGCCGCTCAGCAAAAGGTAGCTGAATCACACGAGCAGAATGCGAGGACATACAACTTACGTAGCCGGGTCCGTCAACTTAAAGTTGGAGACGTCGTTTATGCCCGGAATTTTTGTCAGAGCAACGCTTTAAAAAAGTTCAGCGCTAAGCTGGCGCCTGTGTTTATATCAGCCAAGGTTATTCGCAGAGTGGGGACACTGTATTACCAATTAGCTAGCGAAGATAAGAAAAACTTAGGAGTCTATCACTTAAAGGATATTCAGCTTAAGCCTTAGTAAATGGCCTTCTTCAGTTTAAGTCTCATTGTAAGAACAATTACGTCTTCAACTGTGGTGTAGGGGCCGAATTTAGGGAAAGAGTATGGAACATCTCGGATAAGCACAGTTTTCTTTTGGTAATGCTGAAAAGTGCAGATACATAGTAACTCCGAAAGTGGATCGTAAGCTGCAAGCTTTCCGAAAAGCTTTCTAAAGAGAGTCGGCGCGCAGCGCACGCATTTAAGCGAAAGACGTCACGTTTACCTTGACCCAAGAGAGTAGCGTAGCGTAGGGAGAGCATAGATTAAAAGCTTGACCAAAATTTCGCTCAATTGGGCGAAAGATCATCCGATTATGCAGTTAAAGTTCCTAAGATCATCCGATTATGCAGTTAAACTTTCCAAATATCATCCGATCTTCGAGCTTTTGGTTCGGTTCCGCTTAGCTGAACTTGCAGAAGTTGGGCTGGAGTTATTGACTGAGAATCGATTGATTAAAGCGGACGTGTTTGTGCTGTACTCGGGAATAAATAAATATATATATATATATATATATATTTAGCAAACACACAGTTCTGGCATCTACGCCATACCTCTTGAGTTGAGTTTCAATTAAGACCGAGAATCAGGAGATTTACCCAGGAAAACAGTGTAAAGAAAAACCTAGCTGGTAAGTCCGTAATTAGTTTGGAAAGTGTTCGTGGTAATATATATATATAAGAATTTGTGTTATAGGACGGCGGCCCGTAGCCACGGAGTGCATATAGGAGTGCATATACGGTGTGGTCTACGAGAGTTGTGGGGCGGATCGAAAAGACAAGTAGTGAACCCGCGGGAAAACACCGAACAGCAGACCTGCAGCTTGGCGTTGTCTGTCGAAAGCCTCAGCAACCGTGTGGATGCACGGCGAAAACCAAGAGGCGCCTCCGGAACTTTATTTTTGGCGTCATTGATGCCACCCGTTATCGAGCCTCCAATGAAAGTGAAGTCCGCAGACCGACGTCGAATCGGATCGGCAACCTGAAGTCAAGCTAAGGAGCTAATGTACCCCATCGTCAACTGATTTAGCTGCGCCAGCGACACCCAATAATGAACTCGAATTGATTGCATTATTGTTGGATTCTTCCGGAGGCGCAGTCCTACTCAGCCTGGCTGACATGTCTCTCGACCACGTCAATAGAGGATCGTAGTTACTCGTTGATGTAACACACGCCCCTTTTTCCTCTAGATTTCATTTGCCAGGCTAAAACCATTCTCTTTCGTCACACGATGTATACAGTTTTATAGTTAGTTATGTAACACAGCCAACATAATGGTTTTTGGAAACTAATGGGTATGAGAGCAACATTAATTTTTCTTGAGATTACAAAGCAGTACACTCTAGTACGCTCACGTGCATATATATATATATCTTTTCTTTTCCTTAGAAGTATACACCAACGTCATCATTGAGCTCAACGATCACGGATGGAATAAACGGTACTAGCCTACCAAAAGCGCTGTGAGTTTGTAAATAAGAACAAGTACATATATGCACTGAGCTGGGAAGTAACCTGCGTGTTACATATATTTTTCTATTTATATCACCTTTATATATCCGTAACCATACTGTATTGGTACATCTCACCCCTTTAGAATCTGTTACCCATATATGATGGTCATTTTTAAATCTTTATTTTTCCTAATATTTCTTCTCAATTCTTTACATATATATTAAGCTATCGAGTCACAGCAAAAAAATGAATTTAATTATAAGTTAAGAAAACCCCCCTCCAAGAATTTAACGAGGGGGAACGTTGTGAGTTGCTGCGGAGACCGCAACTCTACAGTTATACCCGATACTAAGTCGGTATGGCTCTCCTCCGGCAGACGCCGCTAATATTAAACGACACGACAAAGAGTGCGTGCGAGAGAGACAGAAAATCAGTCTGAGCGTGACGTCGGGCGCTGCGTAGCCACTGCAAATTGATTTGTTCCTTTTGGCTATAAAAATGATCTGATCTGATCCAGATTCAGCAATCTGATAGATATGGTCATTGTCTATGATTCTGCGTTTTTAGTTTTCTCGAATCTGCAATATTGTGGTTGCAACAGATTTTCGTTCTTTGTAGGGGCGGAAAGGGGTGGGGCGAAATTTTGAGATATACGTTTTGTAGTGACATCTTAAAGGAGTGTGTGTACCAAATTTGGTTACTCGAGCCTTAATAGTCTCTGAGATTTGTGGATGCCTCAGATTATCGTCCTTTGCGTGGGCGGAAGGGGGTGTGGCGAAATTTTGACACGAAATGGTCAAGGTCCGATATCACAGGAGTGTGGATACCACTTTTGGTTGCTCTGGCTCTTATAGGTTCTGAGATCCTTGAACTCATATTTTGCAATTGGCAAAACCGACCATGAAACCTGTGTGTTAGAGAGAGACAGAGCGAGAAAGAATGAAATTGTTTTCTTGATTCTGGCTATAATAATTATACGATCTGGTTGAGATCTTACATTCTAAATCATATAGTCATCCTCTACGATTCTGCGTTTTTGGTTTTATCGTATCTTCAAAAATGTGGATGCCACAGATTTTCGCCCTTTGTGGGGGCGGAAGTGGGCAGGGCAAAGTTTTGAAATATTCTTGTAGCAGTGACATATCACAGAAATCTGGATCCAAAACATCGTTGCTCTCGCTCTTATAGTCTTTGAGCACTAGGCGCTGAAGGGGACGGACAGACGGACAGACGGACAGACAGAGATGGATCAATCGACTCGGCTATTGATGCTGATCAAGAATATATATACTTTATGGGGTCGGAAACGATTCCTTCTGGACGTTACACACATCCACTTTTACCACAAATCTAATATACCCCAATACTCATTTTGAGTATCGGGTATAATTATATGATTAGGGATTTATTGAAATAGATATATATGATATTGATTTTGAAGTACAATCATAATATGTTCTAAATTCAGGAGTCCGTCCTCAGAAAGGCATGATCGAAGTGGTGGGATGATAACTGTTTAACGTTATTCAAGGGTCTATACGGTCAGGTTACCTGTACCTGTATAGCATAGGTTGGGAGGGTAGAGAAGATAGAGATTCTCACTAACACCGGAGTGTCTCATCATTTGAGTAGAGTAATTGAGAAGTATGTCCACACTTTCCACAACCAACTTGTTAGTCCCATAACCAATTCCTTGCTCCGGTTAAACCTGGATTCTGTTGTTAGTTTTACGTTTGGTTCTTCTTTTTATACCCGATACTCAAAATGAGTATTGGGGTATATTAGATTTGTGGTAAAAGTGGATGTGTGTAACGTCCAGAAGGAATCGTTTCCGACCCCATAAAGTAAATATATTCCTGATCAGCATCAATAGCCGAGTCGATTGAGTCCTGTCTGTCTGTCCGTCTGTCCGTCCGTCCGTCCGTCCGTCTGTCCGTCCCCTTCAGCGCCTAGTGCTCAAAGACTATAAAAGCTAGAGTAACGATGTTTTGGATCCAGACTTCTGTAATATGTCACTGCTACAAAAATATTTCAAAACTTCGCCCCACCCACTTCCGCTCCCACAAAGAACGAAAATATGTGGCATCCACATTTTTGAAGATACGATAAAACCAAAAACGCAGAATCGTAGAGGATGACTATATGTCTTAGAATGTAAGATATCAACCAGATCGTAAAATTATTATAGCCAGCATCAAGAAAACAATTTCATTCTTTCTCGCTCTGTCTCTCTCTAACACACAGGTTTCATGGTCGGTTTTGCCAATTGCAAAATATGAGTTCAAGGATCTCAGAACCTATAAGAGCCAGAGCAGCCAAATTTGGTATCCATACTCCTGTGATATCGGACCTTGACCGTTTCGTGTCCAAATTTCGCCACACCCCCTTCCGCCCCCGCAAAGGACGAAAATCCGGGGCATCCACAAATCTCAGAGACTATTAAGGCTAGAGTAACCAAATTTGGTATCCGCAATTCTGTTAGATCTCACTATAAAACGTATATCTCAGAATTTCGCCTTACCCCCTTCCGCCCCCACAAAGGACGAAAATCTGTTGCATCCACAATATTGCAGATTCGAGAAAACTAAAAACGCGAATCATAGATAACGACCATATCTATCAGATTGCTGAATCTGGTTTAGATCAGATAATTTTTATAGCCAAAAGGAACAAATCAATTTACAGTGGCTACGCAGCGCCCAACGTCACGCTCAGACTGATTTTCTGTCTCTCTCGCACGCACTCTTTGTCGTGTCGTTTAATATTAGCAGAGTCTGCCGGAGGAGAGCCATACTGACTTAGTATCGGGTATAACTGTAGAGTTGCGGTGTCCTCAGCAACTAACAACGTTCCCCCTCGTTAGTTTTCTCGTATCGTCGAAATTGTGGATGCCACAGATTTTCGCCCTTTGTGGGGGCGGAAGTGGGCGGGGCAAAATTTTGAAATATTCTTGTAGCAGTGACATATCACAGAAGTCTGGATCCAAAACATCGTTGCTCTCGCTCTTATAGTCTTTGAGCCCTAGGCGCTGAAGGGGACGGACAGACGGACAGACGGACGGACGGAAAGACGGACAGACAGACATGGCTCAATCGACTCGGCTGTTGATGCTGATCAAGAATATATATACTTTATGGGGCCGTCAGCCGTCGGGTGCTACAGGGGGATAAACGGATGCCGGGTCGGCTCGTCACAACTGTAGACTCGGAACGGGGCACAGGCGCCTCGGGTTCATGGCTTGCCCTGGATCCAAGGCGACTGTGCTCCGCGTCATAGGACACAGGTGGGCACGAGCGAACCGGCACCCGCCGTAACTGTACACACCGGCGGAAGTGCGACTATACTCTCCTCGTGAGGGCGGCTGGAAACAGGTCCTAGCACGGTCATGTCTCTGCTAGGATGCTGGCGAATGGTAGTCGGGCGGTGAGAAGAAAACTCTGAGTTAAATTACCCCAATCCAAGGTGACACTGTTATATGCCGAGGGATGCATGGCCGGGGGGGTGCCAGGTCGCTAATATGCGGACTCTGGATACCTGCCGACCTCCAGTTTAAATCAGGCTTCCCGGGGAAAGCGGGCTATGCCTCGGGTGACCATCCCCTTCCCGCCTACTCGTGGGAACTTCTATGCCAAATAATAAATATATAAAAACCAACAAAGCCGCAAAGGAGCTCGGTAATCCTCTTAAAGTACCGGAGGGACAAGCCAATCCCTCTGTACCAGCGCCTGGGAAACCGGGTCCAAAGAAGACGGGGAAGGAGACTGAGTCGGTCCACCGTCTTCAGGCAGCAGCCGCAGCGAGGGGGGGCCCGAAAAGCCAATCGGGTCCTTCCAAGTCGGGTGGCTCCAAGGGCGAAGCGGATACCGGGGTGGCTGCCAAGCAGAGCGTAATCGCGGCTGGTAAGCGCACCGGGACCGAAGAACCCATGGGAGCCCCGGCGGGCAGCGTCTCTGCACCACGGGGAGGAAAGCCGTCGTACCAGGACAGGAGACGAGCGGCTTTCATCCTGTCCAACGAAGACCCGAACTTCAAGGCGTCAGCCGAAGGAAAGGAGCAGAGGCTGTGGGCCTGCTCAATCCTTCCACTGTTCCAGCCAGCCAAAGCCGGAAAGGGCGCAGCCAAGGCCCCCAACAAGCGGCAACGCTCAGCGGAGGACCCCGCAAATCAGCCAGGCCAAGCCCAGCAAGCCAAGCGGGTGAGGACCCACCTCCTGGACAGGGGCGCCGAGGACGGCCATGTCCCTCGCGATAAGTGGCACCTGGTGGAGAACGAGCTCCAGGACCGGTTCCTACTGGAACTGGAGGAGAACGGCGGACCACCGCCAAAGTGTGAGGACGCAGGGTGGCATCAAGGCAAGGTGAAACCCATCGCCTGCCAAGACGCTCGCTCTGCGGCCCTCTACATGAAGGCGGTGGCGGCCCTAAAAGAGGTCTATCCAGGGGCGAAACTGGAGGCCGTGAAGTGGGAAGATGTCCCTAGTCGCCCGAGAGCCAGAGCGTGGATCTCGGCTAAGCCTGCAGAGCCTGAGAAGATCCTCAGGTTACTGCAGGTCTGCAACCCCCACCTTCCTACAGCCGATTGGAAGGTGGCAAAGGTGGAGGATATCCAAGGGCAGAGGCGCCAGATTATCCTCGTCCTAAATGAGGAATCCATTGATCTCCTCGCAAAGTCGGACGGTGTAGTGGATTATGGCTACAAGAAGGTCACCATATCCACTTACAAGTCCGATCGCAAGGGCAGGCAAGCGGAGGTCGAGCCAGACCCGGAGCTGCCGGAGATCCCGAAAGAGGGGGCCTCGTGCGAGGAAGACAACCCGGCGTCGGATGCGGCGTCCAGATGTCGGATGACATCTTGGACGACTACGCGTTCGACGAGAGCGACCTAGCCAGAGGTCTCAGCCACATCGTTGTCGGGGAGGAGCCGGAGTCCCCTGACAGCGATCTAGAAGCAACAATGGTGGAGGCGAGCCTCAGGAATGTCGTTGACGCTCCTGCAGATAAACCTCCACCATTGTAAGGCAGCATGCGCTGCTCTACTGCTCCACCTGGCCAAGGGTGGAGCCGACATAGTCCTCATTCAGGAGCCCTGGATCCTCGGAAACAGGGTCTCCGGTCTGAGGACTTCTGACTACAAGCTATATGTAGCTGAAACCGCAGGTAAAATTCGTACCTGCATTCTTGCAAAAAGAGAGTTGCACTTATTTTTGCTCCCAAATTTCAGCAATGAAGACCACACCGCAGTGAGCCTCGAAGGCCAGGAGCGCTCACTGAGGATCTGCTCCGCATACATGGGGCATTAACAACCAGACCCCCCTCCACACGCGCCTCTCCGGGCTCTAATCGCAGACTGCTCGGCCAAGGACATCGGCCTAATTGTGGGGTGCGATGCCAATGCACATCACTGTCAGTGGGGAAGCACTGACACAAACGAAAGGGGTGAGTACCTTTTCAGTTACTTACTGACCACTCAGATGGTCTTATTAAACCGGGGTAGTGATCCCACCTTTATCATTAAAAACCGCAAGGAGGTCCTGGACCTCACGCTTGCCTCTCATGAGATACAGCGTAACATTGTATCCTGGAGGGTCCTGGAAGAGCACTCCTTCTCGGACCACAGGTACGTGGAAACTGTTTTCACCTTCTCAGTACCGAAGCCAGTCCGATTCCGGAACATCAGGCGGACAAACTGGACTCGGTACTCTAATTACCTCTGTCGTGTTCTCCCTGAGCCCCCATCTGAGGAGGAGTTCTCTACGGAGGCCACGACTCGTCTTCTTAAGATCTTTACCGACGTCTGCAATAAGGCGCTCGACAAAGCATGCCCCTCTGGCAAGAACAGAGGCCGGAAGAAACCTGAATGGTGGAATCCGAAACTGGGTGAACTCCGGTAAGCCTCCCGGAGACTCTTCAATAAAGCTAAGGCTGAAAACGTTGAGCAAAACTGGGCCGAATACAAGGCCAGTCTGTCAACCTACAACAAAGAACTTAGAAAAGCCAAACGCGCCTCCTGGCGTAAGTTCTGCATCGAAATCGAGAGTAACTCAGAAGCCTCACGCTTGCGCAGAGTTCTCTCGAAGACAACACCCACCCTGGGCTACTTGAAGAACACCGACCAGTCGTGGACTACGTCCAGCGAGGAGTCGCTAAATCTTCTTCTAAATACCCACTTCCCTGGCTGCGATGAAAACAGACCCAACTACCTCGCGCCTCATTCTGTCGCCTCAAATGCCATCCTGAGACTGCTAAGCCAGGAGAACATTTCCTGGGCGATCAGAAGCTTTAAACCCTACAAGTCCGCGGGGCCAGACGGCATTTTCCCTGCCCAACTGATTCACGCGGGACATAAAGCCATTAACTGGCTCAAAATAATTTACGAGGGAATCTTCTCCCACGGGTGCATTCCTGACACCTGGCTTCAGACCAAAGTCGTATTCATACCCAAGGCAGGCAAGCCCTCGCACACTGTCCCAAAAGATTTCAGACCCATAAGTCTATCGTCTTTTCTTCTAAAGGCGATGGAGCGGCTCCTGGGGCTGCATCTAACGGCGTGCATTCCGTCCAGTCTGAACTCAGACTCCCAGCATGCCTATCGGAAGGGAAGATCCACCGAAACGGCCCTACACTCGATCACATCGATCATCGAAGCGTCCCTTAATTTTAAGGAGTACACCCTAGTAGCCTTCCTCGACATAGAAGGCGCGTTTAACAACATCCTTCCGACCGCCATCACGGGCGCACTGACGGATCTGGGCGTTGACTCCAGGACGGTGAGCCTGATCGATCAGATGCTACAATGCAGGACGGTTGAGGCATCACTGGGGACGTCAACGTGTACCAGATTTGTCAGCAGAGGCACACCGCAGGGCGGAGTCCTCTCGCCCCTCCTATGGAACGTGGCTGTGAATACACTGCTGCGGGAGATAGAGGGGGGTGGCTGCCGTGTGGTGGCGTACGCGGACGATGTTGCCATAGCATTCTCCGGAAAATTTCCGCAGACGTTGTGTGAGTGCATGACAAGTACTCTCACGAAAATGTCGAAATGGGCAGACAAATGCGGGTTAGGCGTCAACCCGTCTAAAACGGAACTGGTGCTTTTCACTAGGAAGTACAAAGTTCCGGTACTGATTCCCCCAAGACTATGTGGGGAAACGCTAGTCTTCAGCAACAACTCCAAGTATCTTGGCCTAATCCTCGATAGAAAGCTCGATTGGAAATTGAGCATAGAGGATAGAGTAAAGAAGGCCACAGTGGCCTTCTATACTTGCAGGAAAGCCATCGGACTAAAATGGGGAATGACCCCTTATATAGTTCGGTGGCTCTACACCACCATCATACGACCAATCATGCTCTATGGAGTGGTGGTATGGTGGCCAGCCTTGGACAGAAGGACATGCCTCAATAAACTCAGCAGAGTTCAACGCATGGCAGAGCTATGCATAACTGGCGGGCTACGCACTACTCCAGGGGAAGCCCTGGATACTGTGCTGGACCTCCTCCCTGTGGATCTCATGGGAAAGAAGGTGGCAACACTTTCCGCCCTCAGCATCCGCGGTTGGGCACTCGGGAATCCTGATGAGACTCCCGCAATTACCAGAGAGGACAGATTACTGTATCCCCAGTGATCACCTCTCGACGCCCTTCCAGGTATCAATCCCATCTAGGGAGGACTGGGATATGGGCGAACCAGGACCTGCAAATGCGGTCCACTTCTACACTGATGGCTCAAAGCTAGACGGCCGCGTGGGAGGTGGAGTCTACTGCAGCGAGCTGAACATCAGTCATTGCTTCAGGCTCCCGGATCACTGTAGTGTGTTCCAAGCGGAGGTTGAAGCCATCAAGGAGGCCATTTCGATCGTCTCCAAATTACTTCTAGATACGCACTTAGTGTGCGTCTTCTCGGACAGCCAAGCAGCTATCAAAGCTCTAGGCTCAATATCGTCGAACTCAGCGACTGTAAATGACTGCCGCAGGTCTCTGCACGAGATCGCAGAGCAGTTAGATCTCTTCCTTATATGGGTCCCCGGCCACAGGGACATCGAGGGGAATGACGCCGCCGACGAGCTAGCCAGGCAGGGTACTACGATTCCTCTCCTATCGGAGAGGGAGCAAGTAGCAATGCCCTTGGCTACGTGCAGGCTCCTAACGCACGAGTTGTTCGAGCAAAATGCCAATAGGAGATGGCAGCAAACCGTTTCCTGTAAAGTCTCAAGATTGATATGGCCATATCGATCGAAGAAGCGCTCAGCAGAGCTGTATAAACTCAGCAGAGCACAGTGCTCTGCAGTTACTAGAGCCATTACGGGACACTGGCAGATCGGCACTCACGCCTCTAGACTGTCAATCCCTCATAACGACTTCTGCAGGAGTTGTCGCGACGAGGAGGAGGAGGAATCGGTCCCCCACTTCTTCTGCCACTGCCCAGCCCTTGGAAATCGTCGTCTTCGTATTCTCGGGGCCGCTTTCCTCACGGACATTTCGGACCTGTCCGTAATCAAACCAGGGACCTTGTCCAAATACATCCAAGCCACCGGATGGGACTGCCCTTAACCTGCAGTAGTATGCTCTCACGGTTCGGGCAACGCGAAGGGGCACATGCCCATGCGGCAACACAACGGACCTTTTATAGGTCCAAGTGAGCTTGGGGGCGGGAGGCTCTTACCCCCCCCCCTCCCGGCTAACGCCTTAACCTAACCTAACCTATGGGGTAGGAAACGATTCCTTCTGGACGTTACACACATCCACTTTTAAAAACAATTCTAATATACCCCAATACTCATTTTGAGTATCGGGTATAAAAACGCAGAATCATAGATAATGACCATATCTATCAGATTGCTGAATCTGGATCAGATCATTTTTATAGCCAAAAGGAACAAATCAATTTGCACTGGCTACGCAGCGCCCGACGTCACGCTCAGACTGATTTTCGTGTCGTTTAATATTAGCAGCGTCTGCCGGAGGAGAACCATACTGACTTAGTATCGGGTATAACTGTAGAGTTGCGGTGTCCGCAGCAACTCACAACGTTCCCCCTCGTTTTCGGCTATTTTTGGCGTTCAGCAAACAGATTATGGGTAAAAAACTGAAAAATTCTCGATTATTAAATGGGGCTGGGCTTTCCCCTAACTTTCTGCATACATATGTACATCCATTCGCACACACACACACACACACACACACAACGCGGTAGAGAGAGCCAGAACATGGCTATCAGGGAGGGATCTCTCATTAGCCACCCACAAAACGGAGGCGGTGCTCATAAGCAGCAGGAAAGTAGTGGAGACGACCACGATCCGAGTAGGAGACTGCACTATTAGCTCCAGTCCAAGCCTGAAGTACCTGGGGGTCATGATTGACCACAGACTCAGCTTCAAGCATCACATGGCGTATGCAAGCAGCAAGGCAGGAAAGACGGCAGTGGCCCTATCCCGCATCATGGCCAACACCGGAGGCCCGAAACAGCTACGAAAGCTACTAGCGAGCGTAGTTGGCTCAACGCTAATGTACGCTGCACCAATATGGGTTGATGCAATGAAGCATAAAACATATGCCCGAGAATGCAACGCAGTCCAGAGGCTGTGTGCCCTGAGGGTGTGTTGCGCATTCAGAACGGTATCCCAAGACGACGCACTTGTGGTCGCAGGAATGATTCCCATCCATCTGCTGGCAAGAGAAGCCGCAGGAATCAGGGCACAGCGAACCCTGGGGACTACGGACCAGGACACCAGAGGTGCCTTAAGGCAGCGCACAATCCTGCAATGGCAAGATTCGTGGGATAACAGCAGCAAAGGGCGATGGACCCATAGGCTAATCCCAGACCTGAAGAGTTGGCTGAACCGTAGCCATGGACAAGTGGAGTATCACCTGACACAACTGCTGACAGGACACGGTTGCTTTAAAGCCTACCTGCATAGGTTTAAGCACGAGGACGACCCCTTCTGCGTGGTCTGCGCAGGGGTCATCGAAGACGCAGAGCACTGCTTCTTCGAATGTCCAAGATTTCGGCAAGAACGAGAGGATCTAAGCAACAAGCTTGGAAGAATGCCAGCGGTGTCAAACCTGGCAGAATGCCTGCTGGAGTCGGAAGGAAACTGGGCCTCGATTAGATTCATGGCCGTAACTATGGCTACCAAACTGCGTCGCGAAGAAAGAGCACGCAATGCAAGGAGATAAAGGATAAAGGAGATTATTAAGAGAAGAGCCCTACGGGCATCTCCCCCCGGCGAAGTAATATCTCGCGACAGTACCGCCGGGATCCGGGATAGGTGTGGTTGGTTTTAGAGCGGTTAGAGTCCCTCACTTCGGCTTCGGCTGAGTCGGCATGAAGCTTTCCTGTAGTCACACAACAAAAAAAAAAAAAAAAAAAAAAAAAAAAAACACGCACACACACACACACAGTCACACCCGCGAATTTTTCGAGTGCGGACGCGCCAAACAGCTGCTCTGCAAGACACAGACAAATCGCGAAAGATACCTGGAAAAAAATACCCGAAATTAGCTCAAGCTCTTGCTGACACCGCGTGCTCACCTGGGAGGATCGAGTCTCACCCCGACTGGCTGCTGATCCGGGCTGCGCGTTGCACTTCCACGGTCACCCAAAGGGGGCAGGGGCGCTGGGGCCCACCGTGAGTGCTTTGGACGGCGCTTTTCACTCGTCACTTGGAGATTCACACCTTTTTTCATCCTTTCTCTCCTTTGGGCCGGTTCTCCCGTTCTTCTTCTTCACTCCAGGCCTCGCAGCTGATCGACTGGGGTACAAGGGCTGGATAGTGCAGGCCACTAACCAGCTGATCGACTGCAGTGCGGTGAAGGGGCACTAGGTGCCAAAGCATCCAGCCCTCGACAGAGCCCGCTGCGGAAGATAACTGCGCCCACAGCAGCTAGCTTCTGTCAGCGACCGCACCTGAGGGAAGGTACTGCCTAACTCCCAGGCGGGATCACTTGCAAACCGCACACACACCTACGCATAAGTTCCATCCCAAATTCACACGCGTGGAGGAATCCCGGGGCGCGGACCCTGGAGGCCCTGAGAGAGGCGTCAAGGGCACTGATACTCTGAAGCGGCCGAGGGACCCCCCTACACCATCGAGTAGCGGGAGAAAAACCCCCCCCCCAAGCGAAGCAGGAACTGCTTACAGGACATAGACGAGATTGGCGCAATCCTGGACGACCTACTCTACCAGATGAACGAGAAGGGCCAGAGGTCGACCAACATGGCCATCAAGAAGATGGTAGCACGCATGAAGGAGTTGCAAGTGGAAGTCAAATCCCATCTGCAGGCGCCAGAGGATAAAAGGGCAGCGCCAGGAGGATGCCAGTGCCATGATCACACTGCAGGCCCAACTGGCCCCCTACCCAGGATGACCAAGCCCAGTGCGACTAAGGCGACGCAAACGGCATCAGGAGCCCACAAGAGCGAGGCAACACCCCGAACTGAGGAGAAGAGCGCGCGCGGAAGGCCCAGGCAAGGACACCAAGCTGACGCCACTCGACAAGAGGAAACCAAGATGCAGTGCGGCAAGGCGGAAGACACCAACCCTACACAGAAGTGGAGTGAGGTGAGAGGCAGGCGTGCGAAACGCAAGCAGACAGGCCGACCAGACGCAGTGCTGGTCAAATGCACCGAGGAGGCATCATACGCCGACATCCTCAAACTGGTGAAGGCAGCACCAACGCTCCAGAGCCTCAAAAACAAGGTTCAGGGCATCAGGAAGACAGCCTCGGGCGAGCTGCTTCTAAGGATGCAACAATCCTCAGACCCCGCCACCCAGGAGCTGCAGATGGCCATCCAGGCAGCGCTTGGGGATAAGGCAGCCGTGAAGGCCATGCAGGAGACAGTCGCGGTTGAGGTACTCAACATAGACGAGCTCACGACAGGCGACGAGGGATGTGAGGCCATAGCTGCAGCGATCGACGGCGACTTAACACAAGGAGCAGTGCCGTACATGCGGAAAGCATATGGCGCAACGCAGGTAGCTACGCAGCCCGCACTCGCAAAGAAGCTCCTGGAGCTCGGAAAAGTTCGAATCGGCTGGGTTGTCTGCCGCGTGCGGCAACGGATTGCGCCAACCCGCTGCTCCAAGTGCATGGCCTATGGACACACTGCAGCCAGGTGCAGATCCAAGCGGCCTGTGTCAAGCAATGCATGCTACAAATGTGGTGGGGAGGGGCACAAGCACAACCAGTGCAACAACCCGCCAATGTGCATACTATTCGCTGGCAAGCCAGGAGACGTCCGCTCAGCAGCCCACCCGGCCCTCAGCCGCAGCTGCCCTGAGTATAAGAAGGCACTAGCAAAACTGGTTGATGGTTAAGCTCCTGCAGCTCAACCTAAACCACTGCCGAGCTGCTCAGGATCTGTTGGCGCAAACAGTCCTGGAGCAGAAGATCGACATAGCGCTACTCAGCGAGCCGTACGGCAAAAAACACGAAGGAGTCTGGCAGCAAAGCTCAGACGGAGGAGCAGCAATCTGGAGCTGTGGCCCACAACCAGGCCAGCTTACCCACAGAGCATCCAGAGTGGGAGCTAAGCACAGCGGCACTTTTGTCTACAGCTGCTACATAGCACCAAGGTTCACGCAGCAGGAGTATGAGGCGACTTGGGGCAGCGCCAAGAACACACCCCGTGGGACATCGCTCCTGGACGAGTTTGCAAGCCTGAACGTCTGTCTCCTCAACACAGGAACCACACCAACGTTCAGCAAAGCAGGGCGGGAGTCTATTATAGACCTCACCTTTGCAAGCCCAGAGCTCGCACGCCACGCGAAGTGGCAAGTGCTGAGTGCTTACACCCATAGCGACCACTTAGCCGTAATGACGGAAACCTTTGCACCCAGGAACACAACAAGGATACAGCGGGCGCTCCAGGCCGGGTACAAGGAGGAAAGCCTGAGCAGAGCCGCGCTCCTCTCGGCAGCAGAAAACCTAAGCGCCGCCGGGGATGCTGAAGCATCCGCGCTTGCCGTTTACAGGACCGTCAAAGCGGCCTGTGATGCAGCCATGAAAAAAAGAAAGATCGGAGGAAGCAGGCACCGGCCAGTACCGTGGTGGAATGAGCACATTGCCAAGGCCAGGAGGGAGTGCTGCGCAGCTCGGCGTGCCTACCAGCGAGCAAGAGGCTCCGCCCAATTTGGCAGAAATGGCGCGGCATTCAAGGCCAAAAGAAAAGAGCTGAAGGAGGCCATCAGAAGCAGCAAACTCAAATGCTTCAAGGAGCTCTGCGATGCGGCCGATGCGGAACCTTTTGGTGAAGCATACAAACTAGTCATGGGGAGATTCTGCCCAAGGATCCGGTGCATATGAGAGAGATAGTCGGCACCCTATTCCCTAGACAACCACCCTTACAAGAGGAAGCTAGGGTAGAAGGAGCTAGCCTGAGGGACACCACCACCATCATCACTGCCAGAGAAGTACTGGAGGCCACGGGTAAGCTGAAGATCGGGAAAGCGGCAGGTCCAGATGGAGTCCCTAATGCAGCACTAAAATGCATAATTAGAGCCCATCCGGAAGCATTCGCCACAATGTACACCCAGTGCCTAGCGGAGCGGACAGTCCCACGAGCATGGAAACGGCAAAGGCTGGTTCTGATACCCAAGCCAGGCAAAGAGCTCAACGACCCATCGTCATACCGGCCGCTGTGCATGCTGGATACCATGGGCAAGATTTTCGAGAGGATGGTATGTAACCGACTGGAGGCGGAACTGGCTGAACGTCGCGGACTTTCCGACCTCCAATTCGGGTTCCGCAAGCAGAGGAGCACCACTGACGCCATCGAGATGGTGACAAACCTTGCCAGGGAAGCCATGGCAGGAACGCGATGGGCTGGAGGGGACAAAAAGTACTGCCTAGTATGTACTCTAGATGTACGAAACGCCTTCAACTCTGCCAGCTGGAAGAGCATCCTAGAGGCCCTGACCAGGAGGGGTATATCTGAGCAAATCACACGGACTCTGCGAAGCTATTTCACGGACCGCGTCCTGATCTACGACACGGAAGAAGGAGCAGAACATCACCAAATCACCGGAGGCGTCCCACAGGGCTCGGTCCTAGGGCCGATACTGTGGAACGTGATGGATGACGATATCCTGCGGCTTACATTACCGGAAGGGTGCACCCTGGTGGGCTTCGCCGACGACATAGCAATGGTGACAGTGTCGAAACACGTAAGAGACGTAGAGGAGAAAACCAACGTAGCAGTCGGGATGACAGTGGCCTGGCTCGCAGCCAACGGGCTAGCATTGGCGGAGAAGAAGACGGAGGCTGTGCTAATGAGCAGCAGAAAAAAGGTCGAGCAGGCATGCGTGAGAGTCGGTAGCACGATCATCAGGACCAAGCCTGCGCTAAAGTACCTAGGGGTAATGATGGACCAGAGGCTGAACTTCAAGGCCCACCTGGAATACGCCAGCGCAAAAGCGACTGCAGCAACGGCGGCCATAAGCAGGATGATGGCCAATACAGGGGGACCACGGCAGCGTAGCAGGCAGCTCATCGCTGGGGTGGTCACCTCCATAATCTTATATGGATCAGCAGTACGGGCACCAGCAATGATGGTTTCCACATACAGCAGAGACTGCAGAAGCGCATACCGACGCTGTGCCCTGAGGGTTACATGCTGCTTCCGGACGGTGTCTGAAGACGCCGCACTTATTGTGGCAGGCATGGTCCCACTGGATCTCCTGGCAGCTGAGCGGCAGAGCGGAGTGGGGGTAGCCAGCGAGCGGCGAGAGCGCACTATAGCCCAGTGGCAACGGCGCTGGGACCAAGCGGCAAAAGGGAGGTGGACCAGACGTCTCCTTCCCCAGCTTAGCCCATGGCTGCGAAGAAGGCACGGCCAAATGGACCATTATTTGGGCCAACTGCTGACCGGGCATGGCTGCTTCAAGCAGTACCTGCATCGCTTTAGGCATGCTGACGACCCGTATTGCAGCTGCTGCGGGCCTGGAGTCGACGAGGATGCAGAGCACGTCTTCTTTGTATGCCCCCGCTTCTCGCAAGAACGAACGAGGCTAGGGGAGACGCTTGCAGAAGTGAGTGTGGACACCCTCACCGACCAGATGCTAGCCGATGAGCAATCTTGGAACGCGGTCGCCTACATGGCAGCAAGCGTGATCAAGGAGCTGCGCAGGCTGGAGCGAAGCCGGACAAACTAAGCCAGAAGGATGACCCCACAGCCCGCACCGCGAAGTAATGCCTAGCGGCAGTCCCGCGGGAGCGGGAGCAGCTCTGTGAGGCGGCAGATGCAGAACCCTTCGGAGGGGCATACAAGCTGGTCATGGGAAAGCTCTGTAGGCAACCCACCCCCAAGTGCCCTGTCCTGCTGAGTGAAATAGTCTGCGCACTCTTCCCCCGGCAACCACCACTCCAGGAGGCAGACAGCGTCGAGGATCAGGCACAGGCGGCCACCACCACCTTCTCGGTGAAGGAGGTGCAGGAGGTCACTGCCAAACTGAAGAACGGCAAGGCGGCAGGACCCGACGGAATCCCCAACGCGGCCTTGAAATGCTTGGTCAGTGCCCACCCAGAGGTATTCGCACGGATGTACAACCAGTGCATCCAGGAGCGGTACGTACCACTAGCATGGAAACGCCAGAGACTTGCCCTGGTACCCAAGCCAGGCAAGGACCTAAGCGACACATCGGCATACCGACCACTATGCATGCTAGATGGTGTGGGCAAGATCTTCGAGAGGCTGGTATGCAACCGACTTGAGGCCGAGCTGACGCAACGGAATGGCCTCTCCACCTTCCAGTTCGGATTCAGGAAGCAGAGGAGCACCATCGACGCCATCCAGATGGTTACGAGCTTGGCCAGAGAAGCCATTGCAGGAACGCGATGGGCAGGAGGCTCGAAGGAGTACTGCCTAGTGTGCACGCTAGACGTGCGGAACGCATTCAACTCGGCCAGCTGGAAGAGCATCCTCGATGCACTGGCGAGGAGAGGCACACCCCAATACCTCATCCGGACGCTCCGAAGTTATTTCACGGACCGCGTATTGCTGTACGACACGGAGGATGGAGCGAAGCAGCACATAATCACCGGTGGCGTTCCACAGGGTTCGGTCCTAGGGCCGATCCTGTGGAATGCGATGTACGACGACATCCTGCGTCTGGAACTACCGGAAAGCTGCACGCTAGTGGGCTTTGCGGACGACATCGCGCTAGTGACGGTAGCAAAGCACATCAGCGGAGCAGAGCAGAGATGCAACGCAGCAGTGGGAAAAATAACAGCATGGCTCACAGCGAACGGACTGTCCCTAGCGGAGAAGAAAACGGAGGCTGTGCTCATAAGTAGCAGGAAGGTGGTCGAACAGGCGTGCGTGATGGTTGGTAGCACTGCCATCAGGACCAAGCCCGCCCTAAAATATTTAGGGGTAGTAATCGACCAGCGACTTACATTCAAGGCGCACCTGGAGTACGCAAGCGCGAAGGCAGCCACAGCAACAGCGGCCATCAGTAGGATGATGGCCAACACTGGAGGGCCAAGACAACGCAGCAGACAGCTCATCGCCGGAGTTGTCACCTCCATAATCCTATATGGATCGGTTGTGTGGGCACCAGCAATGAGGGTGCCGTCATACAGCAGGGACAGCAGAGGCGGATACAGACGCTGCGCCCTCAGGGTTGCATGCTGGCGGACGAGCGGCAGAGCGGCATGGCAGTCAGTAGCGAACGCCGCGAGGGCACTATAGCACGCTGGCAACGGCGATGGGACCAAGCTGAGAATGGAAGATGGACGAGACGGCTAATCCCCCAGCTGAGACCATAAATGCAGCGGAAGAGAGGCCAGATTGACCACTACCTCGGACAACTGCTAACAGGGCATGGCTGCTTCAAGAAATACCTACACCGCTTCAAGCACGCCGATGACCCGTACTGCAGCTACTGCGGGCCAGGAGTAGATGAAGACGCGGAGCACGTCTTCTTTTCCTGTCCCCGCTTTCGTCGGGAACGAGAGATGCTAGGAGAGGCGAGCCTAGGAGTAAGCGTAGACACCCTCACCGAGCGGATGGTAGCCGACGAGCAGACGTGGCACGCGGCTGCCAATATGGCAGCAAGCGTCATAAGGGAGCTGCGTAGGCTGGAGCGATGCCGAACCAACTAGAGCCATAGAAGACACCAAGCTCCGCACCGCGAAGTAATGCCTAGCGGCAGTCACGCGGGAGTGGACCTACCCTCAACATTCCCATTCCAACAACCCATCCGCCCCCCACCACCCACTATTGTTAATAATGTTTTCCCAAAAAAAAAATAAAATAAAAAAATACACCACTATTAGCTCAAATATGAATGTATCTGTAACTGAATTTTCTATTGTTTGCATGTAAATTAGGTAGACAATGGATGCATTGTTCGGTGGAAAGGCCACACGCGAGGGCCCGCAGCAAATCAATTTCAAACATTCCATTCGAATTATTTGACATGGAAATATTTCTGATTAGTTTCCACAATTTTCCATGCAACCTGGCACACAAATTGTTGCTGAAAATCTAACTGAATTAGAGTGCAGGATTTCCAATTCGTTATCAAAGTTCAAGGACACTTGGGTTGAGGATGTCACCCGAACTCTGACCAGCACCGGGGAGTGCAGTTGACAACTCATCCCAGCAGAAGCATATCTGATTTCTGATTGATGTTGCCCCGCACCACCCCCCTCAGAATTGTGCAACCCGCAGCAAGCACAAATTGATACTGACGACGGGTCCGGGGCCGTCCAGTGCCCGTTTCGGGAGGATAAGTGCCTGTGCGAGCTGTCTCCATTCAGATGAAAATAAATGGCTGAATTTTAAGTAATTTTCAGTTCAGAAGTCAAATATTTTCAATATATAAACTGCTTCCTGCATATTGTTGCATGCAAATGGAAAATAACGAAAGAAAAAGGGAAAATAATGCCTGAATAAATAACAGAAAAGCCAAACGAAGCATCAGTTTCCACATGTGCCCCCCGGCCCCGCCAGAGTAAATAATTTCATCAACCTTTATTTGCCATCGGAATCGGAACGGGATTGATGTTTCCATTAGGCATTTTCGAGCACTCAATCGGTGTTGAACAATGGCAGTACTGCTTTCAGTGTTAAGTAAATATGAATATCAGGAAATATGCAAAAATTGCATCAATGATTTTACGAACAACAATTTGTTATGCTCTCCCGAGCATTCTCTCCCCTTAATGGGAATTCATAAATTTTTGACCCCCTCTAAGACCCTCTTTATTCAGCTTTTGCTGTCTTCCAAAATTGCACAAAAATTTGATATGTTTATAATTCGCATAAATTATTCACCGAATTGCGTTTATTTTGGGTCTGTGACTTTTAGAGGGTGCATCACCCCCCGCATCATCGTCCTCATCAATGGGGAAATGTTGAAAAATTTTATTTCTGGCTGCGGGCCAAGGCGGAAAGACTTTGTTTGGCTTTTGATTATGCCAGAAGCGAATATTCAGCGTACATTCGGGTAAATATTCAATACACAGCCCCCAAAAACAGGGAAAACTGTGAAGAAAGAGGCTCCAAGCCGCCTCTAGCCTTAACCCGATTAATATTTGAGATTTGCTAATGATCTTAGACACAGTCAATGGCCAGGGCCACACTGGAACATACTCGTATATTGGATATTGCACTTTGAAAAGAGGAGCCCAACGCCAGCGACAGAGCCAGCGACAGAGCCAGCGGCAGAGCCAGCGACAGAGCCAGCGGTAGAGGCAGCGACAGAGCCAGCGACAGTGCCAGCGACAGAGCCAGCGACAAGCTTCGATTTGGAATCAATTATTGCACACTTGACGCCTCCCAATGGACGCTCAATCGTAATTCATTCGGATGCACTTTTTCCATTTTTAAAATTAAATTTTTTGCTGCTCCTAATTGAGTTATTGTCTAGTGGGGCTGCATGCGAATGCAGTTGGGCATTGAATTAATAATTGTGCGATGAGTTGCATAATTGATATGGCTATTAAGGCTATATGGTATATGGTATATGGTGGGGGTTTTGCGCTGTTGGAGCACGATTAAACAACAAAGAGAAGCCATAAGCGCCACACAGCCACAGTGTGTGTGGATGGATGATTCACGGAATGACTCTGACAAAGACCAGAACCCATAATCGACTCTAATCAGAGCATGAATCAGAGTTCTCTTCGATCGTCCATCTGGAGAGAAGAAAGAAACACCCGCCAATTGGAGAGAGGAGAAAGAAGAAAGAGAGCGAGCGAGCTTGATAAACTTATTTGCTTTGCAGGCTATCAATTTCGATTGATTGCCTGCTCAGATAAACGACTGCAATTGAAGTGTGTCCACAACAGCCAGAGCTGTAAATCAGACAGCGAATCATTATCGTTCAAGATAAATGAAACCAAAACACAGTAAAAACCAATAAAAAACGAGGGGGAACGTTGTGAGTTGCTGCGGACACCGCAACTCTACGGTTATACCCGATACTAAGTCAGTATGGCTCTCCTCCGTCTCTGAGATCTAGGCGCTAATGTTTTACTCTAAGCAAAGCCGCCTATGCTACGTAAGTGTTAAAGAGAGACAGGGCGGGAAAAAATGAAATTGTTTTCTTGATGCTGGCTATAATAATGATACGATCCAATCTTAAAGATATGGTCATTCTCTACAATTCTACGTTTTTGGTTTTCTCATATCTTTAAAATTGTGGATGCCACAGATTTTCGTCCTTTGTGGGGGCGGAAGTGGGCGGGGCGAAGTTTTGAAATATTTTTGTAGCAGTGACATATCACAGAAGTCTGGATCCAAAACAGCGTTGCTCTAGCTCTTATAGTCTTTGAGCACTAGGCGCTGAAGGGGACGTACAGACGGACAGACGGACGGACGGACAGACAGACAGATCGACTCGGCTATTGATGCTGATCAAGAATATATATACTTTATGGGGTCGGAAACGATTCCTTCTGGACGTTACACACATCCACTTTTACCACAAATCTAATATACCCCAATACTCATTTTGAGTATCGGGTATAATTAAAATGCAGAAAATTGGAAGAAACGAGGGGGAACGTTGTGAGTTGCTGCGGAGACCGCAACTCTACAGTTATACCCGATACTTAGTCAGTATGGCTCTCCTCCGGCAGACGCCGCTAATATTAAACGACACGACAAGGAGTGCGTGCGAGAGAGACAGAAAATCAGTATGAGCGTGACGTCGGGTGCTTCGTAGCCAGTGCAAATTGATTTGCACTGCCACAGATTTTCGTCCTTTGTGGGGGCTGAAGTGGGCGGGGCAAAGTTTTGAAATATTCTTGTAGCAGTGACATATCACAGAAGTCTGGATCCAAAACATCGTTGCTCTCGCTCGTATAGTCTTTGAGCACTAGGCGCTGAAGGGGACGGACAGACGGACAGACGGACGGACGGACAGACGGACAGACAGACATGGCTCAATCGACTCGGCTATTGATGCTGATCAAGAATATATAAACTTTATGGGGTCGGAAACGATTCCTTTTGGACGTTACACACATCCACTTTTACCACAAATCTAATATACCCCAATACTCATTTTGAGTATCGGGTATAAAAATAAGAACAAAAAAACTGAAATAAATTATGAACAAATTCAGTACAAACGAGGGGGAACGTTGTGAGTTGCTGCGGACACCGCAACTCTACAGTTATACCCGATACTAAGTCAGTATGGCTCTCCTCCGGCAGACGCCGCTAATATTAAACGACACGACAAAGAGTGCGTGCGAGAGAGACAGAAAATCAGTCTGAGCGTGACGTCGGGCGCTGCGTAGCCACTGCAAATTGATTTGTTCCTATTGGCTATAAAAATGATCTGATCTGATCCAGATTCAGCAATCTGATAGATATGATCATTATCTATGATTCTTCGTTTTTAGTTTTCTCGAATGTGCAATATTGTGGATGCAACAGATTTTGTCCTTTGTGGCGGAAGGGGGTGGGGCGAAATTTTGAGATACACGTTTTATAGTAAGATCTAACAGGAGTGCGGATACCAAATTTGGTTACTCTAGCCTTAATAGTCTCTGAGATTTTTGAATATCCCCAGATTTTCGTCCTTTGCGGGGGCGGAAGGGGGTGTGGCGAAATTTTGAAACAAACTCGTCTCGGTCCGATATATTAGGAGTGTGGATACCAAATTTGGTTGCTCTAGCTTTTGTAGTCTCTGAGATCTAGGCGCTAATGTTTTACTCTAAGCAAAGCCGCCTATGCTACGTGTGTGTTAGAGAGAGACAGCGCGAGAAAAAATGAAATTGTTTTCTTGATGCTGGCTATAATAATGATACGATCCAATTCAGATTCCGCAGTCTTAAAGATATGGTCAGTCTCTACAATTCTACGTTTTTGGTTTTCTCATATCTTTAAAATTGTGGATGCCACAGATTTTCGTCCTTTGTGGGGGCGGAAGTGGGCGGGGCGAAGTTTTGAAATATTTTTGTAGCAGTGACATATCACAGAAGTCTGGGTCCAAAACATCGTTGCTCTAGCTTTTATAGTCTTTGAGCACTAGACGGACGGACAGACGGACAGACAGACATGGCTCAATCGACTCGGCTATTGATGCTGATCAAGAATATATATACTTTATGGGGTCGGAAACGATTCCTTCTGGACGTTACACACATCCACTTTTACCACAAATCTAATATACCCCAATACTCATTTTGAGTATCGGGTATAAAAATTAAAAACAAAATTATAATAATTAGCAAAAAGAAAGTGTTGCGATTCGGATTCAGCGATTTAAAAAACGAGTATGAAAAAATTATAATAAAAGAACTGTATATTAATTATATGTATATTATACATACATACATACATATATACGCGTATATGTATGTATATGGACGCTTAATAGATCACCCTAAACCTAATTCAGCCCTATTCGCCTTTTAATTTTCATTAATAATAATATAATTAGTGATCGCAGTTGCTCAAAAGCTCAGAAATGTGGCTATAATGGTTGGAAAGATAAAAACTTTATCGACAGATGATTCCAAAGCAAAGATATATCATTATTTCAGACGATGAATCAATCAAATTATATGGGATGTAGGAGGACCAAAGCTCATACGACTAGTTCATTAACAGCAGATTCATATGTGATGTTCTACTAACCTCATTGCATGCAAACAAACACATGTATCTGACTCACTCTGACAACCCAAACGCCTGATTTGCTTGGAAGATATGGTTCATGGATCGCTGAAGGCGAATTTAAGATTCAGAATCGGTTGAAATATGTAAAGTTGGAGACTATCATGGTGACGATACATAAAATAAAGCCTTTGGCCAGAGGTCGGTGTATCTGTATCTGTATCTGCAAATGGCACCAATGGCAAGGCATTCGAATCAATTTTCGATTTTCGATCTTTCTATTTGGCTGGGGATGGATGGATGACTCAGCTGTAAAGTTGAAAAGTTTTATGTTCGTGTTTGCTATGCTGTCTGATGGCCTTCTCCCCAGCAGAGCACAGCTCCACACAGCTCCACACCAGACTGTACACCAATTCACAATCTACGGAACGGGCTTTGTCTAGAGTCTAGACCTTACGCAATTCGACGATTCGCTTCGATGACTTCATTAGCGTTCGCTTGTAAATAAATTTAAATTACACACGAAAAAAATGAGAGACAATCGACAGCATTGTGGCCATGTTTGGGCAGGCAGTACACCACATCGCAGTACTACATCGTACACATAAAAATATTAATTAATTCCCAGATTCAAGTTCAAAGTCAGGGACGGGGACAAGGACAGCCAGTCTCCCAAGATAAAAACGAGGGGGAACGTTGTGAGTTGCTGCGGACACCGCAACTCTACGGTTATACCCGATACTAAGTCAGTATGGCTCTCCTCCGGCAGACGCCGCTAATATTAAACGACACGACAAAGAGTGCGTGCGAGAGAGACAGAAAATCAGTCTGAGCGTGACGTCGGGCGCTGCGTAGCCACTGCAAATTGATTTGTTCCTATTGGCTATAAAAATGATCTGATCTGATCCAGATTCAGCAATCTGATAGATATGGTCATTATCTATGATTCTGCGTTTTTAGTTTTCTCGAATGTGCAATATTGTGGATGCAACAGATTTTCGTCCTTTGTATGGGCGGAAGGGGGTGGGGCGAAATTTTGAGATACACGTTTTATAGTAAGATCTAACAGGAGTGCGGATACCAAATTTGGTTACTCTAGCCTTAATAGACTCTGAGATTTTTGAATATCCCCAGATTTTCGTCCTTTGCGGGGGCTGAAGTGGGCGGGGCGAAGTTTTGAAATATTTTTGTAGCAGTGACATATCACAGAAGTCTGGATCCAAAACATCGTTGCTCTAGCTCTTATAGTCTTTGAGCACTAGGCGCTGAAGGGGACGGACAGACGGACAGACGGACGGACGGACAGACAGACAGGGCTCAATCGACTCGGCTATTGATGCTGATCAAGAATATATATACTTTATGGGGTCGGAAACGATTCCCTCTGGACGTTACACACATCCACTTTTACCACAAATCTAATATACCCCAATACTCATTTTGAGTATCGGGTATAAAAAACGAGGGAGAACGTTGTGAGTTGCTGCGGACACCGCAACTCTACAGTTATACCCGATACTAAGTCAGTATGGCTCTCCTCCGGCAGACGCCGCTAATATTAAACGACACGACAAAGAGTGCGTGCGAGAGAGACAGAAAATCAGTCTGAGCGTGACGTCGGGCGCTGCGTAGCCACTGCAAATTGATTTGTTCCTATTGGCTATAAAAATGATCTGATCTGATCCAGATTCAGCAATCTGATAGATATGGTCATTATCTATGATTCTGCGTTTTTAGTTTTCTCGAATGTGCAATATTGTGGATGCAACAGATTTTCGTCCTTTGTGTGGGCGGAAGGGGGTGGGGCGAAATTTTGAGATACACTTTTAATAGTAAGATCTAACAGGAGTGCGGATACCAAATTTGGTTACTCTAGCTTTAATAGTCTCTGAGATTTTTGAATATCCCCAGATTTTCGTCCTTTGCGGGGGCGGAAGGGGGTGTGGCGAAATTTTGAAACAAACTCGTCTCGGTCCGATATATTAGGAGTGTGGATACCAAATTTGGTTGCTCTAGCTTTTGTAGTCTCTGAGATCTAGGCGCTAATGTTTTACTCTAAGCAAAGCCGCCTATGCTACGTGTGTGTTAGAGAGAGACAGGGCGAGAAAAAATGAAATTGTTTTCTTGATGCTGGCTATAATAATGATACGATCCAATTCAGATTCCGCAGTCTTAAATATATGGTCATTCTCTACAATTCTACGTTTTTGGTTTTCTCATATCTTTAAAATTGTGGATGCCACAGATTTTCGTCCTTAGTGGGGGCGGAAGTGGGCGGGGCGAAGTTTTGAAATATTTTTGTAGCAGTGACATATCACAGAAGTCTGGATCCAAAACATCGTTGCTCTAGCTCTTATAGTCTTTGAGCACTATGCGCTGAAGGGGACGGACATGATCATATATATCAGATTGCCGAATCTGGATCAGATCAGATCATTTTTATAGCCAAAAGGAACAAATCAATTTGCACTGGCTACGCAGCACCCGACGTCACGCTCAGACTGATTTTCTGTCTCTCTCGCACGCACTCCTTGTCGTGTCGTTTAATATTAGCGGCGTCTGCCGGAGGAGAGCCATACTGACTTAGTATCGGGTATAACTGTAGAGTTGCGGTCTCCGCAGCAACTCACAACGTTCCCCCTCGTTTTTTATTCAATTGGACATTCACAGAGAAAGCGCTCTCTCTCTCTCTATTCACTCGCTCTATCGCACATTAATACCTGTCATTTCATGAAGACGACTCTCTCTCTGTCCACCCACTGATCCCACGATTATCTTTGGTGCAGTCCAAAGTGCATTCAACCCTTCCGAGAGCAAGTGCAAGTACATGGCCAGTGGAAGCTAAAGGTTTATTCTTTTATGGCCTTTATGGTAGAGGAACAGACAAGGCGACAGAGAAGGGAAGGAGAGGGAAGGGAGTAGGAGTGGGACGGCATCAGCTTTTAAAGCTATGAAAGTTTCACAATGTTCCGTCTCTTTATTTGCACAGATTGTACAGCCTTTGGGGGAGTGGGTATTACGGGTTTGCATTTATGACTCTACGGGGTTTCTGTCTCTTTTGTTTATTTTATTTCTATGGACGTTTTGTGGCCATGCGGGCAACAGGGAACCAAGTATGACACCGCACCGCAAACGGTGTATACGTATGCGTGTTACTCATTGAATATGCCAGCCACGCGCGCTAAACGGGCCCCACCCATGCCCCAGCACCCCACCGCCCCGCCCTGTCTACCAGATTAGTCATGTCTGTGGGGCCTGGGGGTCAGGCAAGCACTTTATTTTGAGTACTGTCGTTGCACTCGAGGCATTGAAATGCCGCACCTCACACCTCGCGCTCCATCCTCCATTTCCTCCCCCTACGCCCAGTCATTCTCCTTTTGGAAGGCAATTATGGGACTGGCGGCAAATGCCGTTACAGTTCCGCTTGATTGAGGCGCAGTTTCTGCGCCTTTTAGCAATTGCATATTGCGAATTACTGCACAAACAAGAGCCGAAGGTCACTGCGGCGAGGTGAGATGGTGTACATACATAAACACGACGGGGCGGAGCGGAGAGGAATGCACAAACTATGTGCATGCATAAACATGCACTCGAATACGCCTGTTTAAAGACCACGCGCCCGGCATTCCTTTATTTTCGGTATTCCTTTATTTCGTCATGCAGTCGTGCAGAGCGGTGCAGTGCTCGCAAGTCAAAGAACTCGTGAAGTTCAGCAGGCGATCTCTCTCTCTCTCTCCCTTTTTCTCGTACAAAAGCAACAATAGCGGGCACCGCAAGCTCCCCGAAGTGTATTCACCTTCAAGTGCAGTCGGGAGGGAGGGGAGGAGCGAGCAACCGAAGGAGCACAGGAACAGCGCTCGCCTTCGCTCACGTGCGGCCGACCGAAACAAAAGATCTGAAGCACAAAGGAGAAGACGCAAAAAAAAAGAACTGTTTTGTGTGCGGGACTTCACTTCATTGCATTCTCTTGAGGAAACGAATTGAAAAGAATGAGAGAGAGAGAGAGTTACCGAGAGAGCGGAGGCTGAGAGAGAGAGAGAGAGTTACCGAGAGAGCGGAGGCTGAGAGCAAACGAGAGTCGACGACTACTACGAGACCCATGTATTGGTGGCTTAGGAGTATGCTGATTTATGTGTGTGCTCCTCCCCGACGGTATTGGCAATATCCATGAAATTAGCACAAAAACATAAAAACCCAACTATACTTCGCCCCCGCTTCAGCTCCAGCCATTCGCAGAACACAACAATGTAAAAAGTGCAACAGAAGCTCAAATTCTGTGTGTGTTGGTGTGGGTGTGGGGCGTGGCCGTTTGGCAAAAGTTTATGGACAAACTTGTTGGACAAACAGAAGGAAAGAGAGGGAGGTACTGTGTGTATGCCCAGAGATAAGCGCGTTAAAAAGTTGCCTGCGCGCCACTGCTGCATGGAAAGGGGAGGGGATCCTGCCAGCTGTTTAATTAATTGCACTCCCCTCCCCCATCATCGTGCTGCAGGCTCAAATAGTTTGCCTAATAAACTTGGTCCTTCTCCAATATCCATATTAATATTGCATATTTATAACTCCAACAAGTCCGTTGCAGCAACAGCCAGCCACCCTGCGAGCCAGCACGGAGGCAGGCGTAGGCGAAGTCTGGAGGAGCACCAAAAGCGAGAAGGAAGACTATTAAGCACAGCCCGAGAACGCTTTCGGCTGCACTGAGCAAAAATACTTTATGGAATGGATGTTCTATGTGTGTATAAGCCTTTATTGGAGTTATTGTTACTATAAATTACTGAATTAATTACAATACACAAATCGTTTGGCTTGTATTTCCCAATATAATTCGTTTCTGCACTTTCTTGATAGATCCATCGAGGGTAGTTTTTTGTACAGTGACGAACTAAATTTTTGGCACAGGAAGCTTTTTAAACTTTCTGGCCACCGTGTGACCCTTGGAATGAAAATAAATCGTAAAAAGTATATTGAACAAAGAGATTAAAGTATTTATTATACATTAACAAAAAACTTATTTCAAAAACTTAAACATAGTAATAGTAAAAATTAAAAAACTAACAAATAAGGTATATTTCGATGAACAAAATTATTGGCACACCCCAAGAAAAACTTAAAAATAAGATATTGTACGTATGTAAAAAATTTTTAATATTTGGTGTTTAATCCCTTAGCCTTAATGACGGCCGATAAGCGTGCTGGCATCGAGTCTACTAATTTTTTAGTAGTTTCCTCCCCTATATTTTGCCATTCTTCCATTAAGGCTTGTTTTAGGTCGGCTTTTGTCCTTATAGCTTGTAGCTCAAACAAGAGAGGCGTGTAGTGGCCAGTGAAGCAAACCCAGATTAAATTCCCTAATAATTTCCCAGATATAAAGCAGATTCAAATGACGCGCCAACTTGATTAGTTCGAACACCAAGGCTTTAAAAACAGCTACTTCGAATATGGAGCTTTAATTGCTCGAATGTTCTTTTTCGTCTCTCGAGACCGAATTCCATGGAAGGGTCCCGTTAAAGCTCGTCTATGCCGCTTAAGCCGACAGCGACGGTGAACACGCGGATCAATTCCATTTTTCTCCCAAAACACTTCGGTTGTGCCTGTGCCAATAGTGGCAAACTCTAGTGGAAGTTCACGTGTTCCTGTATTACATAATACATACCAAATTACATAACTGCAAGTCGGCGGAGAATCGACTAAAAAGCAAGATCAAGCTATATTGTGTGGTGAAAGTGCAAAGTGCTACGTAGAGAAAAAGAAGAATCTCTTGGTCACTGGAGGTCTGCCGTGCTTTGGCGCTCTCACGCCTAACCCCCCCACGCAACCTCCAGTGTCTTATTTTTGGCCGCTTCAAATTACCAGCGTTTCCGTTGTACGGACGATCTGTATCGACCTTTGAATGCCCTATAAGCGTATCTTGCGAGATGCAACTCAACATCCTTGATGCGGAATCGACAACGCCTAGGAATTAAAGTGGAAATTTATGTCAGCTAAAATTGTGCAGAAGATGTGAATACAAGATCAGGAATCGGAATTTAGGGTGACCTGGGTCGTGGACAACATGTGATCATCGATTCGTGAGTACGAACATACCCGCGAAATAGCAGGGTATAGCAGCGGTGCAGCGTAATGAAAGGGAGAGCGTGATAGCTCACACGCCAAGAGCGAGCTTTCGTTCGAAGAGAATTCGGACATATGCGTGCGTATGCACACACATATAAACGTGCATTAATTTGATCATCGACATTCTCTTTGCTTTGTCTTGTTCTTTTCTTTTGCTTGCATTCTTGTGTTTGCACTTCAATTAAATTTGACTTTAAATTTAAAATCATATAAACATATACAGTTATATTAAGGAATATCTTTCCTATAGAATTAATTTCTTTATCATATGTCTTAAGTCCTTTCCTAATCAACTCAATGTTAAGCCTTGATTCACTCTGGCAATGTCGGCCAAAATATCATTCTTTAATTCTTTACTATTTTTATATAATTAATATTGTTCCACAGCTACCGAAGCAGTTCATTGGGCCCAACGAGCTCGTCAAGGAAAGTGTTTGAATTTGGTAATGATCATTAATTTCGTATTGAATGGAAATGTTGACCTTCGTGAGTAAAAAGGCTCAGTTTTGCTATGAATTGTATTTTATATTCTTAAGTTAATGAACCTTTTGTTATATATGAATCTTTTGAATCTTGATTAATAGAACTATTTTGAATTAACATGAATTTGGAATATGCCAATGATGCATCGAGTGTAATAATGCAGCGGTAGTTACGTTAGGGGCCATGCCAACATCGTTCCACGCATTGCCGAAGGTAGGGAGGGTATAGAGGAACTAGTGATCTCCTACACCTAGGATCACTAAATTAAATACGCGACTACCGAATTCCTTCTTGCCATCTATGCCGACCGGGGATTGATTACATTTGTTTTTTTTTTGTTTTGATCAAAGTAGATTCTGTGTCAGTGCACTTAAATTTTTATAATATGGCGAGAACAAGGAAGTATAGGGGGAAAGACCCCGACCCCATCCGGCGAGCTGAGCCCAGAGCGCAGTATAGTGCACTAACCCCGATTCCCTTTCCTGCTGAGGCTGCATTGCCAACAAGATTTAACCAGCCCGTAGCCGTAACATTATAAAATGGCGCCCAACGTGGGGCCGAAGACGAAACGACGTGTTATAATCGGAAAAGTGTAGAAAAGATACGATTATTTCCAGATGAGGCTAATTCCGAACGGTTGGAGTAACCTTCGTGCTTCACGGTTAAGCTCTGTTAATACATCCATTAGCCTGTTAATTAGAAAATTCGGTATATCGTGTAGACGTGTAGTCAGCTTTTGGAATGGAGATTTCAATTCGACTGAGTAGGGATTGGTCTACCAAGAAATGACGGCGTGAACTGTATAGATGTCTGAAGAAAATATTTTAGTAGAATAAAGATGTTAGTGCCGTGTATCTGAGCTGTGGAATTTGCGATTGCAATTCAGGATTTTGTATTGATCGACCCAACCAGACGCACGACCACTTTCAACTTTATAGGAACATGACTTGTTCGGTCCTTGGAATGGCGGGTCTTAGAGAAACTTTGAGTTCCCGACGAGTATCAAACATAGTCTAATAGGAACCTTTAATATCCATTTAATTCAATAATCATAGAGGCAGAAGAGAGGAGTTACACATCGATGTAGAATTGACATTTGTGGAAAAGACAGAAAATATTTTGCTGATTGAAAAAAAAAATAAAAAATTAAAATAAAATTAAGAGGAAATATGGCCAGTAAAGATAATAGCTTTGAAACTGCATTAAATCAGCATGGCTATTGTCGCATTTGCCACGATAAACTTGAGAAAGATCAATTGTTTGCCACGACACCGTGTCAACAACAATTTCACCATTCCTGTTTGACCGGTTGGCTTAAGAGTTCACCGAGTTGTCCAACCTGTCGCGGACTATGCACTACAGAATTGTTAGTTCGGGGAAATGTTGATTTGGCGACGGAATTAAATAACGCGGACCTTGCAGAGGTAGGAGATTCGAACACTGAAGGAATTCCCCTCGATGCGCCAGGGCCAAGTGGAAGTAGATTTCGAGGTAGAGGCAGAGGCGCTATTCCCAAGTCAAATATAGTAACGAGATCTAAGCAAAGGGAGGGAAATCCTACCCCTACAGACCCAACTAGCCAATCGCTGAATTCATCTAACGCCATGGATAAAAGTGAAATTGTTAATTTGGTAAGGTCAATGATGGGCACCCAACAAAAGACGTTGTTGGAGAAGCTAACCGCTCATATAGAGATAGCATTGAGCTATCAGCTGAGTTCGTTTCAATTGAGATCGGGACTTGCGGAGCAGGCTTCGAATTATCAGCATGTACCAGCAGACGTTAGGAGTAGAGCAAGCCAAGAGGCAGACTTAAGGAATACTAGCAATCGCTCTTCAGTTTCAATTTCACCAGAAAAGGTAGGACATGTTATTCAAAACTGGAAAGTAAAGTTTGACGGTAGTAAGGACGGTCTATCGGCCACAGAATTTATTTACCGGGTACGTTCCTTGACGGCACAGACCCTGGGAAACAATTTCCAGCTGGTTTGCGATCATTTGCACTTATTGTTATCCGCAAAAGCAGCTGATTGGTTCTGGCAGTTCCATCGTAAACATGAAGAGTTCGCGTGGGAGACTTTTTGTCTGGCATTTAGGGATAAATATGACGATGCTGCCACTGATGTCGACATATGGCGTAGAATCGCGAAACGAAAGCAAGGGGAAAATGAACCTTTTGATTCCTATCAGAATAGTATAGAAGAGTTGGTGAATAGACTCGAGCGTAGCCTACCAGAATGCGACCTTGTTAAGCTGTTGATTGACAATTCGAAAAGTACACTTCATCACGAGTTACTACATTTGAATATCACTTCGATAAAGAAATTACTTTTAGAGGTTAAAAAGCACGAACAATTTTATTCGGAACTTCGAAACCCTTCTTACAAAACGCCTTTTGTAAACCGGCGCAACATCTCCGAGATCTCTCCGGAGAGGGCACACCTTGAGGAGCCTGAACCAATAATATCAGCGATCATGCGTAATAAGATGTCCTGCTGGAATTGTGATAAGATAGGGCATAGATGGGATGATTGTGTGGAACCTAGAAGCATATTCTGTTACGGTTGTGGAACCAAGAATGTTTACAAGCCACGTTGCTCTAAGTGCCATTCTTCGGAAAACCGGCTGCGGGATGTGTCAACGAACCCCCTGTAGGCACATCCGTACCAAAACATAGCGAAAGCATCAGTCAGACTATAGATGAGGGTTTAGCTAAAACCGCTATGGACTCAGGATTTTTATCGGATAAACGACCAACTAGATTTTTACCCTTACATGTAAGACTGTCAAATTACAAGGAAGCTAGAAATAGGATATTTGGCGATCTTTGTACCATATCAACTTCGATTACGCAAATTTTGGAAAACAGTTGTTAGCACTCGACAATGCTTAATTGCTTCCATATTCAGTACGGGAGATAATCGTCTGTACACACCCATCACGATTGAA
Organism: Drosophila miranda; assembly: GCF_003369915.1. NCBI lineage: Eukaryota > Metazoa > Arthropoda > Insecta > Diptera > Drosophilidae > Drosophila > Drosophila miranda. Next base: position 24,784,722 of record NW_022881614.1, read on the forward strand.
GACAAGGTTTACAACGCCTTGTTAGATTCTGGAGCGTCGGTTAGTTGCGTTGGCAACAATGCCGCCGGTGCTCTCCTTAACCATCCGAAATCACGTAAGTGTTCGGGAAGGGTTAAAACAGCGAGCGGAACCAAATGCTCGGTTGAGGGCATTTTCACAGCGACTATTACATATCGTAGTCTCACGGAAAGTATAGATTTTTTCATCATACCAAACTTAACCCAAGAGGTTTACTTAGGAATTGACTTTTTTAGGAAATTTAAACTTGCTGATCGACTCATGAGCGAAAGTGTCTCTGAGTTAGATATAGGTCCCACGGAGGATGAGGAAAGCTCACCCAAGTTACACAAACTTTCTAGTAAAGAGCAGGAGAGACTGCAAGGTGTCGTCGAAATTTTTCCTTCGTACGAACGAGACGGATTGGGCAGAACCAGCATTATTTCGCACTCGATCGACGTAGGTCATGCTAAGGACACTGGCCAATCTCCCCTGCGCGCGAAAAACTTATGTTTGCTGAGGTAGATAACATGTTAGCTCTCGATATCATAGAACCTTCTTGCAGTCCTTGGAGTAGTAATTGTGTTCTTGTTCAAAAAGGTGATAAGGTTCGGTTGTGTTTAGACTCTCGCGAGATCAATAAATACACGAGGAAGGATGCTTACCCCTTACCACATATTGACGGGATCTTAAGCCGCTTACCTCCAGCGCGGTATATAACTGGTCTTGATATGAAACATGCTTTCTGGCAAATACCATTGGACGAGCCATCACGACCGTATACTGCGTTTACCGTTCCGAATCGTCCACTGTACCAATATAAGGTCATGCCATTTGGTCTGACAAATGCACCTCAGACCTTATGCCGCTTAATGGACCATGTCATACCCCCACATTTACGGAATCGAGTTTTTGTATATCTCGATGACTTGCTTGTTCTATCGGATGACTTTGATTCGCACTTGATTCTTTTGCAAGAAATCGCACTATGCTTAAGAAAAGCGAATATCACTATCAACGTTCGAAAATCTAAATTCTGCATGAGAGAGATTAAATATCTCGGCTTCATAATTTCGGATGGTCAGATCAAGACTGATTCATTGAAGATTCAGGCAATCAACGACTTCCCAATTCCAACAACGGTAAAGCAGTTACAACGGTTTCTCGGTTTATCCGGATGGTATCGACGTTTAGTCGAGAATTATGCCTCCGTGAGCTATCCATTGACCGAGATGCTAAAGAAACAGAATACTTCCTTAATATGGAATGAAACCGCAACCAATGCTTTTGAAGAATTGAAACGAAGATTAACATCAGCTCCAATCCTCAGAACTCCTGATTTTTCTAAGAAATTTATCTTATTGTGTGATGCTAGTTCCTTTGGTCTCGGGTGCGTCCTAGCTCAAGAGAATGAAGAAGGCTTCGAAATGCCAATTGGATACATGTCGGTTAAGTTATCCAAAGCTCAACGGAATTATTCCGTTACAGAACTAGAATGTCTAGCAGTTATTAAGGGAATTTAGAAATTTCGAGCTTACATAGAAGGCCAGGAATTCTTAGTAATAACCGACCATGCAGCATTGCAGTGGTTGATGCGACAAAAGGATTTGTCTGGAAGGCTCGCGCGATGGGCTATACAGTTACAGGGTTTTGATTTTCGCATTGAACACCGGAAGGGTTCACAAAATGTTATTGCTGACAAACTGTCAAGGCAAAATGAATCGTCAGTAGATGAGTTTATAGATCTAGGGCCGTCATCGATTTAGAGTCCGAGCATTTCACTTCGTTGGAATATCTTGATTTAATTGAACGCATTCAGCAGAACCAAGAGAAACTTCCAGATTTAAAAATAACAGATGGCTATGTATACAAACGCACCGAAGTTTCGATTGGAGATTCTGAATCTGACCACCAGTCGTGGAAATTATGGGTACCCTCTGGCCTAGTCAGTAGTGTTATCAAACAAGCCCATGATTCTCCTAGCGCATCACATGGCGGGATGGGTAAAACCGTTGAAAAACTTAAGAGATACCTGTTCTGGCCCAAGATGTTGGTTCAAATCCGAGAGTATGTGAATAATTGTGTCATTTGTAAACAGACCAAAAGTCCCAATATAGTATTACGACCACCATTGGGAAAGCCAATGCAATCAGAGAGAACGTTTCAACGACTCTACATGGATCTGTTAGGTCCATACCCTCGTTCAAAGGCAGGGAATATCGGATTATCAATAATCGTGGATCATTGTACAAAATTCCATTTCCTCTGTCCATTGAAACGATTCACTTCCGGAAAGATTTGCGAGTACTTAGAAAATTCCATTTTCTTTACGTTTGGAGTGCCGGAATCCATCTTAACGGACAATGGTTCTCAATTTCGATCAGGATTCTTTGAGGCTTTTCTAACTCGATTTTCAATTAAACATATTTGTACCGCTTTTTATTCGCCTCAAGCGAATGCAAGCGAGCGCTTAAACCGATCGGTTTTGGCGGCGATCCGTGCGTACGTGGGGAAAGATCACACTACCTGGGATCAACGACTGAATGAGATTAACGGTGCTATTCGATTCAGTCTACATACAACCACCGGATATTCTCCTTACTTCCTTACGTTTGGGCAAAACATGATTTTGAATGGCAAGGATTACGAATTGCTCAGGAAACTTAACTTGCTATCAGATGATTCTAGAGTTAATTACCCCGATGCTCTGCAGTTGGCAAGGTATGCAGCAAAGGTCAACAATGCAAAGGCTCATGCAACCAACGCGAGGGTATACAATTTGAGGAGTAGAAACATACAATTCAACGTCGGAGATCAGGTTTACGTTCGCAATTTCTCCCAAAGCAACGCGTCTAAACAATTCAGCCATAAATTAGCGCAGGAGTTTTTGACAGCAACAGTAACGAAAAAGCTAAGTCCTGTTTATTACGAATTATCGAACGAGAAAGGAAAGAAAATGGGAGTATACCACGATCACTCCGGGACATAATCTGGTGGTGGAGAGTGTAGTGGCCAGTGAAGCAAACCCAGATTAAATTCCCTAATGATAGCTCACACGCCAAGAGCGAGCTTTCGTTCGAAGAGAATTCGGACATATGCGTGCGTATGCACACACATATAAACGTGCATTAATTTGATCATCGACATTCTCTTTGCTTTGTCTTGTTCTTTTCTTTTGCTTGCATTCTTGTGTTTGCCCTTCAATTAAATTTGACTTTAAATGTAAAATCATATAAACATATACAGTTATATTAAGGAATATCTTTCCTATAGAATTAATTTCTTTATCATATGTCTTAAGTCCTTTCCTAATCAACTCAATGTTAAGCCTTGATTCACTCTGGCAATGTCGGCCAAAATATCATTCTTTAATTCTTTACTATTTTTATATAATTAATATTGTTCCACAGCTACCGAAGCAGTTCATTGGGCCCAACGAGCTCGTCAAGGAAAGTGTTTGAATTTGGTAATGATCATTAATTTCGTATTGAATGGAAATGTTGACCTTCGTGAGTAAAAAGGCTCAGTTTTGCTATGAATTGTATTTTATATTCTTAAGTTAATGAACCTTTTGTTATATATGAATCTTTTGAATCTTGATTAATAGAACTATTTTGAATTAACATGAATTTGGAATAAATAACAACCATTCTGTCTAAGTACATAATGCCAATGATGCATCGAGTGTAATAATGCAGCGGTAGTTACGTTAGGGGCCATGCCAACATCGTTCCACGCATTGCCGAAGGTAGGGAGGGTATAGAGGAACTAGTGATCTCCTACACCTAGGATCACTAAATTAAATACGCGACTACCGGATTCCTTCTTGCCATCTATGCCGACCGGGGATTGATTACATTTGTTTTTTTTTGTTTTGATCAAAGTAGATTCTGTGTCAGTGCACTTACATTTTTATAATATGGCGAGAACAAGGAAGTATAGGGATAGGAAAGACCCCGACCCCATCCGGCGAGCTGAGCCCAGAGCGCAGTATAGTGCACTAACCCCGATTCCCTTTCCTGCTGAGGCTGCATTGCCAACAAGATTTAACCAGCCCGTAGCCGTAACATTATAGGCGGGGGTTGGAGGGTACTGCCCTTTAATAAGCTAATAATTTAGTTTAATACGATTGATATTATTTTCTGTTTTTTAATGAAGCATTTGTCTGCAGATGGGAATCTTGGTCGAAGAGAGGGACATTTCGGCGAAGCAATTGAATAACCATAAGTGTGGGCTTACGGGAGAGAGAGACAGACAGAGAGATAGAGAGAGAGAGAGAGCTTTGGGACCAGATGCGGCCAGACTCTTCCAAGAATTAATTTCATGTTTTTCAAGAGACTCGAATTGAGGATTCGCCTGCCCCAGAAATAATCCAAGAGAGTACACATTCGGAAAATAATTATAATATTTAACAATTTTACATGGCAAAGATTCGTTGACGAAAAAGACAGAGATGCCAGAGAAGAGACGAGAAAATAATCGACATAAGTTCAGACCTTTTTTAGTTATAAGGATTAAATCATCGTATAGTTCCTAGAATACATCAGTTATAAGACCGGTTTTCCCTCCACAATAAATCAATAATTTCAATTTAAGATTTTGCCTTTTTTCCCCCTTTTCAATATTGTACATGTTTGCCAATCCAATGTTTTTCATTTTACGTTTTATTCTATTAATGTTTCTCCCATTCTCGCCACAAAACAAAATTGTTAAAGTTATTTTATTTGTAAGACAGCAGAAGATCAGTATACAGAATTATATGTGCTTCCGAGTAACATACGCAAGAGACAGACGCCGAAAGAAGAATATCGATATGAGAACATCGATATGAGAACATCGATATGCAGCAGGGCACATGCGCATTGTTGTTAGAGATCAATATCTAATTATCGTGGCGGTCACTTTGAACACTCCTCCTCAACACAACGCATGTTTACAAACTTTAAATATACTTAACTAATATCCAATAACATGTCAAGCACTTATAAACGATCTTTTAAACCAAATGCGAATACAAATTTATGGTGCTTAACCTTGGCTAAGTTCTTTGTGAGGACATCTGCTATCATCTCATCGGTTGGCAATGTTGACTTCACCTCTCTTGAGAACCTCTCGAATATGATGTATCTTGACGTCGATGGGCTTTGTACGTGCATGAAACATGGGGTTTCTAGCAAGCTGCTGTGCTCCAATGTTGTCGCCGTACATCTGAATAGCTGACTCCTTGGACATCAGCTTCAAGTCAATCAGTAGGCTGCGAAAGTATATCGCCTCTTTTGCTGCAGATGATAAGGCTATGTACTCTGCCTCCGTGGAACTGAGGGAAACCGTCGATTGCTTTCTTGACTCCCAAGAAACCGCTGCTCCTGCCAACATGCATACATAGCCAGTGAATGACTTTCGGTTCGTCATATCACTTGCCCAATCTGCATCAATCTGCCTTTCCTTGCTTTGTGTAGCATATCTCCCAGTCGATAGTTTTTTCCAAATATCGAAGGATGTGCTTGGCTGCCGCTTCATGATCGGAATGAGGATCCTTGTTACGTTGTGCTAATTTGTTCACCGAATGCGCAATGTCCGGACTAGTCATAACAGCAAGATAAGATAACTCTCCAATTAGCTTTTGGAACGATGTGATGTCGACCCTGCGGCAGTCCTCTTTGTTGCATGCCACCTGGTAACCAGCTTAAAGAGGCGTGGACGTCTGTCGACAATCTTTCAAATTGTACTGTTCGAGCAACTCTCTAATATACTTCCGTTGGCTGATTGAAATCGCACCCGTATTGCCTTCACGTTTCAACTCAATACCTAAAAAGTATTGCATAGGCCCGATGTCAACCACATCAAATTCTGCTGCGATCTTTATCCTGATATCAGATATATCATCTAGGTCCTTACACGCCAAAATAATGTCATCTACGTTGACAGCTATTAGACACATATTTTTACCTGGCTTACAATACAGCAGGGTTCGTTGACAGTCGGTATAAAACCAATGCGTCTCAGCGTTGCATCCAACGTAGAGTTCCACACTCTTCCTGATTGTTTTAGGCCATATATACTTTTGTGAAGCCTCAAAACGTGATTTGGGTGAACTTCGCTGATGAAGCCCTCAGGTTGTCTCATAAAAACCTCATCTTCCAATTCGCCGTTGAGATACGCCGTGACAACATCCATTTGATGTAGGTGGAGACCATGTTCGACTGCAAGTGCAATTATCAACCTGATAGTTGCGTGGCGTACAACTGGTGCAAATGTTTCCTTGTAGTCGATCTCGTAGCGTTGGCTACAACCTTTCGCCACCAGACGTGATTTGAGCCTGTTCACGCTTCCATCCGGATTGGACTTAACTGCGTAAGCCCATCTGCATCCAATGGACTTTTTCCCGCTAGGCAATTTAGTAAGCGACCACGTGCCGTTCTTCACGAGAGATTCGTACTCGTCCTTCATTGATGCTTCCCATATCTCGCCTTCAGTAGACCGTTCAGCTTGTGCGTAGTTTTGTGGAACTTGTACGTCTGCTGCCAGTATCGCATTGAGCATATGATACTGCTTCCTTGGTCGTCCTGGTTTGCCCGTCCGTACTATGGTTGGGCGTCCTGGTCCTCTTATTGGTTCTGGAATTACAAGAATGTCATTACTAGACCTAATCTCCTCCTGATTTTCTGGCTCATTTTCTGGATCTTTAAATTGCTCGCTATCCATTTCGGGTTCAGAGTCCTGGTTTTGTTGAACCTCAATTGATGCCATGTCATTGGAACATGATGCATCTAGTTTGCCCCCTTCAGGTTCTACAAAAATGACATCCCTACTCTCTACGAGTTTCCTGGTTTCTTTACTGACCAAACGGTATGCTTTGGCCGTATCCGAGTAGCCCACCATTATATACTCTAAGCCTTTCTGTGCGAACTTTGATTTCTTTGTTTTATCTAGAGCTATCGCTACTGAGCCAAAAACTCTTAAATGCGATACCACTGGCTTTCTACCTGTCCATATTTCAAAAGGTGTCACCCCGCTCAAGCAGCTGCTTGCCACTCTATTTCGCAAATACGTGGCAGTTCGAATCGCTTCTGCCCAATAGCATTCACTTAACCCAGCATGCAGCAGCATACTTCTTGCCATTTCTACCAATGTTCTGTTGGCCCTTTCTGCAACTCCGTTTTGTTGAGGTGTATATGGCACTGTTAAGTTTCGCTTTATTCCATTTTGGTTTAGGTAATTATCAAAAACGTTTGATATGTATTCTCGGCCATTGTCACTTCGTAAAACCTTAACTTTTCTCCCAGTTTGGCACTCAACTTGACTTTTAAATTCTTTAAAAGCCTCGAAAACCTGATCTTTGGTTTTTAGGAAACTTACTGATACATATCTTGAACAATCATCAATAAATGTGTCGAAATATCGATTGCCTCCCATTGACTGCTTTTGCATTGGACCGCATACATCAGTATGTATTAAGTCTAGAACGCCCTTTGACCTGTTTGTGCTCGATTGAAATGGTTGCACGCAAATTTTACTTTTTGCGCATGTTGCACACACTTGTTTTGGCTTGTATATGCCCTTGAGACCTATTACCATCTCCTTGTTAACCATTTTTTTTAATGCGTCAAAACGTACATGGCCGAACCTATTGTGCCATTTGAATGCATCTGCCTCAACATTTACAATGTTCATACACTTTTCCTGATTGTCCTGAACCATAAACAATCCATTTTCCAGATGTGCCTTTATAACTATTTTTTCGTTTTCAAAAATCATCGCTTGATTTTTCTCAAACACAACTTTTTTCCATGTTTTAATAGTTTTGTGACCGATATAAAATTGTACTGCAAATCTGGTACCAAGATAACCTTTTCCAGCGTAACGGATCTATCACCGAACTTTACTTGAACAGTTCCATGCCCTTCAGAAATAAGTGATTTACCGCCGGCTAAAAATACTTTTTGATTATCTTCCGTGAACGACAGAAAGCGTTCCTTGTCACAACATAGATGCGCCGTTGCGCCACTGTCTATGCACCATGCATTTAACATCTGGTCATTTGGCTTAGCTAAACTTAGGATTGGTACATATTTTTCTGGTTCCACTTTGGCATATTCGGTTACGCAAAGCATTGTACCCAATCTTTCCCCGCTTTTACTGTTTGCGCCCTTGTTGTTTGCTCCTTCCTTCTTGCTTTTAGCACGGCGTTCCGATTTAAAATGCCCTTCCTTTCCGCACCTAAAACACTTTTTGCCCTTCTTAAAGTTTTTCTTAAAATTGTTGTTGTCATAACTGACGTGTAGTTCCGCGCTACTTGTAATTTCCTTGCTAATGCTATCTTCCTACCTATTCGCTTCTTCAGAAATTTTTATTTTTAGCATGCTCAAGCTTGGCAAATCATCTCGCGTCTCAATCGCAACAACAAAACTTTTATACGATTTAGGCAAACCATTTAGCAACACAACTGATAAGATCTTTTCATCAACCTTTATGTTGACCTCTGCTAAAGCCTCGTGTACCACCTGGAATTTCCGCAAATATTCCTGTGCACTTATACCATCCGATATTTTTAACGTCAACAATTGTTTAATTAAAAGCACTACCCTTGCTGGTCCGCTTGGCCTGTGAATTTTATTTAGCTTTTGCCATGCCTGTGACGACGATACAGAATTTTTAATATTGTTTAGTTGGGTCGATTTAACACAAAGTAAAATTGACGCCAACGCCTTTTGATCCTTTAGTTCAAAAGCTGCACGTTGCTCATTTGTTGCACTTTCACTAAGCTCAATTTTACCAGTGACGATTGGCCACAAATCATTTTGTATGAGAACACTTCTCATCAAAACTTCCCATGTGCTATAATTGTTTTCGTCCAGTTTCTCAATATTGAAATTCATATTTCCACTCATTTTTGATACTTATTGTCCCACAGTGCAAAATTTGTAACTGTCGATCGTCTCATGCACAAAGCAACTACGACGACAATACTGTTGTCCGTGTCTTTCTTTTGTTTTTTCGTTTTCTTTTAAGTATCCCTCCGAGTTGCTATTTACACACACACACTCGGGGTTTTCTAAGGCTTGGTATACACACTTTTGGGTATACACAATCGCGGTTTTGTGCGGCTTGGCATACGCACTTTTTGGTATACACACTTGAGTCTCCGTTCGCTTTTGTGTTTCTTGATCCGTTGGGACTGCTTCATTTTGGACTTTAAACCACGGCAACGGTTCGATTCGCTGCAAAAATCTAATCAAAACGAGAGGGAACGTTGTGAGTTGCTGCGGACACCGCAACTCTACGGTTATACCCGATACTAAGTCAGTATGGCTCTCCTCCGGCAGACGCCGCTAATATTAAACGACACGACAAAGAGTGCGTGTGAGAGAGACAGAAAATCAGTCTGAGCGTGACGTCGGGCGCTGCGTAGCCACTGCAAATTGATTTGTTCCTATTGGCTATAAAAATTATCCGATCTGATCCAGATCCAGCAATCTGATAGATATGGTAATTATCTATGATTCTGCGTTTCTAGTTTTCTCGAATGTGCAATATTGTGGATGCAACAGATTTTCGTCCTTTGTGGGGGCGGAAAAGGGTGGGGCGAAATTCTGAGATATACGTTTTATAGTGAGATCTAACAGAAGTGCGGATACCAAATTTGGTTACTCTAGCCTTAATAGTCTCTGAGATTTGTGGATGCCCCAGATTTTCGTCCTTTGCGGGGGCGGAAGGGGGTGTGGCGAAATTTGGACACGAAACGGTCAAGGTCCGATATCACAGGAGTGTGGATACCAAATTTGGTTGCTCTGGCTCTTATAGGTTCTGAGATCCTTGAACTCATATTTTGCAATTGGCAAAGCCGACCATGAAACCTGTGTGTTAGAAAGTGACAGAGCGAGCAAGAATGAAATTGTTTTCTTAATTCTGGCTATAATAATTATACGATCTGGTTGAGATTTTACACTCTAGAACATATAGTCATCCTCTACGATTCTGCGTTTTTGGTTTTATCGTATCTTTAAAAATGTGGATGCCACAGATTTTCGTTCTTTGTGGGGGCGGAAGTGGGCGGGGCGAAGTTTTGAAATATTTTTGTAGCAGTGACATATCACAGAAGTCTGTATCCAAAACATCGTTGCTCTAGATCTTATAGTCTTTGAGCACTAGGCGCTGAAGGGGACGGACGGACGGACGGACGGACGGACGGACGGACGGACGGACGGACGGACAGACGGACAGACAGACAGGGCTCAATCGACTCGGCTATTGATGCTGATCAAGAATATATATACTTTATGGGGTCGGAAACGATTCCTTCTGGACGTTACACACATCCACTTTTACCACAAATCTAATATACCCCAATACTCATTTTGAGTATCGGGTATAAAAACACAATGCGAATCTCCGTTGAATTTGTTCAACTTGTTCTTTTGCCTTTCTATGTACACACATACACTAATGAGTCTATGCCATTTTTTTAGCACTGATTTTCACTAAGCACCAAACAATGTTTATTGTTTCTCACTGTTTCTGTTTTATACTGTTTCTGGGTGAATTGGTGTCTGGGCCGATAGCCTGTTAAAGTTATTTTATTTGTAAGACAGCAGAAGATCAGTATACAGAATTATATGTGCTTCCGAGTAACATACGCAAGAGACAGACGCCGAAAGAAGAATTTCGATATGAGAACATCGATATGAGAACATCGATATGCAGCAGGGCACATGCGCAGTGTTGTTAGAGATCAATATCTAAATATCGTGGCGGTCACTTTGAACAAAAATAATACAATTAAATATTTTATTGGCAAAGCCAAAATGAATTGGCTTTTTCTGTAGGTACAATTTAATCGTGATTGGCATGTTCGATTCGCTTTGTAAATAATTCAATAAGTACTACAACGTTTTTTTGAATGCTTATCGAAAAGCCGAAAGGTAAACAGAACAGAGAGAGAGAGGGAGAGAGAGAGAGGGAAAGGTAAACAGCGAAAAGCAAACAAACGAGCAGCAGAAATGTGTAAAAGTCGTGTTTAAAATGCTTTGAGAGCAATTGTTGAATTTATTTATGCAAAATACACGACTTATAAATACATAATAAAAACATAAAAAAATTGTGGAAAATTTATTGAAAGATTTCGCAGTTGTTTTTATACCCGATACTCAAAATGAGTATTGGGGTATATTAGATTTGTGGTAAAAGTAGATGTGTGTAACGTCCAGAAGGAATCGTTTCCGACCCCATAAAGTATATATATTCTTGATCAGCATCAATAGCCGAGTCGATTGAGCCCTGTCTGTCTGTCCGTCCGTCCGTCCGTCCGTCTGTCCGTCTGTCCGTCCCCTTCAGCGCCTAGTGCTCAAAGACTATAAGAGCTAGAGCAACGATGTTTTGGATCCAGACTTCTGTGATATGTCACTGCTACAAAAATATTTCAAAACTTCGCCCCGCCCACTTCCGCCCCCACAAAGGACGAAAATCTGTGGCATCCACAATTTTAAAGATATGAGAAAACCAAAAACGTAGAATTGTAGAGAATGACCATATCTTTAAGACTGCGGAATCTGAATTGGATCGTATCATTATTATAGCCAGCATCAAGAAAACAATTTCATTTTTTCTCGCCCTGTCTCTCTCTAACACACACGTAGCATAGGCGGCTTTGCTTAGAGTAAAACATTAGCGCCTAGATCTCAGAGACTACAAAAGCTAGAGCAACCAAATTTGGTATCCACACTCCTAATACATCGGACCGAGACGAGTTTGATTCAAAATTTCGCCACACCCCCTTCCGCCCCCGCAAAGGACGAAAATCTGGGGATATTCAAAAATCTCAGAGACTATTAAGGCTAGAGTAACCAAATTTGGTATCCGCACTCCTGTTAGATCTTACTATAAAACGTGTATCTCAAAATTTCGCCCCACCTTCCGCCGTTGTGAGTTGCTGCGGACACCGCAACTCTACAGTTATACCCGATACTTAGTCAGTATGGCTCTCCTCCGGCAGACGCCGCTAATATTGAACGACACGACAAAGAGTGCGTGCGAGAGAGACAGAAAATCAGTCTGAGCGTGACGTCGGGCGCTGCGTAGCCACTGCAAATTGATTTGTTCCTATTGGCTATAAAAATGATCTGATCTGATCCAGATTCAGCAATCTGATAGATATGGTCATTATCTATGATTCTGCGTTTTTAGTTTTCTCGAATGTGCAATATTGTGGATGCAACAGATGTTCGTCCTTTGTGGGGCGGAAGGGGGTGGGGCGAAATTCTGAGATATACGTTTTATAGTTAGATCTAACAGAAGTGCGGATACTAAATTTGGTTTCTCTAGCCTTAATAGTCTCTGAGATTTTTGGATGCCCCAGATTTTCGTCCTTTGCGGGGGCGGAAGGGGGTGTGGCGATATTTGGACACGAAACGGTCAAGGTCCGATATCACAGGAGTGTGGAAACCAAATTTGGTTGCTCTGGCTCTTATAGGTTCTGAGATCCTTGAACTCATATCTTGCAATTGGCAAAACCGACCATGAAACCTGTGTGTTAGAGAGAGACAGAGCGAGAAAGAATGAAATTGTTTTCTTGATTCTGGCTATAATAATTATACGATCTAGTTGAGATTTTACACTCTAGAACATATAGTCATCTCTAGTCATCCCCGGACAGACGGACAGACAGACAGGACTCAATCGACTCGGCTATTGATGCTGATCAGGAATATGTATACTTTATGGGGTCGGAAACGATTCCTTTTGGACGTTACACACATCCACTTTTACCACAAATCTAATATACCCCAATACTCATTTTGAGTATCGGGTATAAAAACTCATAAATAATCAAACAGAATTTTTATATATTTGCATAGATTAAAGCCTGGGGGACACGATCGTTCATGCCTGTGTGGGCATGAGCAAAAAGAAGACAGCAACAGCAGCTGCTACCCGACATGCGGTAGGGGGTGGGGGGGAGTAATCGAATAAAAAGAAACAGCTGTAAATTCGTGCGAGCTTCTAACACAGAAGGCACTGCTCTCTTCTCTCTCTCTCTCTCTGCGCAAAAGCTTCGTGCCGAAATGGCAACGCTGTCCGTTTTTTTCATACCCAGGATAAGCACATTTTGCGGGCTACGAGTATGATCCGATGCAAATAAATATTACAGCCGTAATAAGGATTAACAAATTTATTTAATATGCGTGTAGTGGGTATTCCATATTCGCATAGTCTTTGGCTTGTCTCTTGTTGTTGTTGTTGTTCTTTCGGCTTAAAACCAGTTTTCAGCTGCTCACGCATTTCGGCAACAGCGACCGCCACCACAACAACAACAACAACGGCGGCTGCTTTGCCGTCCATTAAACCGAAAAATAAGCCACTAAATAGCACCACAGCAGTTTTAAGGTTACAAATTCTGCTGTTGTTGCAGCAATAAAACCGAACAAAACACAAAACAAAACAAAAACTTAAAGAGCTCTCCAAAAACAGCCAAAGTCTACTCTCATCTCGAGCGGGCTCTTATCGCCGAACCACTCACAAAAACAACGAGGTGGAACGTTGTGAGTTGCTGCGGACACCGCAACTCTACATTTATACCCGATACTAAGTCAGTATGGCTCTCCTCCGGCATACGCCGCTAATCTTAAATGACACGACAAAGAGTGCGTGCGAGAGAGACAGAAAATCAGTCTGAGCGTGACGTCGGGCGCTGCGTAGCCACAGAAAATTGATTTCTTGCTTTTGGCTACAAAAATGATCCGATCTGATCCAGATTCAGCAATATGATAGATATGGTCATTATCTATGATTCTGCGTTTTTAGTTTTCTCGAATGTGCAATATTGTTGATGCAACAGATTTTCGTCCTTTGTGGGGGCGGAAGGGGGTGGGGCGAAATTTTGAGATATACGTTTAATAGTGAGATCTAACAAAAGTGCGGATACCAAATTTGGTTACTCTAGCCTTAATAGTCTCTGAGATTTGTGAATGCCCCAGATTTTCGTCCTTTGTGGGGGCGGAAGTGGGCGGGGCGAAGTTTTGAAATATTTTTGTAGCAGTGACATATCACAGAAGTCTGGATCCAAAACATCGTTGCTCTAGCTCTTATAGTCTTTGAGCACTAGGCGCTGAAGGGGACGGACAGACGGACGGACGGACAGACGGACAGACGGACAGACAGACAGGGCTCAATCGACTCGGCTATTGATGCTGATCCAGAATATATATACTTTATGGGGTCGGAAACGATTCCTTCTGGACGTTACACACATCCACTTTTACCACAAATTTAATATACCCCAATACTCATTTTGAGTATCGGGTATAAAAACAACATGGCTGACTGCGCCGACTCCCGGACGACTTTGAATGACTGTCCCACTGTCTCGTCGGGAACGTCATTCAATTTTCTTAATTTTGCTACTCTCCGTTCTACCTGTAAGCTGTTACCTGTTGACTTGGCCATTTTATTGGCGACTCGCACTTGTCACACTGACTGAGTTTTTCTCGACAACTGCTCTGCTCTGAAACTTTACGATGTGTCAGGTCATTCACTTTTTGTGAATTGTTTTTCGCGAGCTAACTTCCATGCAAATGGAAAACAAAATGAAACCAAAGGGTCAACAACGGCAATGTGCAATGGCACATACAGTGAATCTTGGAGAACATACAGCAAGGACTCGTCTGTCGACCTTTGTGACCCATAACTGACCTTAGCGGAACCCACACAACTGCGAGATGAAGATAAACACAAACCAAAAACGAGGGGAACGTTGTGAGCTGCTGCGGACACCGCAACTCTACAGTTATACCCGATACTAAGTCAGTATGGCTCTCCTCCGGCAGACGCTGCTAATATTAAACGACACGACAAAGAGTGCGTGCGAGAGAGACAGAAAATCAGTCTGAGCGTGACGTCGGGCGCTGCGTAGCCAGTGCAAATTGATTTGTTCCTTTTGGCTATAAAAATTATCTGATCTGGTCCAGATTCAGCAATCTGATAGATATGGTCGTTATCTATGATTCTGCGTTTTTAGTTTTCTCGAATGTGCAATATTGTGGATGCAACAGATTTTCGTCCTTTGTGGGGCGGAAGGGGGTGGGGCGAAATTCGGAGATACACGTTTTATAGTGAGATCTAACAAAAGTGCGGATACCAAATTTGGTTACTCTAGCCTTAATAGTCTCTGAGATTTGTGGATGCCACAGACTTTCGTCCTTTGTGGGGGCGTAAGTGGGCGGGGCGAAGTTTTGAAATATTTTTGTAGCAGTGACATGTCACAGAAGTCTGGATCCAAAACAACGTTGCTTTAGCTCTTATAGTCTTTGAGCACTAGGCGCTGAAGGGGACGGACAGACGGACAGACGGACGGACGGACAGACAGACAGGGCTCAATCGACTCGGCTATTGATGCTGATCAAGAATATATATACTTTATGGGGTCGGAAACGATTCCTTCTGGACGTTACACACATGCACTTTTACCACAAATCTAATATACCCCAATACTCATTTTGAGTATCGGGTATAAAAACCTCAATGATGTATCGATGCATCGCACGACTCGAAATAATAAAGACACACATTGATCCATTCGATATCTAATCTTGTATTTATGATATCGAAATGAAAATTGTATAAAAATAGAACCCACACCCAGACAAAGAGTCGCACCAACTCAGTGCCCTGGACTGGGCTCTTAGAAAGGGAATTTATCATGTGGCAAGAGTGGGGTACACACACACACACACAAGTACACATTTCTCCTCCCAGAAAGGGAGCAAGCAATTGGTGTGTTTATGAAAATATTTACAGCATCTGGATAATGGCATGCGAAGCAATAAAGTTGCTTCGTGGCAGATGAGTGGATGCAGGAGGATGGCTCCTCCGCTTGGTTGGGCTGGAAAAACGTGACGCGAGTGAAAGCCAAGCGAGCCAAGGAAACGGCTTTCTTTTCGCCGCCAGAGACCCAAGACGCACATGCTCATGCATTCACTTTCGGCCACAAAACACACACACACACACACACACACACACAAAAAGTTGGCCAAGTGCCGCAAAATGCATTTTTTTTTTTAATTTGTGCTGCGTGCTGGGGAATCAGAGACTCTGCTGAATGCCCAGGGGGGAATGGTTTGAGTTCGAAAGTGGGTCAGAGCAACGGACACCGGCTGGGCCCGTCTGTGGGCCGGGCCAAGAGCAGCAGGCCGGTGAAATGTTTGCGGCAAATGCAGGAATCATGATGATAAAGGAAAGGCAATAAGGCCAAAACTTGTGCCCAACTTCGGCACTGCAGCGGGTGCAGATCATAAGAAGGCCATGTCGATAAGATACAGGGTTCCATAAACACTCCTCAGACGAACTGATAACAAGAGCCCACCAATGACTGGGACTCGTATCTTTGGCTGATATACAAATATTGTATGTACATTTTTACAATCCTATGGCTGTTCCCTTTTCTGGCATTGCCTTTGCAGCTTTAAATACTATTTCCATAAGAAAACTGTGGGCCAGTACCCTCGGATAGAGGAACAGGTTAGAAGATGGCATTTCGGAGAGTATAATAATGGCTTGGCACAGATGGCGGATAAGGAAATCACTTGATGGGATATGTAGATTGGAGTTGTGGAGTAATTGAAGCCCCCCCCCCCCCCCAGGCGGAGAGCTAGTGGGCAGAAGAGGAATACATATACATATTTGCAGTAATGAAAATAATTAGAAATTCAAATTCAATAAGCGCAAAAACGACAAAACAATATATAACGAGAAAATAAGGCACTGAGCATCGGATGCCGAAGATTTAGATACGCTTCCAGTTCCAGTCGTTCCAATGGAAGCCATGCGATATAGTAAACCGATTTTAATTGATCAGAATGATCAATTGATTGATTGATGCGGCTTCCTTCCGAGGACTGCGACAATATCGTTTCCTACCCTCAGCAAAGGGTATACGGAAAAAACCTCTAAGGTGAATGGAAATAGAAACGAGGGGGAACGTTGTGAGTTGCTGCGGAGACCGCAACTCTACAGTTATACCCGATACTAAGTCAGTATGGCTCTCCTCCGGCAGACGCCGCTAATATTAAACGACACGACAAGGAGTGCGTGCGAGAGAGACAGAAAATCAGTCTGAGCGTGACGTCGGGTGCTGCGTAGCCAGTGCAAATTGATTTGTTCCTTTTGGCTATAAAAATGATCTGATCTGATCCAGATTCGGCAATCTGATATATATGATCATTATCTATGATTCTGCGTTTTTAGTTTTCTCGTATCCTCAATATTGTGGATGCAACAGATTTTCGTCCTTTGTGGGGGCGGAAGGGGGTGGGGCGAAATTCTGAGATATACGTTTTATAGTGAGATCTAACAGAAGTGCGGATACCAAATTTGGTTTCTCTAGCCTTAATAGTCTCTGAGATTTGTGGATGCCCCAGATTTTCGTCCTTTGCGGGGGCGGAAGGGGGTGTGGCGAAATTTGGACACGAAACGGTCAAGGTCCGATATCACAGGAGTGTGGATACCAAATTTGGTTGCTCTGGCTCTTATAGGTTCTGAGATCCTTGAACTCATATTTTGCAATTGGCAAAACCGACCATGAAACCTGTGTGTTAGAGAGAGACAGAGCGAGAAAGAATGAAATTGTTTTCTTGATTCTGACTATAATAATTATACGATCTGGTTGAGATCTTACATTCTAAAACATATAGTCATCCTCAACGATTCTGCGTTTTTGGTTTTATCGTATCTTTCAAAATGTGGATGCCACAGATTTTCGTCCTTTGTGAGGGCGGAAGTGGGCGGGGCGAAGTTTTGAAATATTACTGTAGCAGTGACATATCACAGAAGTCTGGATCCAAAACATCGTTGCTCTAGCTCTTATAGTCTTTGAGCACTAGGCGCTGAAGGGGACGGACAGACGGACAGACAGACAGGACTCAATCGACTCGGCTATTGATGCTGATCAGGAATATGTATACTTTATGGGGTCGGAAACGATTCCTATTGGACGTTACACACATCCACTTTTACCACAAATCTAATATACCCCAATACTCATTTTGAGTATCGGGTATAAAAACTCATAAATAATCAAACAGAATTTTTATATATTTGCATAGATTAAAGCCTGGGGGACACGATCGTGCATGTCTGTGTGGGCATGAGCAAAAAGAAGACAGCAACAGCAGCTGCTACCCGACATGCGGTAGGGGGTGGGGGGGAGTAATCGAATAAAAAGAAACAGCTGTAAATTCGTGCGAGCTTCTAACACAGAAGGCACTGCTCTCTTCTCTCTCTCTCTCTCTGCGCAAAAGCTTCGTGCCGAAATGGCAACGCTGTCCGTTTTTTTCATACCCAGGATAAGCACATTTTGCGGGCTACGAGTATGATCCGATGCAAATAAATATTACAGCCGTAATAAGGATTAACAAATTTATTTAATATGCGTGTAGTTGGTATTCCATATTCGCATAGTCTTTGGCTTGTCTCTTGTTGTTGTTGTTGTTCTTTCGGCTTAAAACCAGTTTTCAGCTGCTCACGCATTTCGGCAACAGCGACCGCCACCACAACAACAACAACAACGGCGGCTGCTTTGCCGTCCATTAAACCGAAAAATAAGCCACTAAATAGCACCACAGCAGTTTTAAGGTTACAAATTCTGCTGTTGTTGCAGCAATAAAACCGAACAAAACACAAAACAAAACAAAAACTTAAAGAGCTCTCCAAAAACAGCCAAAGTCTACTCTCATCTCGAGCGGGCTCTTATCGCCGAACCACTCACAAAAACAACGAGGTGGAACGTTGTGAGTTGCTGCGGACACCGCAACTCTACATTTATACCCGATACTAAGTCAGTATGGCTCTCCTCCGGCAGACGCCGCTAATCTTAAATGACACGACAAAGAGTGCGTGCGAGAGAGACAGAAAATCAGTCTGCGCGTGACGTCGGGCGCTGCGTAGGCACAGAAAATTGATTTCTTGCTTTTGGCTACAAAAATGATCCGATCTGATCCAGATTCAGCAATATGATAGATATGGTCATTATCTATGATTCTGCGTTTTTAGTTTTCTCGAATGTGCAATATTGTTGATGCAACAGATTTTCGTCCTTTGTGGGGGCGGAAGGGGGTGGGGCGAAATTTTGAGATATACGTTTAATAGTGAGATCTAACAGAAGTGCGGATACCAAATTTGGTTACTCTAGCCTTAATAGTCTCTGAGATTTGTGAATGCCCCAGATTTTCGTCCTTTGTGGGGGCGGAAGTGGGCGGGGCGAAGTTTTGAAATATTTTTGTAGCAGTGACATATCACAGAAGTCTGGATCCAAAACATCGTTGCTCTAGCTCTTATAGTCTTTGAGCACGAGGCGCTGAAGGGGACGGACAGACGGACGGACGGACAGACGGACAGACAGACAGGGCTCAATCGACTCGGCTATTGATGCTGATCCAGAATATATATACTTTATGGGGTCGGAAACGATTCCTTCTGGACGTTACACACATCCACTTTTACCACAAATCTAATATACCCCAATACTCATTTTGAGTATCGGGTATAAAAACAACATGGCTGACTGCGCCGACTCCCGGACGACTTTGAATGACTGTCCCACTGTCTCGTCGGGAACGTCATTCAATTTTCTTAACTTTGCTACTCTCCGTTCTACCTGTAAGCTGTTACCTGTTGACTTGGCCATTTTATTGGCGACTCGCACTTGTCACACTGACTGAGTTTTTCTCGACAACTGCTCTGCTCTGAAACTTTACGATGTGTCAGGTCATTCACTTTTTGTGAATTGTTTTTCGCGAGCTAACTTCCATGCAAATGGAAAACAAAATGAAACCAAAGGGTCAACAACGGCAATGTGCAATGGCACATACAGTGAATCTTGGAGAACATACAGCAAGGACTCGTCTGTCGACCTTTGTGACCCATAACTGACCTTAGCGGAACCCACACAACTGCGAGATGAAGATAAACACAAACCAAAAACGAGGGGGAACGTTGTGAGTTGCTGCGGACACCGCAACTCTACAGTTATACCCGATACTAAGTCAGTATGGCTCTCCTCCGGCAGACGCTGCTAATATTAAACGACACGACAAAGAGTGCGTGCGAGAGAGACAGAAAATCAGTCTGAGCGTGACGTCGGGCGCTGCGTAGCCAGTGCAAATTGATTTGTTCCTTTTGGCTATAAAAATTATCTGATCTGGTCCAGATTCAGCAATCTGATAGATATGGTCGTTATCTATGATTCTGCGTTTTTAGTTTTCTCGAATGTGCAATATTGTGGATGCAACAGATTTTCGTCCTTTGTGGGGGCGGAAGGGGGTGGGGCGAAATTCGGAGATATACGTTTTATAGTGAGATCTAACGGATACCAAATTTGGTTACTCTAGCCTTAATAGTCTCTGAGATTTGTGGATGCCACAGATTTTCGTCCTTTGTGGGGGCGTAAGTGGGCGGGGCGAAGTTTTGAAATATTTTTGTAGCAGTGACATGTCACAGAAGTCTGGATCCAAAACAACGTTGCTTTAGCTCTTATAGTCTTTGAGCACTAGGCGCTGAAGGGGACGGACAGACGGACAGACGGACGGACGGACAGACAGACAGGGCTCAATCGACTCGGCTATTGATGCTGATCAAGAATATATATACTTTATGGGGTCGGAAACGATTCCTTCTGGACGTTACACACATGCACTTTTACCACAAATCTAATATACCCCAATACTCATTTTGAGTATCGGGTATAAAAACCTCAATGATGTATCGATGCATCGCACGACTCGAAATAATAAAGACACACATTGATCCATTCGATATCTAATCTTGTATTTATGATATCGAAATGAAAATTGTATAAAAATAGAACCCACACCCAGACAAAGAGTCGCACCAACTCAGTGCCCTGGACTGGGCTCTTAGAAAGGGAATTTATCATGTGGCAAGAGTGGGGTACACACACACACACACAAGTACACATTTCTCCTCCCAGAGAGGGAGCAAGCAATTCGTGTGTTTATGAAAATATTTACAGCATCTGGATAATGGCATGCGAAGCAATAAAGTTGCTTCGTGGCAGATGAGTGGATGCAGGAGGATGGCTCCTCCGCTTGGTTGGGCTGGAAAAACGTGACGCGAGTGAAAGCCAAGCGAGCCAAGGAAACGGCTTTCTTTTCCCCGCCAGAGACCCAAGACGCACATGCTCATGCATTCACTTTCGGTCACAAAACACACACACACACACACACACACACACACAAAAATCTTTACAATTAAAATAAAAAAAATATAAAGATTTATAGGGTCTTCTCGTCTTTTAAATTTATTTTAGCTTTTTGACTAAAAAATAAAATTCTATAAAAAATTTAAATGAAACAGTTAATATTTCGTCCAACCATTCATTCCAGCCTTCAATTAAAAGACTAATGATTATGCTACCTTTGCACAGTCAGAATACTGCGGCCATTTAAAATTTCAGTGGGCAGGTTAGACTTTAAATTTAATTCAAAAAGACATGTTTTTGTTAAACAGGCGAACAAAGTTTGAGTTTGAGTTTCCAAGTGCGGTCGTGTTTGCAAGCGAGCTCCGAGTTTTTCTACAAACAAAATCCGTATCACGCCTGGAATCAAAACAGAAGACGGCTCAAGTCAGGCTTTCAGCGTCCCGTACTCACTGCGCATGGTGGCTGGCGGCGGAGACTTCCCAGTTGGTTGCAGGGGCAAACGCAGACGTGCAGATAGGCCAGGGGGGGGTGATCGTTGGTCTTGGCGCATTTCTCTATCCATCGTGTTGGTGGTAGGAAAATAAAAACAACTCTCACTCAAATCGCTTCACTTGCCTCGATTTATATTCACGGATCAGCTGATCGAGCAGAGGTGCTTACAGCACGGAGTTGCCGGACAGCGTAGGAGAGTCATAGGGTTGCCAGATAGGGCCAACCAGTTTGAAAGTTGAGCGCCAAGCGGAAAATCGCGCGGGCCCCAAATTTAAAATTTTAAATTTTAAATTTCTAATTTCAAAATCGTATTTGGCAGTTACAAACAGGAAGAATGGAGGAGGAGGAAAAGCGGGTCTTTGAGAGGAGAACTAGCCTGCAGCGTTCCCCACCACAGTGGCAGACGCCCCGAGGCATTTGGCCCAGGGAGCAGGCAGTTGAGAAGCCGGCCCAGCTAAGCCTTGGTACCGGAACTCCACTTAAGGCGCCCCTTAGAGTGCTGCCAGCACTGACTGTGTCTGCACCAGCAGAAGTCCCTGTCAATCCCTTTGACTTCAGCAGTGCTTCCACAGACAAAAGCGGTACAGGACCAAAGGCCGACGGAGATCTGCGGTCGATCCTGGCTTCGCTGGTAGAAAAGTCGACGGAATTGGCGAAGATGCTGAGGGACGCCCGTTATCTCAACAAGGAGATGAAAGAGTTGGCGCAGAACGTGGTGAGGATGCAAAAGTCCGCGCTTCACAGCTTCGACGCAAAGTTTCAGAGGAAGGAGAGGGTGGAGCGGCGTGATCAGGAGACGCAGTGCTCCCCTCAACGCGATGCGCCGAAAAGGAAGCTGGACAAGCCGACGAGGAGCTCGCCGAAGAGGAGAAACAACATGAGTGGCCATCCCACGTTGCAGTCCCGCGAACAACCGGCAAGGAAGACCGAATCAGCTGCACCTACCGAAGGTGAATGGGAGAAGGTGAAGAGCAGAGCGCACGCCCGGAAGCCAAGGCCCCGTCCGGATGTTATTATCATCGAGCCAAAAGGGGAAATGACTTACGCGGAGATCCTTAACCTCGTCACCCGCAACCAGAGCGAGAAGATGAAGAAGGTCGGCGAGAGTGTGAGCAGAGTGAAGCGAACAGCCAAAGGTGCTCTTCTATTGGAGCTCAAAGACGCCTCGAAGGAGACCGCGCAGCTGCTTCGCGAGGACATAGGCACTGTCCTAGGAGGCAAGGCGGAGGCGCGAGCACTCACCCAGCAGACGAGGCTAGAGATGCTCGACTTGGATGAGATGGCTACCTCGGAGGACGTGAGGAAGGCCTTCAGCGAGCAAATGGGGATTACACTCGATGTGGACGCCATTAAGAGTTTGCGCCCAGGCTTTGGTGGTACCCAGCGGGCTATTATTTGCCTGCCGGCGACCCTTGCGACGAAGGCGCTATCCGTTGGTAAGGTTAAAGTGGCATGGTCCGTCTGCCGCATACGGGAGCGAAATCTGCCGTTAAAGTGCTTCAGGTGCCTTGAGATCGGCCACGTTGCACTTAATTGCAAAAGCTCTGTAGACAGAAGCGGGTGGTGCTTCCGCTGTGGGTCTGAGGAGCACAAGATAAGCGACTGCCACAATGAGGCAAAATGCTTCCTCTGTGTCGGAAAGGGCAAGCCCCACTCACACGTAGCTGGTAGCCACAGGTGCCCCATGGCACCCAAAGAGAAGGCAAGTCAAAACGCTGGACATGGTTAGGTTTTACCAAATAAACCTAAACCATTGCGAGGCTGCCACAGATCTGCTCTCTCAGTCGGTGCGTGAAATGAGATCGGACGTTGCAATAATTAGCGAACCATACATTTCCCCCGAGGATGGATTCTGGGTCCAAAGCTCCTCAGGAAAAGCAGCAATATGGGCTTGTGGTAAGCCTCCTCTGCGGCCCTCAGTGTGCGCTGAGTTCCGACATTTCGTCAGGGCAAAACTGGGGAACTTATGGATTTACAGCTGCTATCTCCCCCCAAGCTTGAGCCGTCATAGCTTCGCTGCGGCGATGGACGAATTGGCCGACGACGCCAGGCACCACAAACCAAATGTGATTGCTGGCGACTTCAATGCTTGGGCCCAGGAGTGGGGCAGTGACATCTCCAGAAGCAGCAGCTCGGACGCCATATACAAGGGACACGTACTGCTTGAGGCCTTCGCTGCGTTGGACGTAGCATTGCTGAATCAGGGGACCGCGAATACCTTCAACAGGGGTGGCTCTGGGTCAGTCATCGACCTTACATTCGCCTCTAGCAGCCTTTCCCCTCTGTCCACCTGGCGCCTGGGGAACCACTATACGGCCAGCGACCACGAGGCAGTGGTGTTCTCGATAGGCGGAGAAGGTGGTTGCAGACTGACCAGGGCAACGCAGACAAACCGGAGAGCAGCCTACAATCCCGAATCAATGCGGATTCCAAGGTTCTTGGAGGCGCTGAGGAATATGGAGGTCGGAGGCTCAGCTCAACAGATGGTCAACCAGCTTCTGGAGTCCCTACTGCTCGCATGCGATGTCAGTATGAGTCGCAAGAGGCCATTCAAGGGTAAGCAATCGCCGACCTATTGGTGGAATGACGAGATCCAGGAGGCCAGACGCACTTGCCTGTCAGCTAGAAGGCGATATCAACGGGATCGCAGAAGGAGTGGCACTAGCTGGCCAAGGCTACAGGCGGAGTACTGCGGAGCTAGAAAAGCCCTAAAGAACGCCATCAAGGAGAGCAAGAGGGAGTGCTTCCTGCAGCTTTGCGACTCAGCCGAGAAGGATCCGTGGGGACGTGCCTACAAGACGGTAATGAAGCGAATTCATGGCAGCAACGCGGGGTCGCCGTCTGACCCAGACCAGTTGCGGACGATTGTTGAGGCATTGTTCCCATCCGGGGCTCACGGTCTTGCCAGCAGTGCCGTCGCACACCAGCCTGCATACTCGGTCGAACCGGTCACGGAGGACGAAATCGTCGCCCTGGCCCAAAGCTTAAAGGCCAAGAAGGCTCCAGGCCCTGATGGAATCCCCAACCGTGCGGTAAAACTGGCGATGGCATACAACCCGCACGAGTTTGCTAAGGCATTCACGCAGTGCCTGCGGGAAGGACTATTTCCGCCGCAGTGGAAGTTGCAACACCTGGTGCTCTTGCCAAAGCCAGGAAAGCCGCCGGACGATCCCTACTCGTTTCGACCGATTTGCTTAATCGACTCGCTGGGGAAGACTCTGGAACAGATAATTCGTAGAAGACTAGACAACGCCGTCGAGGATGCTGGGGGACTTTCACCAAACCAATACGGCTTCAGGAGTGGGAGGTCAACGGTGGACGCCATAGGCAGGGTAGTTGACATAGCCTCCAAGGCAGTGGAGGGAACTCGATGGAAGGGCGGCAAGAAGGAATACTGCCTGATTGTCACCCTAGACATCAGGAACGCCTTCAATACGGTGAAGTGGGAGTGCATCCTGGACTCACTTAACCGGCGCGGTGTACCCCAATACCTCCAGGCAATCGTAAGGAGCTACTTCGCGGGAAGACTGCTGGAGTATAATACGGAGGCCGGCGCGCAGACTCACGGCATAACGGCAGGAGTTCCCCAAGGATCAGTGATGGGTCCCCTATTATGGAACATTGCCTACGATGGAGTCATGAGATTAGCTCTTCCAGGCGGATGTCAGCTAACCTGCTACGCAGATGATGTCGCCCTGACGGTGGTGGCCAAGCACCTGGACGTCGTCGAAGCAAATTGTGACACCGCAATCCAGCTGATTGCAGACTGGCTCCGCTCTGCGGGACTAGAGATAGCCGCTCATAAAACCGAGGCAGTATTGGTGAGCACCCGTTCGACTGTGGAGACCGCTCACATCAGGGTGGGCGACCAGAGCCTATCGTCGAAACGAGCCATTCGGTATCTGGGCGTGATGATCGACACCAGGCTCAGTTTCCGTGAACACCTAAGCTACGTCCAGGAGAAAGCGGCAAACACGAGTCGGGCGCTGTTCCGAATACTGCTGAACACCCGTGGCCCGAAGCAGGAGAGGAGGATTCTGCTGACCAGTGTAGTCCGCTCAGCCATGACCTATGCAGCAGACGTATGGGCGGATGGAATTAAAGTTGCCAGCTACGCTAGGGGCGTAAAAGCCACTCATCGCCTCTGCGCGCTCCGGATCTGCTGCGGCTTTCGGACCATATCCGACGACGCTGCCCTAGTCCTGGCGGGTGTCCTTCCAATTGACCTTCTGGTGCTTGAGGAGAGGGCCGTGGCCGAGGCCATCCGGGCCGGCGCGGCAAGGAGAGACGCGCGCAAGCAGGCCCGTGAAGGAAGCCTCAGAGCATGGCAAAGCCGCTGGGACGGCTCTGATAAAGGACGGTGGACACACCGCCTGATTCCGGATGTCCGATATTGGATCGGCAGGCGACACGGTGTGGTCAATTTCCATTCCACACAGCTTCTGAGCGGACACGGCTGCTTCAGCCATTACCTTTGGAGGTTCGGCCACGAGAACTCGCCGAACTGCTCGTGGTGCGGAGACGCCACTGAAGACGCTGAGCACATCATTTTTCAATGCGGGCGCTTCTCACTTATTAGGGAGGAGTTGTGGCGAGCCGACGGCGGGCAGCTCAGGCCGAACAACCTGATCGAGAAGATTGTGGAAGACCCCATGGTATGGTCGGCCTGGAGCAACTTTGCAGCCGGCGCCATGAAGGAGCTGCGTAGGTGCGAGCGCCGTAGGAACGAGAGTGGCTAGGAGGGACCATGGTCCCTGCGAAGCAATGCTTTGCGGCCGTCCCGCAGAGACCCGGAACTTCCTGCCGGTCTCTCCAACTCAATACAGCTCCCTGTCTAGCTTTAGTTAAGTCCCAGGCTTATAAAATTTAATAAAATTAAGAGACACACACACAAAAAGTTGGCCAAGTGCCGCAAAATGCATTTTTTTTTTTAATTTGTGCTGCGTGCTGGGGAATCAGAGACTCTGCTGAATGCCCAGGGGGGAATGGTTTGAGTTCGAAAGTGGGTCAGAGCAACGGACACCGGCTGGGCCCGTGTGTGGGCCGGGCCAAGAGCAGCAGGCCGGTGAAATGTTTGCGGCAAATGCAGGAATCATGATGATAAAGGAAAGGCAATAAGGCCAAAACTTGTGCCCAACTTCGGCACTGCAGCGGGTGCAGATCATAAGAAGGCCATGTCGATAAGATACAGGGTTCCATAAACACTCCTCAGACGAACTGATAACAAGAGCCCACCAATGACTGGGACTCGTATCTTTGGCTGATATACAAATATTGTATGTACATATTTAACAATCCTATGGCTGTTCCCTTTTCTGGCATTGCCTTTGCAGCTTTAAATACTATTTCCATAAGAAAACTGTGGGCCAGTACCCTCGGATAGAGGAACAGGTTAGAAGATGGCATTTCGGAGAGTATAATAATGGCTTGGCACAGATGGCGGATAAGGAAATCACTTGATGGGATATGTAGATTGGAGTTGTGGAGTAATTGAAGCCCCCCCCCCCAGGCGGAGAGCTAGTGGGCAGAAGAGGAATACATATACATATTTGCAGTAATGAAAATAATTAGAAATTCAAATTCAATAAACGCAAAAACGACAAAACAATATATAACGAGAAAATAAGGCACTGAGCATCGGTTGCCGAAGATTTAGATACGCTTCCAGTTCCAGTCGTTCCAATGGAAGCCATGCGATATAGTAAACCGATTTTAATTGATCAGAATGATCAATTGATTGATTGATGCGGCTTCCTTCCGAGGACTGCGAAAATATCGTTTCCTACCCTCAGCAAAGGGTATACGGAAAAAACCTCTAAGGTGAATGGAAATAGAAACGAGGGGGAACGTTGTGAGTTGCTGCGGAGACCGCAACTCTACAGTTATACCCGATACTAAGTCAGTATGGCTCTCCTCCGGCAGACGCCGCTAATATTAAACGACACGACAAGGAGTGCGTGCGAGAGAGACAGAAAATCAGTCTGAGCGTGACGTCGGGTGCTGCGTAGCCAGTGCAAATTGATTTGTTCCTTTTGGCTATAAAAATGATCTGATCTGATCCAGATTCGGCAATCTGATATATATGATCATTATCTATGATTCTGCGTTTTTAGTTTTCTCGTATCCTCAATATTGTGGATGCAACAGATTTTCGTCCTTTGTGGGGGCGGAAGGGGGTGGGGCGAAATTCGGAGATATACGTTTTATAGTGAGATCTAACAGAAGTGCGGATACCAAATTTGGTTTCTCTAGCCTTAATAGTCTCTGAGATTTGTGGATGCCCCAGATTTTCGTCCTTTACGGGGGCGGAAGGAGGTGCGGCGAAATTTGGACACGAAACGGTCAAGGTCCGATATCACAGGAGTGTGGATACCAAATTTGGTTGCTCTGGCTCTTATAGGTTCTGAGATCCTTGAACTCATATTTTGCAATTTGCAAAACCGACCATGAAACCTGTGTGTTAGAGAGAGACAGAGCGAGAAAGAATGAAATTGTTTTCTTGATTCTGACTATAATAATTATACGATCTGGTTGAGATCTTACATTCTAAAACATATAGTCATCCTCTACGATTCTGCGTTTTTGGTTTTATCGTATCTTTCAAAATGTGGATGCCACAGATTTTCGTCCTTTGTGAGGGCGGAAGTGGGCGGGGCGAAGTTTTGAAAAATTTTTTTAGCAGGGACATATAACAGAAGTCTGGATCCAAAACATCGTTGCTCTAGCTCTTATAGTCTTTGAGCACTAGGCGCTGAAGGGGACGGACAGACGGACAGACAGACAGGACTCAATCGACTCGGCTATTGATGCTGATCAGGAATATGTATACTTTATGGGGTCGGAAACGATTCCTTTTGGACGTTACACACATCCACTTTACCACAAATCTAATATACTCATTTTGAGTATCGGGTATAAAAACTCATAAATAATCAAACAGAATTTTTATATATTTGCATAGATTAAAGCCTGGGGGACACGATCGTGCATGTCTGTGTGGGCATGAGCAAAAAGAAGACAGCAACAGCAGCTGCTACCCGACATGCGGTAGGGGGTGGGGGGGAGTAATCGAATAAAAAGAAACAGCTGTAAATTCGTGCGAGCTTCTAACACAGAAGGCACTGCTCTCTTCTCTCTCTCTCTCTCTCTGCGCAAAAGCTTCGTGCCGAAATGGCAACGCTGTCCGTTTTTTTCATACCCAGGATAAGCACATTTTGCGGGCTACGAGTATGATCCGATGCAAATAAATATTACAGCCGTAATAAGGATTAACAAATTTATTTAATATGCGTGTAGTGGGTATTCCATATTCGCATAGTCTTTGGCTTGTCTCTTGTTGTTGTTGTTGTTCTTTCGGCTTAAAACCAGTTTTCAGCTGCTCACGCATTTCGGCAACAGCGACCGCCACCACAACAACAACAACAACGGAGGCTGCTTTGCCGTCCATTAAACCGAAAAATAAGCCACTAAATAGCACCACAGCAGTTTTAAGGTTACAAATTCTGCTGTTGTTGCAGCAATAAAACCGAACAAAACACAAAACAAAACAAAAACTTAAAGAGCTCTCCAAAAACAGCCAAAGTCTACTCTCATCCCGAGCGGGCTCTTATCGCCGAACCACTCACAAAAACAACGAGGTGGAACGTTGTGAGTTGCTGCGGACACCGCAACTCTACATTTATACCCGATACTAAGTCAGTATGGCTCTCCTCCGGCAGACGCCGCTAATCTTAAATGACACGACAAAGAGTGCGTGCGAGAGAGACAGAAAATCAGTCTGAGCGTGACGTCGGGCGCTGCGTAGCCACAGAAAATTGATTTCTTGCTTTTGGCTACAAAAATGATCCGATCTGATCCAGATTCAGCAATATGATAGATATGGTCATTATCTATGATTCTGCGTTTTTAGTTTTCTCGAATGTGCAATATTGTTGATGCAACAGATTTTCGTCCTTTGTGGGGGCGGAAGGGGGTGGGGCGAAATTTTGAGATATACGTTTAATAGTGAGATCTAACAGAAGTGCGGATACCAAATTTGGTTACTCTAGCCTTAATAGTCTCTGAGATTTGTGGATGCCCCAGATTTTCGTCCTTTGTGGGGGCGGAAGTGGGCGGGGCGAAGTTTTGAAATATTTTTGTAGCAGTGACATATCACAGAAGTCTGGATCCAAAACATCGTTGCTCTAGCTCTTATAGTCTTTGAGCACTAGGCGCTGAAGGGGACGGACAGACGGACGGACGGACAGACGGACAGACAGACAGGGCTCAATCGACTCGGCTATTGATGCTGATCCAGAATATATATTCTTTATGGGGTCGGAAACGATTCCTTCTGGACGTTACACACATCCACTTTTACCACAAATCTAATATACCCCAATACTCATTTTGAGTATCGGGTATAAAAACAACATGGCTGACTGCGCCGACTCCCGGACGACTTTGAATGACTGTCCCACTGTCTCGTCGGGAACGTCATTCAATTTTCTTAATTTTGCTACTCTCCGTTCTACCTGTAAGCTGTTACCTGTTGACTCGGCCATTTTATTGGCGACTCGCACTTGTCACACTGACTGAGTTTTTCTCGACAACTGCTCTGCTCTGAAACTTTACGATGTGTCAGGTCATTCACTTTTTGTGAATTGTTTTTCGCGAGCTAACTTCCATGCAAATGGAAAACAAAATGAAACCAAAGGGTCAACAACTGCAATGTGCAATGGCACATACAGTGAATCTTGGAGAACATACAGCAAGGACTCGTCTGTCGACCTTTGTGACCCATAACTGACCTTAGCGGAACCCACACAACTGCGAGATGAAGATAAACACAAACCAAAAACGAGGGGGAACGTTGTGAGTTGCTGCGGACACCGCAACTCTACAGTTATACCCGATACTAAGTCAGTATGGCTCTCCTCCGACAGACGCTGCTAATATTAAACGACACGACAAAGAGTGCGTGCGAGAGAGACAGAAAATCAGTCTGAGCGTGACGTTGGGCGCTGCGTAGCCAGTGCAAATTGATTTGTTCCTTTTTGCTATAAAAATTATCTGATCTGGTCCAGATTCAGCAATCTCATATCTATCGTTATCTATGATTCTGCGTTTTTAGTTTTCTCGAATGTGCAATATTGTGGATGCAACAGATTTTCGTCCTTTGTGGGGGCGGAAGGGGGTGGGGCGAAATTCTGAGATATACGTTTTATAGTGAGATCTAACAGAAGTGCGGATACCAAATTTGGTTACTCTAGCCTTAATAGTCTCTGAGATTTGTGGATGGCCCAGATTTTCGTCCTTTGCGCGGGCGGAAGGGGGTGTGGCGAAATTTGGACACGAAACGGTCAAGGTCCGATATCACAGGAGTGTGGATACCAAATTTGGTTGCTCTGGCTCTTATAGGTTCTGAGATCCTTGAACTCATATTTTGCAATTGGCAAAACCGACCATAAAACCTGTGTGTTAGAGAGAGACACAGCGAGAAAGAATGAAATTGTTTTCTTGATTCTGGCTATAATAATTATACGATCTGGTTGAGATCTTACATTCTAAAACATATAGTCATCCTCTACGATTCTGCGTTTTTGGTTTTATCGTATCTTTCAAAATGTGGATGCCACAGATTTTCGTCCTTTGAGAGGGCGGAAGTGGGCGGGGCGAAGTTTTGAAATATTTTTGTAGCAGTGACATATCACAGAAGTCTGGATCCAAAACATCGCTGCTCTAGCTCTTATAGTCTTTGAGCACTAGGCGCTGAAGGGGACGGACAGACGGACAGACAGACAGGACTCAATCGACTCGGCTATTGATGCTGATCAGGAATATGTATACTTTATGGGGTCGGAAACGATTCCTTTTGGACGTTACACACATCCACTTTTACCACAAATCTAACATACTCATTTTGAGTTTTGGGTATAAAAACTCATAAATAATCAAACAGAATTTTTATATATTTGCATAGATTAAAGCCTGGGGGACACGATCGTGCATGTCTGTGTGGGCATGAGCAAAAAGAAGACAGCAACAGCAGCTGCTACCCGACATGCGGTAGGGGGTGGGGGGGAGTAATCGAATAAAAAGAAACAGCTGTAAATTCGTGCGAGCTTCTAACACAGAAGGCACTGCTCTCTTCTCTCTCTCTCTCTCTGCGCAAAAGCTTCGTGCCGAAATGGCAACGCTGTCCGTTTTTTTCATACCCAGGATAAGCACATTTTGCGGGCTACGAGTATGATCCGATGCAAATAAATATTACAGCCGTAATAAGGATTAACAAATTTATTTAATATGCGTGTAGTGGGTATTCCATATTCGCATAGTCTTTGGCTTGTCTCTTGTTGTTGTTGTTGTTCTTTCGGCTTAAAACCAGTTTTCAGCTGCTCACGCATTTCGGCAACAGCGACCGCCACCACAACAACAACAACAACGGCGGCTGCTTTGCCGTCCTTTAAACCGAAAAATAAGCCACTAAATAGCACCACAGCAGTTTTAAGGTTACAAATTCTGCTGTTGTTGCAGCAATAAAACCGAACAAAACACAAAACAAAACAAAAACTTAAAGAGCTCTCCAAAAACAGCCAAAGTCTACTCTCATCTCGAGCGGGCTCTTATCGCCGAACCACTCACAAAAACAACGAGGTGGAACGTTGTGAGTTGCTGCGGACACCGCAACTCTACATTTATACCCGATACTAAGTCAGTATGGCTCTCCTCCGGCAGACGCCGCTAATCTTAAATGACACGACAAAGAGTGCGTGCGAGAGAGACAGAAAATCAGTCTGCGCGTGACGTCGGGCGCTGCGTAGGCACAGAAAATTGATTTCTTGCTTTTGGCTACAAAAATGATCCGAACTGATCCAGATTCAGCAATATGATAGATATGGTCATTATCTATGATTCTGCGTTTTTAGTTTTCTCGAATGTGCAATATTGTTGATGCAACAGATTTTCGTCCTTTGTGGGGGCGGAAGGGGGTGGGGCGAAATTTTGAGGTATACGTTTAATAGTGAGATCTAACAGAAGTGCGGATACCAAATTTGGTTACTCTAGCCTTAATAGTCTCTGAGATTTGTGAATGCCCCAGATTTTCGTCCTTTGTGGGGGCGGAAGTGGGCGGGGCGAAGTTTTGAAATATTTTTGTAGCAGTGACATATCACAGAAGTCTGGATCCAAAACATCGTTGCTCTAGCTCTTATAGTGTAACGAACCTAAAAGGTTTCGATACAATCCGTCCACCGACCTATAATGAGCGCATCGCACCGCACCCCACAACCAGCACAACCGACATCGATAACCGTCGAAGACCTACCGAAGCCCCCGCCCCCGGAGCCAAGGCCTTCGCCCATGAGAAGGATCTTGCCGACAGCAGGAGGAAGTGGCCCCACAGACGGTCATTACTACAGTCACGCCGCACAGATGGCGGAACGGATCCGAAAGTGGGGAATCCAGTTCGACGGGCAGGACGACCCACTGTCGTTCGTCGAACTACTGGAAGAGCGTGCCCTCTCGTACGGGGTAGACCGTTGGTTCCGCACCAGCCGACTCCAGAGCGCCTCTTGGGCTGATTTCCGCCAGGAATTCCTAGCCTTTTTCCTGCCTCCCCGGTACTTGGAGGAATTGGAAGATCAGATCAGGGACTGCAAACAAGCGGTGGGCGAACCGTTCAAGGACTTCGTCATCGAGCTCCGGTTGCTCATGCACCACGCCGGGTACGACGAAGCCAAGGAACTTAGCCGGATCTATAACAACACCCTCCCGGCGTACCAGCTGTACGTGCGAAGGCACGAACTGAGAAGTCTGACGCAATTAACAATGTTGGCCACAGAGTTCGAGAGCATCCAGGAACGAAACGTACCAGCGACCCTCATCCCCCCTCGACAACCGCCCAGGTACACGCGGCCAACGGCACAACAAAACGAAAGCGGGACGAATCGGGCCCAACTCCGAAAACCTCACTGGAACACCTCGGAACCCGCAAGGAAGCCGCACCAGGCCGGCGCTCCAGCCCAGGAAACGGCACATAGAATGATCACCACCCCCATCGCCAACCCACACGCAGTCTGTCGACGCTGCGGAGAAGCTGGCCATGTTTCTCGCGACTGCACCAACCCATCGATCCTCTTCTGTTGGGAATGCGGCAGGCGCGGAACGCGCACCGTGGGCTGTTGCCGCCGGGACCCGTCGGGAAATGACTCGCGTCCCCAGCTGACACGGGAACAGCCGGGCACGACGCTTCCTCAGACAACCAACTAAGAAACCCGCTACAAGTACACGACGGCCGGATAATGGCGAGAGTGACCATCGGAGGACGGCGCGCGGAAGCCACGGTCGACACCGGGGCGTCCCGAAGCTTCATCAACGCCGACCTCGCCCGCAAACTCGGCCGCGACAACGACCTGCGAGCCGCATGCGTCCCGATACGCCTAGCAGACGGCTCGGCCCGCGAGATAACTCAGATCTTGCTAGCGCGCGTCAAACTAGACGAACAAGAGATACAGATGCCACTCTTGGTACTACCCAATATGGTAGAGCAAGCCATCATAGGAATGGATTTCCTGTGCGCCATCGAAGCCACAATACAATGTGGCGCCACGCGCCTCCATCTCAAAGGCTCCCAACGCCCCATCCCAAACACGCCGATTATCACCGCCAGCCAAGTACACGCCCCCGGACCCACGAACTCGAGACCTCCGCCGCCAATGAATTCCCCGCCACGACACGAGACAAGAGCACAAGGAACAAGGAACACAGAACCCACGGCCACGACGAAGCACACTAGCCCCAGGCCCACTCCGAGAAAACCAAAACTAAGCAAGGCCACGAAGAAAGCGAGCCGGTCTCCCGAGGGCACCGACGCGGTTCCACCAACGAAGGGAAAAGAACCCAGGACGCCCCTCCAGAAGACAACCCGGCCCCAGCAACGGCAGCCGCCACGCAGCAGCCAGGCGCTCGAGGTACCACCTCCGACCGCCACCCTGGCCTACTCCCGCCTCCTCTCAGGCAGGAACCGGGAAAGGCGATCACTGCCACGCGAGGCCCCCATCGGAACCCCGACGCACCATCGATCGTCCCCGACATCATGGAACGCCTCCCGGGCAACAACTCGTACGACGCCGGCATGCGGCCCAGCC
Organism: Drosophila miranda; assembly: GCF_003369915.1. NCBI lineage: Eukaryota > Metazoa > Arthropoda > Insecta > Diptera > Drosophilidae > Drosophila > Drosophila miranda. The sequence goes on from NW_022881614.1 coordinate 24,819,546, forward strand.
CCACGCCTGGAGCCATGTCGGTGAACCTCACCGCCCAAACTAGCCGTCGGTCAAACGCTACGACCGCCATCGTCGCGCAAGCACCCCCCAGGACACACACGAGCCCCCTACTCATGATCGAGGCACCCGCCGTCGTCGCCAGCATAAGCGAATACACTCGCGAAGACGAACCACCAAGCGCATTCGACACAACAATCCTCCCCGAGAACGCCGACCACACTTGCGACCCAGGAATCGACGACCCACCCGAGGACGATTCGGAACGAATCTCCGACCCATGGCCTCCCGACATCGCGCCGAAAATACGGAAATTCCTAGACGAGGAACTGCCAACACTCGCAGGCATCCGAGGGACGACGGATCTGACGGAACACACCATCTTCATGAGGGACAACCGACCCATAAAACAACGGTACTACCCGAAAAATCCAGCCATGCGGCGGATCATCGATGAACAGGTCGACCAACTGATAGCTGAGGACCTAATCGAACCATCCCGGAGCCACCACAGCGCGCCAATCGTCCTGGTCCGCAAAAAGGACGGGAGATGACGCATGTGTGTAGATTATCGGCAGCTAAACGAGCCTTCCATCCCGGACGCGTACCCGCTACCCAGGATCAACTACATACTAGAGCGACTCCGAAATGCCCACTTCATCACAACCCTAGACCTGAAAAACGGGTATTGGCAGATACCAATGGCCCGCGACAGCCGGGAAGCCACGGCATTCACGATACCCGGCCGAGGATTATACCAATGGAAAGTAATGCCTTTCGGTTTACACTCCGCGGGAGCCACGTTTCAACGGACCCTCGACGCCGTTATCGGCGCAGACATGGAACCATTCGCGTTCGCATATCTCGACGACATCGTCATCGTCGGGAAAAGCTTCCAGGAACACCTGAACAACGTGAAAGAAGTTTTCCCACGACTGCGGAAGGCAAACCTACGGGTCAACACGGACAAGTGTGCCTTCTTCCAAGGCCGGATAAAATACCTGGGCCACATGATCGGCGAAGAAGGTATCCACACGGACCCCGATAAAAATCGCAGCCGTAAAGGATCTGAGGCCACCGACCAACCTGAAGGAGCTACGACAATGCGTAGGCATGGCCGGGTGGTACCGCAGATTTGTTCCAAACTTTGCCACCGTAGTCCAACCAATGTCACTGCTGCTGAAGAAAGGGAAAGCATGGACATGGGGTCAAGAACAACAAGACGCCTTCGACGAGCTGAAAACACTGCTCACCACCGCACCGGTACTCGCCTGCCCAGACTTTAACGTCAAATTTTCCCTGCAGACGGACGCAAGAAACCTTGGAGTAGGCGCGGTCCTCACCCAAGAGATCGAAGGGAAAGAGCGGGTCATCGCATACGTCAGTCGACGCCTCAACAAGGCAGAAGAAAACTACTCGGCCACCGACAAGGAATGCCCCGCCGTCATCTGGGCGATCCGAAAACTGCGATGCTATCTCGAAGGCTACCGATTCGACGTCATAACCGACCATCTCGCACTAAAGTGGCTGAATACCCTCGAGAGCCCTTACGGTAGAGTAGCAAGATGGGCGCTCGAACTACAGCAATACCATTACGACGTGCACTATCGGGCCGGCAACCAGAACGTAGTCGCAGACGCACTGTCAAGACAACCACTGGAGACCCTCTCCCGCATTGAGGAAGATGACACACCATGCACCTGGCTTAAACAAAGGATCCAACAAGTCCAAGACGAACCCCAGAAGTACCCAGACTACACGTACGAAAATGGGCAGCTATACCGCTATCTAGGACACGGAGCCGACGACGACATACCGTGGAAACTATGCGTGCCCAAAAACGGCCGGACGAGAGTACTCCGCGAATGCCACGACGAACCAACGGCAGGACACCTTGGCGACCGAAAAACAATCCTGAGGACAACACAACGATACTACTGGCCAGGACTACACAGAGACGTGCGACGGTACGTGCAGCGCTGCGTAAGCTGTCAGAAGTTCAAAACCACGCAGCGCAAGGCCGTGGGCAGGATGCTCACACGAGTCCGAAGAACCCACCGACCTACTCGAGAATGCTGACATCCACGAAGAAAGCAACGAGACCTCAACCCGGCGCCCCAACCACGGCGCCACTGAGTCAGCGAAACCTGGGGCACCCGGCCAAAAGACAGCACCGGCATAAAAATGAGGCCGATGGCACAATACCGCCGAGAATGCAAGCGCAGCGAACCGCGCGACCACCAATTCATCGAACAGCGCTGACGCCAGCGAAAGAGGTAACGTAACGCTCACGACCACGCGCCCCACAAACCCGCTGACAAAGCGAAGAGAACGCGGAAACCCCAACGCAGACCACAGAAGAAACCACAAGAGCCCGACCCGCGAGTCCTCGTAACTCTCGCCGGGGAAGAAAGGGGAGGGTGTAACGAACCTAAAAGGTTTCGATACAATCCGTCCACCGACCTATAATGAGCGCCCCCTCCGCAAACAACCAACGATCAACACGCGCCAACTCTAGAACGTTGACCAAAGACATCAGGTCACACGAGCTTTCCCCCACTTCAGGCCAAGCCATCGGCCAAGTGCGGTCTTCCGGGTTCATCAACTGCGGAAAGATGACGCCGCGAAAATCTGCGACGATCACCAAGAACGGCAAAGTGCACACCGACGCGGAAGTGCATTTGTCAAACCCGCCGACCCAGCAATACGGGCCTATAAAAAGACGGCGACGAGAACCAAAGAGCGACTTACGCAGAAACCCGGCTCAGAGTACGGACGCGGTACCTGAGCAACTTACGCAGAGAACCGGCCCGGAGTACAAACGCGGTACCCGGAACTCACCAGAAGACATCGGCGCCCAATTAAAATAAGTTCATTTAAACCGCTAAGAAATACAATAAAGTGTCAAATTATCAAAGTAAAAACACCCGATTGCGTAAGTTCACTCCGATTAGCCGAGGACCGACGTCGCCCCGCCCCGAGTCCGCACAGTCGTTTCGTATACACGACGAGCGACGCCCATTCTAGCCCCGATCCACCTCTCTACGACAGGCCGCCCCCTGACGCCGCCCTTAAGTTTCCATCACATTTCTACAAATTTCTTGTGGATTGACCCCTGGACGGGACTGAGCTTAATTCTTTGGACGTTGACATGCAATGACTGCATCTTTCAAGAGGCGATGCAGTTACTGCACCGTCAAGTGGCCCGTGTGACACCAGCAGAAGGCTGTTACGCGCGGATCCCAGGCAAAACGCAGCCCTCCTCCCGCCCAACCGACCGAGGGGCGCTGCCGCATGACGCGCGGTGCGTAGCCGAACCAAACGCGAACATGCAAGAAAGATAGCTATTAGACTAACGTTCGAGGAAAATTAGTACTAAACTTACTAAGAAACTAAGCATGCAATCAAAGTACAAATACAAATACCACTACAGTTACTAATTAATAGAAAGGTGTGTAAGGATTAATAATTTAATAAGAGGAAGAGAATTAGCGGTGGATATAATATGGTAGAGGGAATTATAATCCGAGCATAAGACCCTAAACGGTTCATGCAAGGAATAATTCGATCTACAAAGTGGAAGGAACAACGGTATAAATTTTCTAGTCAGTCTAATAGGAATCGTGAAGTTTATGCGGCTCAACAGATCAGGGCTGTCTATGTCACCCCTGATCAAGTTGTGCATAAATATCACACCAAGCATTTTTCTACGGTTAACTAAGGATGGGAGGTTTACTAATAGTAGTCTACTAGAGTAAGATGGGAGTCTTACACCCGCATCCCAGTTAAGGCCCCGCAGAGCAAAGAGTAAAAAGTTTTTCTGTACTGATTCTATACGGTCCTGGTGTACTTTGTACTGAGGGCACCATACACAGGAGCCGTATTCTAAGATCGGACGAACAAGCGAGGTATAGAGAGTCTTTGTTATATAGGGGTCGTCAAATTCCTTTGACCCCCTCTTTATAAACCCAAGCACGCCCATGGCCTTATTTACCATGGTAGAAATGTTTTCGGAAAACTTTAACTTACCTCAGCCTGAAATAGGTACATCACAATAGTCTTTGAGCACTAGGCGCTGAAGGGGACGGACAGACGGACGGACGGACAGACGGACAGACAGACATGGCTCAATCGACTCGGCTATTGATGCTGATCAAGAATATATATACTTTATGGGGTCGGAAACGATTCCTTCTGGACGTTACACACATCCACTTTTACCACAAATCTAATATACCCCAATACTCATTTTGAGTATCGGGTATAAAAACAGTTGTATATATCACTGTCCAAAGATACATTTGTTATGTACAAATGTGCACAGTTATGCTAATAGGCCCGCGCGCACGCTTCAGACTTCGATATGAGACCCCAGACAGTTGCGGATCGGGGGCGCAAAACACTGTGATACGATGTATAAAGTACATATCGGCGCTTCTTTAACTTTGTAAATATTTTTATTTACTTCTGGCCCCACAATGTATGAAAATTATCATTCAATGACCCAGGAAGGTATTCATGGGGCTATAAACCTGGGGTACATTAAACTGGTTCTATTTAATGATTGCAATAGTTCGATAAAAGCAGATTTAACAGCTGATAAATGTTACACTTGGCTTGTTTCCCAGAGGGCAATGCCGGCTAGCTGTCGACCCCAGGGCTGGGTAGTTCCCCTTGCCCACCAAATGTAGACAAAAAAGGAGACATACTACTTCTCGGGACATCAAAACTAACAACAACCTAAAGACAAAGAAAATCATAAAGAGACGGCTATCAAGTGGGTGAAGCTTGGGTGTTATCACTTCGCGCGCCCGCCCTACCTGTGACCAAACACAACGTTCATTTTGGCCACCCTCTGCTGGAACGGTAACGGCTGGCATAATCCATGGCTTACGCCACGCGTCCTCCCTGTATTTTAAATTTACGGCATCAGGCTTCAGTATATATCCAAGCTTTAATAATTATAAATTGACAATTTCATCTTTCTCATTAATAAATAGCTATACTCAAAATTATCACTAACCAAAAAGAAACACCAAAACGTTCGACACAAAGGCAAACAAGGAAATAACTGCTGAAATTTCGTTCAATCAACAGGGATACCCTCACCCATACGTAATGGAATATGTGTAGATGAGTGGATCCAGTTTTACGGGAGTTAATTTAACTCGGGCCCCTACGGAGACTTCACCTACCAAGAGCTCTTGTTAAGGGTCCCCGGGACATAAACAATAAACAATATTTGTCCACAAATCGCTCGACCATATACGGTGGACTGATGGGACCCCCGCGTCACCCACTAAGGGTTAATCTTCTTCAATGGCCAAGATTTTACGTTAAACGGTTTACTCTACTACTAAATGCTACTAACATTTAATGTGGAACGGTGTTTGGAGTGCGGATTATGTTTTTTTCCCTTTAAGTTCAAACGACGCGGGCGATCGCTGGCCGTGGCCGGTCAGCCCTAAATTTATGTAGGTCCGTGTATACGTGTGCGCGCGTGTGTGTGTGAATAGGGTTTCGGGTTTTTACGTGGTGAATGAGACCAAACGTGTGGCACGCACTGGAAGGCGATGCAACGATCGTGCGGTGTGGCTAGAATTGCCCTGGCAGCTAAATCGTCCTCTTTCACCCTCCCCCTTCACACGTCCCGCGCTACTTGGCTCACACACGCGCAACTGGAACGAACTCACTCAGGTTCCGTTGGACAGTCTTCTTCTCTGCAGTCGACCTTCTGGCCCGGTTCTGGTGGCTATATTCCTTGCCGGATGTGAGTAAAATTTTCTGCATTACAACCTATTTTCTCGCCCGCCTTTTCTGTACTCACTTCAAACTTTCTGTTTTAAGCACAAAATTTCAAATTTCGACGTTACTCTTCCGTCCACGCTCCACGATTTCCATAATCCAATCCACGTTTTCTAATATTTGCACTCCTATTTATCCCCTTTTTCCCTTACTAATACATATAACTTATCCTATTCTATTACTTATATCCCCAGTACGACTCCAGCTCCCCCCGATGTCCCCATACACCATCGAGCCTCCCTGGACTTCCGCTAGATGGCGCGTCGCCCTCAGCCCTGGCCACCTGGCCACCTATACACCACCACGAGTATGTCGTCAGTCCCAGGAGGGACAACATACGCGTGGGCATGCCCACCGGATTCCGGAACACTATTGAGCACACGCCGGCGTGCCCTGCATTCTTCTGCCGCGCCCAACGTAGGCCACACCCACACCTCACTAAATTCTCAGGTCTTTGGCGTGGTACACTCCTATGGGACGGCCGTTAAGGTCCTCCAGGTCCGTTCTCTCCTACTGGATTCACTACCCGGCATCGGATAAATTTGCGCGCGAACTTGGCATTAAAGCCTTTTCCGAAGTCACTAAGGACAAAATTTCGGCGGAATACCTCTTGTCCCGGCCTCGCGTAAAACACCCGAGCTCGCTGGTTGTACCTTACCCTTCTACGCTCGTATGCCTTATGTAAACTAGCGCGAATCCGCTCTTGGATGAGTTGTCGCTTGTCCTGACCCTCCAGCAGCGATATGTCATGCTCGCCGATTGACCGCAGTCGCTTTGCCAGCTTGTAGCATGACCCATGCAAATACATTTGCTGCCCGAAGACTGCAAAGAATGGTGTTACGCCTGTCGCCTCGTGAACCGAGTTCCTAATAGCCAGTTCTATCTCCGGCAGATGCACATCCCAGTCCCGGTGATCGTCTTCCAGATACGCCCGAATTGCGCTGAGTACTGTGCGATTCACGCGTTCGGCTGCGTTACTCTGCGGAGAATACACTGGCGTCCTCATATGAGTGACTCCGAATGCATCGGTCATCTCCTTAAAAGTTTTCGAGACGAACTGAGCCCCATTGTCCGAGTGAATCATCTCCGGCACTCCAAACTTGTAAAACACCTCGTCAACGAGGAATCTTACAACTTCCTTTGCTGTGGCCTTGGTCATGGTCTTTAGGAATGTGAACTTAGAGAACTGGTCAACTACAATAAATATCCACGCCTGACCGTTCTTTGACCGCGGATATTTGCCCAAAAAATCAATATAAAGTTTTTGGAACGGGCGCTCAATGACCACTTCTTGCCCTATCCCGACCTGCATCCGATAATTCGGCGCTTTCGACTCCTTGCACACGGTGCACCGTCGGATATAATCCCGCACCTCTATCGCCATGTTCGGCCAGTAAAACTGCCTACGCAATAAGTGCAAGGTTTTCGCGATTCCTCCGTGCGCTGTCTTGTCTATCAACGCGGCCGTCAGCGAACTCGGAACCCACAATTTCAAGACGGCGCCCACCAGTTGATCATCCAATCGTTCTAAGCGCATGCGCTTGAATATCATGCTGTCAACAATCTGGAGATCAGGTAAGCGGTCTTGGTTCTCTGTTATTTCCTTCCTTAACTCCTGATATTCTCCAGATTCAAACTCCACCGTTTCAAAACCCAGGATACTACTCGGATCCACTTCCAGCTCTTCAATACTGCGCGACAATGTATCTGCCACTACATTGTCCGCTCCTTTCCGGTGTTCTATGCCGAAATCGAAGGCCTGCAGTTGAAGGGACCAACGAGCTAAGCGACCATCCAGGTTCTTCATGGTCATGAGCCATTTGAGACTGGCGTGGTCAGTTATGACTGTAAACGGCATAAGCTCTACGTACGGACGGAACTTAAGGATCGCCATGAGGGCTGCCAGACACTCCTTCTCTGTCACCGAGTAGTTTTTTTGGAGGCAATTCAGTTTGGCAGAGAAAAACGCTATGGGCTTCTCGTTCTGCTCGTCATCCCGTTGGAAGAGTACGGCTCCTACCCCATAATGTGAGGCGTCGCACTGTATGTAGAAGTGCCGCTTGAAATCCGCGTGTACCAGGACTGGTGCCGAGGTGAGTGCAGCTTTAAGCTCCCCCATGGCTCGTTTTGCCTCCTCCGTCAATTTAAACTTTCCATTTCCCTACTTTTTCAGGGCGTCTGTGAGCGGACCGGCCATCTCAGCATAGTTTTTCATAATGCGCCGGTACCAGCCCGCAGTTCCCAGGAAACTACGCAATTCTCGAACAGATCGCGGCTCTGGAATGCGCAAAATGGCCGACACACGATCCGGATCCATCTTCAGCGCTCCTCCTCCCACTATAAATCCCAGGTATTTAATGTTTTTATAGCAAAAATGAGATTTGCTCAGCCCTATCGTTAAATTTGCTTCTCGTAGACGCTCGGCAACCTGTCGCAGAATCTTCACTTGCGTTTAGAAGTCCTCAGCTATAATCAGCAAGTCGTCGAGATACGCATAGACGTTTGAGCGCATCTCAACCGGAATCACCTTATCGACCAGTCTACATAGGCGTTGTGCGGCGTTGCAGAGCGCAAATGACATCATACGGAACTGGTACAGAGGCCGTCCCGGCACCGTGAACGCCGTATATGGTCGACTCTGCTCGTCTAGCTCGATTTGCCAAAAAGCGAATTTTAAGTCGGCGCTGGAGATATATATCGTCTGATCGAGACGCGACAAAATCCCCTCGATGCTAGGAAGTGGGTAAGCGTCCTTGATGGTTACTTTGTTGAGCTTTCGGGCATCGAGACAGAAACGATTTTTGCCCGGCCTTCGCACCACGGTGGTACGGTTGCTCCATGGACTATCACTGTACTCGATGACTCCCAAAGCCAACATTTTGTAAACCTCACCACACACCACTTCCTGAATCGCTGGCGACAGCGGGTAATGTCGATCCTTCACAGGCTTGGCCTTCTCCACCAACTGGATTTTGTGAGTCTCTCTCGACGTCCTCCCCAGGCCTACGGCTTCGAAAGTCAGAAACTCTGCCTTCACCTGATCCAAGGCTGTCTTTTGCTCTTCTGACAACTCCCATTCTTCCTGCACTATCTCCTTCTCCGGGCCTTCCACATAGTGAGCGACTTGATCAGCCAGCACTTCTTCCACTAATCTGTGAGATGCCCCTACCTGACCTTCTCCCATCACCTCAGGAGCCAATGAGAATACCCGCCAAAAGTCTCCCCCCAAGTAAATTTCCTGTTCCAAGAAAGGGCATACGAAAAACGTTAATCTTTTTACCTCTCCCTTGTATTTCACCGGTAATTCTACTCGGCCAACGATTGCGCGATCTTCCCCATTCGCTACCTACACTATATTCTATTTCTGGTTTCTAAATAATTTCGTAAGCGCTCTTCATATAAGTTCCTTAACATAGCATGCAATTTACGTCTATCTAATTCATTTTTATTTTCTTCTACTTTCTCTGCGCAGGCCCCTTCTGTGAGCGTGATTCGCCTGCTTGGATCGCACCCCTCTTCACGTTGTCCGCGCAATTCGGACAGGTTGGACAATATGCATCGGGCTTTCCACACCTGTAGCAGAAAATTCGCCTCTCCAATGCCATACAGTCCCTAAAGCCATGATCGGTCTGCCCGCAGTTCCAGCAAATCAACTTCTGTGGAACACGCTGTGTCACTTGCGCTTCCTCAATGACCTCTGCCTCTTCATCGCCAATCGACCAATCCTGCGCGACCTCGCTGACGTTCGCATTCGCCCCGCGACCATAGTATGTGGCTTTGGGTGCTCCTCGCCACGAAGATCGAGCCTTCCTCTTCAGATGTGCCTCTATTTCCATTCCATTATCCCGCAGTTGGTCTAAGGAATAAACCCGTAAGCCGTAGACGAAACTCGTTATCTCATCTGTGAGTGCCTTTTTGACGATTTTTACCACCTTCTTTTCAGGTGGTGGCATCTCCAACCTCGACGCGAGCTTTCTCATGACATGGAAAAAGACTTCCACCCTCTCGTTTGACCGCTGCATTCTTTCTCGCAGTTCTCTCAAGCGGTCGAACTCGGACGCCGTGCCTCGGAGTTCCTGCCAAAAACCACCGCCATGATCACGGATGTACTGCCAGCACCATTCCCGCGCGTTTCCTGTAACCAGGTGATGAAATCCCTTTAGAACTTCATCCCACGGACAGCGGCATTGGGCTTGTAGGAATTCAATTCGGAACACAAAATCCTCGACTGTCATTTTGTTGCTGTCTCCGTCGAACGTCACGTCCCAGTTTTCGACTCGGCCCCACCGTGGCCAAGATCTATAACCCGGGGGATTTGGATGCGGATCTTCTCGAGGAATCCCACCAGCTCTCCTACCCTCGCCACGACCCTGACCCGAGTGTCTGAGTGCTATCGGGTTTCGCCAATTTCGTGCTTGATGCCCACCCCGTTGATGCTGCTCACTGGATGCGGTCGGTCCTACTCCTGAAGACGGTTCCGGACCAATACCACCTCGCCCCGAGCGAGCCAAAAATGGTTTTGGTGGCGGAATCGGCGCATCAGTCGTGCTAGACGGCTTCCTTTTCGGGATTGCTCCTCGATACTCCTGCTCGTGGTGAACCTCCTCCCGCTGCGGTTCCTTCTGCTGCTGCAGCTGTCTAACCGGCTGGAGTACCTCGTTGAGTTGGTGCATCATCTCGATAAACCCCTTACGCAACTCCTCCTGCAACACCCGACTAATCGAGTCAGTGTTCGCTGCCCTGTGTGTCGCATGAGCCTGGGCCAACGATACGTTGACTGCTGGTGCCAGTTCGGAAGCAAGCGTGGGTGTAGGATCGGACATTGGCCATTCTTCTGACCTGGCCTGGACCGGTGTTCTTGGCAACCCACCCACAGCTCCAAGTTCCTCCCGATCTTGATCAAACATAATATATATAAATAAAGAAATAAATACCCAAAGAAATAACTAGTAAGAATAAATAACACCACGCTTCGGACCAATAAATACTCCGATAAATAAATAAATAAATACCGATATAAATATTGCGCCAACTAGCGCCGCTAACGAGATATATGCAATTAAATATTTGAATAAATAAATAAATAATTACATACATGTATATTCGATCGACACCTAAGACACTCAAACTTCAAACACATTCAACACAACACAAAACCTAACAACAAAAATTCCTAACAGTTCTTCTTCTTCTTACAAGATTCATTAAGAGGGGGACGCGTGACTAGCCGGGACCAGTAACCGCTCCAGTTTCTGCGCTCCACTTGACAGTCGTCCTACGGATATCCTACAATTACGAACACCACCTTTGTGTGGCCTGTCATCTACTCTAGTCATCGCTCTAAGCGATGGCTGATAAACGAGAAGCCTCACGGTGCATGAGCTCACTTTGCTTGTGATTTGTTCCTGTCATCCATCATACCGATCTGCCATGACAACAGATGCATCGCGGGTTGTCTTTACGACTCCCGGGCCACCTACTCCTCACCACCTCTCGGCAGACAGACAACAGGTCCAAAAACACGAAAGCGGCTTTGTTTTAAACAAGCATGTGCGAAACTACAATGAACATTTACCTACATGACTTACTCTAACTTATTCCAATATCACATTCCATCACAGATTTATTCCATATCACAGTCCACCAGGCAATGTGTCCGTCGCAAACACCCTGTCCATTTTTTTTGGTTGAACGGCAGTGACTTACGTTCACTTGCGACATCGAATAGCGACAAAATGTTCAACTGTAATTCGTAAGTCCCTATCACATATTTTATATTTCCGTTAACTGCCTCCGTCTATTCATCCATCAATCACCCCGCGCCATTAAGGACCAGCTTTACGCTCACCTTAAGCCTGCAGCAGCGACTTCTGCCGGGACAGCTAAACTGCACTTCGCGAGCTGTCGTCTTCTCCATAAAATTTATTATTTTTTTTCATTCCCCGCATCTGCCTTTACCAGCCCGAGTGACATTTGTTGTAATACCAACAACCTGCGTCAGTCCAGATGCATGCGAATTCGAAAATAAATTGGGCGCCATTTGTTACACTTGGCTTGTTTCCCAGAGGGCAATGCCGGCTAGCTGTCGACCCCAGGGCTGGGTAGTTCCCCTTGCCCGCCAAATGTAGACAAAAAAGGAGACATACTACTTCTCGGGACATCAAAACTAACAACAACCTAAAGACAAAGAAAATCATAAACAGACGGCTATCAAGTGGGTGAAGCTTGGGTGTGACCAAACACAACGTTCATTTTGGCCACCCTCTGCTGGAACGGTAACGGCTGGCCTAATCCATGGCTTACGCCACGCGTCCTCCCTCTATTTTAAATTTACGGCATCAGGCTTCAGTATATATCCAAGCTTTAATAATTATAAATTGACAATTTCATCTTTCTCATTAATAAATAGCTATACTCAAAATTATCACTAACCAAAAAGAAACACCAAAACATTCGACACAAAGGCAAACAAGGAAATAACTGCTGAAATTTCGTTCAATCAACAGGGATACCCTCACCCATACGTAATGGAATATGTGTAGATGAGTGGATCCAGTTTTACGGGAGTTAATTTAACTCGGGCCCCTACGGAGACTTCACCTACCAAGAGCTCTTCTTAAGGGTCCCCGGGACATAAATGTAAAGGACAGTGTATCAAGCAGTTAGCACTATCCCATCTAAATTAACATTTGAACTTAAGATACCATCGATAAGACCTAACCGATATAACCAGACTTAACCGATGTTTAAAAGACCTAACCGATAAGGGGTTATCGATACGGGAGTGGGTTGTTGGAAGTAGAAGCAGAAAGTTGAACAAAAAGTCGGAAGAACAGACTCATTAATTGCACATCTTAAATCATACACTTTGTACTCTTTTTCGAAAAACACTATTAATAAACGATACATTATTATTAATCTTACATTTGGGGGCCCGTCCGCGTCGAATACAGAGCTCGGAGTGTGTGAAAAAGAAAAACAGAAGAAAGCAGAAGCTGATGCAAGAAGAGGATTGTTGAAAAGTTGTTAAAGTTGTTGTTTTTAGCTACATAAAGTTGTAAAGTTGTTGTTGGTGGCTATAAACATTAAGTTGAACAATCCAAATTCTGTGAGCCTAACAGTAGACACGGAGTTTAATAAAAGATCGGTCGTTTAATTCTGTTGGAAAATTGTGAAATTCATTGTCGCGCCGCAGCGTCGCCTTGTCCGTGCGCAGTACGTACACAAGCAGAAAAAACACGCACAGACACGTTGTGTGTGATACACACTTATAAACAGAAAAGACAAGCACTCGTCGGGTACACAGACACAAGTCGAAAAGAGCCGCAAAATGATGCAAACACCGCCGCCGTTGCACTGGAAAGAGAGAGAGAAGGAAGAAGCTGTACCAGGAACGTCGCGCCCGAGTGCAAACGAGATGGAAGATTTAGAAAATGCAGAAAACAATACTGATGACAAGATTGATCAAATGATAAAGTTGCTAAGTTTGAAACTGCTTTGCGATGAGCAACGAGAAATGAAGATCGCTCCAGATAATTTTGCAAAAGTTGTGAGGGATTGTGATGGAAAATCGGTTCCCATAGAAAAATGGTTTAAGATATTCGAAAAAAATGCCGACGCATATGAGCTTACTGAAAAGCAAAAGTATGTGCAGGCCAGAGGAAAAATGACCGGTGCAGCTAAGCTTTTCCTTGAAGCTGAATGCGTGTGCACCTATGAGGAACTCAAGAACGTATTATTGGATGAATTCACATGTAGCTATAACAGTGCAGACATTCATAAGCTGCTGCAAGAAAGAAAGAGGAAGAGTAGTGAGTCGATGCACGAGTACTTGCTGCAGATGAGAAAAATAGCAGCAGTCGGACATGTTGAACACGCGGCTGTTATAAGCCATATTGTGAACGGTCTGGACATAAGAAACGAGTATAAGTATGCCATGTATCGCTGTAAGACCTTCAGGGCCTTGAAAGAAGAGTTCGATATCTATGATCGTTTGAACATATCGGAGAAGAAGGGCAATAACGAACAGCATAAAACGAGTTTCAAGCAGCAAAGTGGGCAAAGCGGTAAAAAAGAATATTGCTATAACTGTGGATCAGGAGAACACAAACGCAAAGACTGCAAAGCCGAAACGAAGTGTTTTAAGTGCAATCAGAATGGTCACATTTCGCGTAACTGTCCTTATGAAGCTGATAAAGTTGATAAAGTTCGCGTCATTTTGGATCGCAGTCGCATGAAAAAAATTCAAATAAACGGCATTGTTGTTGACTGTCTTGTGGATACAGGGTCAGATGTAACCATAATCAAAGAGAGTATGTTGAAGACCATGAAAAACGTTAAACTTTTGAAGTGCACAACTATGTTGCGCGGTCTGGGTCAGATATCAACAAAGCCTGTTGGATACTTTAATGCAGAAGTTACCGTGGATAAGTTGCAGACCACACAGAAGTTTTTAGTAGTCCCCAGTAGCCAGATTGATTTCGACGCACTTTTGGGGCATGATTTCATTAAAAAGTTCCGTTTCGTCGCTGATATGCAAGGATACACGTTTTTGAAGCATGACGCAGATCCTGTGCCAACAGATGAGCATGCTCTTATATATAATGTAACTGAAGAGTCATCCCTTGTAGCTCCTCCGCAATATCGAAAAGACGTTGAACAGATGATAAGAAACAGTTACCAAATGCCCACAGAAGTTGCAAAGCAGTCTCCAATCCAACTGAAGATAGTTCCCGACGGAGTAATCAAGCCGTTTAATCACTCTCCGAGTCGTTTATCAACAGACGAAGCCAGTGCCGTAAAGAAGCAAGTCGAAGAATGGATCGAGCAAGGAATCGTGCGCAAGTCGTCTTCAAATGTAGCGAGCAGAGTTGTCGTCGTGAAGAAAAAAGATGGTACACTTAGAGTTTGCGTAGACTACAGGAAGTTAAACAGCATGGTATTGCTGGACTGCTTCCCAGTCCCGATCATGGAGGAAGTCTTGGAAAAGCTGCAGTCGGCTAAGTGGTTTACCATAATGGACCTTGAAAACGGATTTTTCCATGTGCCTATGGAAGAGCAAAGCAAGTCGTATACGGCCTTCGTCACAAAGGAGGGATTATTCGAGTTTAATAAAGCGCCTTTCGGATTCAAGAACTCGCCAGCTGCGTTCATTCGGTTCGTAAGCTATATTTTTCAAGAATTAATCAACTCTGACATTATGCAGCTTTATATGGACGACATAATTGTTTACGCCGCGTCTCCCGAGGTATGCATGAGGAAGACAAAGTTGGTCCTGGAGACAGCTGCGCAGTTTGGCCTAAAGATCAAATGGAAGAAATGTAGCTTCATGCAGCCACGCATTAGCTTTCTGGGCCATATCATTGAGGACGGGAGAATCTGGCCCGGCAAAGAGAAGACAGCAGCTGTCAGTCGGTTTGCTACGCCCAAAGACATTAAAGCAGCTCAAGCATTTCTGGGACTCACAGCTTTTTCAGAAAGTTCATCCCTGGCTATGCACAAGTTGCCCGGCCGCTCACGAATCTACTCAGGAAGGAAGCAGTTTTCAACATTGGCGAAGCAGAGCAACAATCACTACAAACCTTAAAGAATCTGCTTGTAATCGCACCTGTATTACATTTATACTCACGAGAAGCGCCAACGGAACTCCACACGGATGCATCCAAAGAAGGTTTCGGAGCAGTTTTGTTGCAGCAGTTTGATGGCAATTTCCACCCGATGTACTATTGGAGTAAAAAGACTACACAAGCCGAGTCCAAACGTCACAGTTACTATTTGGAGGTCAAAGCTGCATACCTCGCACTCAAGAAGTTTCGTCACTACCTGTTGGGGATCAAATTTGATCTTGCCACTGACTGTGCGGCGTTATTAATAAGTTTTTCGAAAATTTGGTCTGCTGTCCTTCCGAGCTGTTCTGTTGTTGTTTTTGTTTTTTTTGTTAATTTTGTCATAATCATTGTTTACGTTTTCGCAGTGAATACCATTTTTCCATTGTGAATGACAATTATTCAGAGTTGCATTTGAAAACCATCGGCTAACTATCGCATAGAAACGTGCGGTTTAGGAGCATCCAAAATGGATGGTGGACTAACTGGGAAATTTTCGGAACGGCAAAATCTTACGGACCATCCCCGAAATGGATGGTGGATGGTGGATGGTCGTCAGTGTGAATAGCCTATAACAGCGATAGTGTCGATTGTCGCTTGTCGATTGCTGCTGCTTTGTTTTTTAATCAATCAATGAAAGGTTTTACTGATGTCTCGTTTTGAATAAATAAAACGAATAGTAGAAACAGCCAGAGTCAAAAGAGATTTAGGCCTACAAATTGAATGAAATCTCTTGAAAATGAGATATTCATCGAGCAGGAGACACGCCAATAGATTATGATCGGGAATACATAGTTTATGGGCCTGAAAACCTGTTCGAAATGTCAGGCGAAACAAAAATAGATCCGAAAGCTCATTCTGAATGTAACCTTTTTGGCCCCCGGTAATCTTGTACTTGAAAATATTCCCAAGATCGCAAACACAATGTGCACTTTTTGTTTCAAAGGTTAGAGGAACGTATGACTACAAAAAAAATATGTGCAAGGTTCTGTAGAATTAAGGAATAATGCGAATTTGGGTACTCTACGAAAAATACCAAGTAGCTGAGAGGGATCCCCGTGAAAATGCCGGAAATTGAAGCGCAATCATCCCAGATGAACGGCGCATCATCCCCATGGGGGGGATTTCAAACTTAAAAATTATATTTAAAATCAAATTCCATGAAAGTTCATTAATTACGATGATTCAGTAACAAAACAACACAACCGGCAATCATCCAAACATTTATTTTTACACACACATTTAATTATAGCCTTTATAGACAGCGCCAAACAATTGATTAACAGCGCAGAGAAGGGGCAAGCGGGATCAAGTGGGGTGCTGGCTTTTCTCGGGAGAGTTGAAGTGAATTTATTGCACTTTGGCAGCTCTGGGCTCGGCTCTGATACACAGAGATACAGAAGGAACGATTCGAACGGAGTGCACAAGCACGCGTACAAAACCAATTCAATGTCAACAAGAAAGGAAGGCAGGCGTTCGGCCACCGACGCTATTGATACCCTATTATTTCCAACTCAGCTTCGTAAACGGAACATGTTTCATTCATTAGGCAAACGATTTTTATTTGCCAAAGTCTGGTCAAACATGCCTGCCCACAGAAAAGGGTACTGCAAAAATCAATGGATTTGGGGCTATACAATTTAAACAATTGCTAGAGCCACGCCACTGAAAATTACAACTTGTTAATGTTCAAATTGAACAACAAAGTTTCTGTGCAGTTTATTTTTTGTCTAATTTCGCTGGCTCATCTTTTTGTAGCCAACCCAAAGCGCAGCAACGATTTTAGGCTGGCAGTGCCGTCCATTCCGAGAGAGAGAGAGAGAGAGTCTGTTTTGTTTGGATAAATCTTAAAAGTTGTTCCTTTTTTATTTCCAGCCGTTTCTGTTTTCTCTTTGCCTCACAGGCTGCTGTTAACAGAAATCAATTAACGACTTGGTAGTGGTGTGATGCACAGAAAGCCAAAGCAGAGAAAAATCTTCCGCACAGAAGCAGCCAAGGTACACAGCCTCTCGGGGCAGTGTACATTACCTGCCGCTCTCTCTGCTTACCACCTGCTTCGTATGCCATGGCAGCAACGTGCTAAACGCTGACACAACACAGCTGACTCGTCTCTCTCTCGCTCTCGCGCACCAACACAGCTGGAAATGTACTGGCAGCGGCCATTGAGAAAACAAAACCAAATAAACACAAAAAACGAAGCAAAAAGATAGAAATTTTGCAACGGCTCGAGATTTTGCTGTGCTACCGTCTCTTTTTTTAACAAAAAATAATAATAACAAGCTACCGATGACGACATTTCACCCGTTAACACGATTTCTTCGACTGTTCCCAGAGGAAATGATTACAGAAAAATACACTGGCACTCTTACCTCTCTTTTTACTGTTGTTGCGCGCAAGAGAAAGATGTGTGGCAGAGAGAAAGAGAGCTGCGTCTGCCTCTCCAGGTGCCTGCCTCCGCACTGACTTGACTTTCACAAAAATAAACTCGAAAACAGCAAAAAATATTTATTTTCACTTTGTATCCGCTTCTGCTGTTACTGCTGCTGCTGCACTTTTTCCGCAGAGGAGTCTCACACACAATTTTCACGTGCCCCGGAGGAAAACAGTTTTCTTTTGTATACTATTTATCTGGTCAGTGCCGTTGCTGTTTTGTGGGCCATTGAGCAATTTTTAAAACACTTATACACTCACACTCACGCACTCCACTCACACAGGTACGAGACGCACTCACGTACTTCTGTGCGCTTCTTTTGTTGCTGGGTCTGCACTTTTTCGCTCTCCTTCACAATTTACTTACCTATTTGCACAAACGAACACGGCCCCATTCGTTGCCGTGGTGCGGTGGGGGGGCTGGGGGGGAGAAAAAACAAGGCAACTCTGGCCTGTTTACACGACTTTTGATGTTTTTTGCCCACACCACGACCCGACACGCGGATTTTTCGTTAAAATATATCGTTTGACCCTCAGAAATATACCGATATACCGTGTCACTGTAACAAATGTTGCTGGTGCTTTAAAATGTTCCTCGGCCACATGTTGCAGGAGAGCTTATGTTGTTGAGTGAGGTAAGGTTGGTATGGCATTCTGTTTACGCTGCTGCGTCTGTTTCCTCGTAGTCCATACCAGCCCATATCCCATAACAAGCACAAGACTCATATCTGCGTGCTTACGATTGAGCTTTTATTGGTTTCTCCCGCGATCGATTCAATTACGCTGCGTACGGTCACAGTGATGCTTATCGAATCTTACTTTACAATTTTTGAATGAAATAATTGAATACAGTTGTTCAGTTTCCAAAGCACTTTTGGTGGTAAAGTGATCTTATCGATCAGAAAGCAGCAATGAATATTTATTTGATTTTATTTTGAAAATTATAAGACATTAGGGACTATTTATATGATCGATCAGCCTGAACTGTCTCAAATATTAAGAAATATATAGAAATAGGGAAGATCAATACAATTTTACAAGTGCTACAGAGTATCTACATCCCAGCTACATGGCCCGTGGCGAAACGATGTGCAATTACATTTGACATTCTACATGGATATAAATTTAGCACGCAAAAACCTCAAGCTCATAGATTGGTTTTTATAGAAAGTCTGCAGATATTCAACTATTAATGGCTATATTTGAAAATTCCACATTTCCATTTCACCTGCTTTCGCACGGCTAGAATTTATAAGTATTGCTCTTAATTGTAATCTATAATTTTAAATTAAAACCAAAATAGGGTAGAATATATGTAGTAATATCTGAGCATCACATGAAATGTACATATAGTTAAATATCCGCAACTCGATTTTAAGTTTTTTAAAAAAGACGTTTATTTTACAACTTAAATATCTTTATGTCACAAGATTTAAATGAATTCCCCGACTTGACTTTGGGTCTGCTTGTCTCAAACGGAACTGATCTCTCTGCTGCTGGCTAGTTTCCATGAGCCCTTCGCTTGGAACTCCCGACTCTGGCTTCGGGCGTTGCTTTCCTCGGCTGCATCTTCGTGTCGGTGGTGTACGTGCCTGGATCGATATTTGGGGATGCGTCGGCTTTGATGAAAGGCATCCACTGCTGGCGATCGGTGTTGCATTACATGACGGAGCTAGGAATGTGATACTCCTTGGTTTTATGTCTAGCTTTGATTGGTCCTCATGAGTGGCGTGATTCTAAAGAATCGATTTCTCGAGAGTGGCGTGATTCTAATGTTGATGAAACAATGTGGTCCATTGTTTATATTATGGGGGGCCCTAGCTTGGAGTATGGGAAGAAACAGTTATTGATTCTTGAGTGGGGTCCTGTTACTTGTGTGGATGGGGTGGATGAATTGTACATAAACATAATGTGTATGGGATGTGGGGAATTATGGATATGTCACTCCCCCAACGTTTGTTATTAGCCTGTCCCTAGGCGATTACCCTCGGGTATAGTGACGGGGTGTCAAGTGCGGTGGCTGAGGTTGGTTCCTCTTCTGCTTCTATTATAGGGTTAATACATTTAACCGTGACTCTTTTAGAAGTTTTCTTAAATTTAACAGCTACATAACTTAGTAGTACTAATATAATTATGACAAATGAAATTAGTAGACTTATTTGTAATAGGTTACTATATTTGGTGTATTGCATAATTATTTCATTAGTTTGGACATACGACAGTGGTTTTATTTTAGTTATGTTGTTGTTGACATAAACATTCTGGGCAAAATCTAACATTGTGTTTGATATTGTAAATTCATTAAATTGGATTGAACAGTTGTAGATTTTTATAATGGTATTTTCTTCCGCTATGATTTCTTGGTTTACACAATTCTGGTTTAGCGTTGTTTTTGGAAGATTACATGTGATTAGTATATTGGGTTCAATAAAGTTTATTTGAAAGTTTTGGAATATGGACACATAGTGGGAATTTGCATTAAAATTCCTTTTATACAATTGCCATTGGTTTTCAATCTAGTTTCTTTAACAAATACTTCTTCATTTTTTATGTAGTACTTGTCGTATGTCATATCTGTTAACATGTTATTTAATTCGTCTGGATACGGAACGATTTTATAGATTGGTGCTTTTGTAATGTCTTTGGGAATGTTGGAAATTATTAGAATTTCGTTGGTATCGGATTTTAGCCATGTGGAGGTTTTTATATTTAGTATTTTCTCAGAATTTATTTGTTCCAGGTAGTCTTGTTTTAATAATTTTGGATTAAATATACCGAGCCTAGTTAATTGCATACCTAGTTCTATATCTTCGATATATTCTGTGAAATGTTGTAGATTGAATATCAAAATTTCTATTTGTTGATTCCTGTCTTTTTCTTCATTTAGTTTGTTTATGACGTTTATTCCGCTATTAACTGCATCTATTACCAAATTTAGTTCATTCATTTGAATGCTATGGCTGGCTAAATTTTCTATTTTTTGTTCCAAATCGACTTTATCTTCCTGATCTAGTGTTCCAAAGAGATATTTGTAGGCTGTTCCTACTATATTGATTAGGCCTCTTTTATTTCTTTTGGTTATTTTTAGCCCGTTCATTTCTCTTTGCAATTTGTCTACTAGATATTTTATTTGGATTATGTCCTGGAATTTACTGGCTTGCATTAATAAATTTTGGTATATTTCTTCGGTTTTAGTTACATTAACAGTTAGATCCTCGTATTCGTAATTGATAGGTATGTTAATCGATCCAGTTTTGAATATCATATAACCGTTTTGGGATTTTATAGGATTTATTTCTATGTTTTGGCCCTGTGCCATTACGATGGTAATTATGAGGAAGATGAGGATTTTAATTGTGTTGAAGTTCGCCGATTCCATTAACTTCCTCGGTTTCTCTGGAATTATTATATTTGCTTCTATTAGATTTCTTCTTTTTCTTGAATTTTGATTTATAATGAGTTATTTTCCTACCCCTATTCTTTTCTTCATAATGTTTTTCGTCTACCTGTCTAATTTCGCCCGTCATTTTGAAAGGATTTGTTACCTTAGACTTAACTAGAGGTGATAGTTTATAGCGGGTATCTACTTCATACTCTATGCGGTTTTTATTTAATTGAGTGATTTTATTCACTTTATTTAGTTGGGTGTCATAATCAGGTGAGCCTGCATAAATGAATATATCAGCTGGTGTCCTATTTGTGGTATTATGTTTGGTTTTATGATTATAAGTATAAAGAATTAATTCAAACTTCGTGAATCTATCTTCTGGGTTATCCGCGCTAGATATTATTCTTAATTTTTCATTTAATGTTTTATGAAATCTTTCTACGTCAGATATTCCATTTTTGCTGGAAGTGATCTCTATTTTGACGTTTTCCGCATTCAGCCATGCTTGCAATGCTGTGCACATAAAAGCTGAATATTTATCGGCTTTGATTTCAATTGGTTTGCCCATCTCGTTAAAAACTTTCATGATGGCTCTTTTTGCTTCTAACCTGTCACGACTTTTTACTTCTACAAGAGTGGCAAACTTCGAGTATACGTCAATACATGATAGGAACTGTTGGTTACCAACCATATAGAAATCTATGACGTATTTCTCTCTGATGTTCAGTATTTCCGGTGTAGTTTCGAATGCCAACTTCGTATTTCTATGCTCTGTTTTGGCAATATTACAAGTAGGACATTCGTTTATGATGTTTTGGATTAGTTTTTGATAATCCGGGTAATAGTATTTTCCCCTAAACCAATTGACGGTTTTCTCTACCCCTGGATGGAGTAAGCCTTTATGATTCTTTAATATGGTTTCTTTAAATTCAGCGTAATTCTGAATATCTAGGAGTTTCGTGCTTGATTTAATAGCTTTGGTTATATTGTTAGAATTAATGATTTCTAAATAGGCTTTTTGGAATGGAGGAAAATCTATTTCGTTATGGAAATATAATGCGCTCTTTTTGGTGCATAGATATTCCTTTATTATATCCTTCGCTAAGGTGTTAGTCATTTCCTTATACGTGATCTTGATGATTAGCTTGGGAAAATAACGAATTGTTTCTACCTTATCTTCATTGCCTTTTATTAGCTCAATTTGCCGATTGTAATAGTTAATTGGTCTTTCCATGATAGCAATGTGATTTAGATTGTCGTCCTGTGCGCTATGTACAGTTGCACCAACGCTATTGGAAGCTTCTCCAAGGAGATTTTCATTAATCTTTACCCTTGATAAGGCATCAGCTACATGATTTTCTTTGCCTGGTAGATATTTCATTTTAAAATCAAACTTATTCAGTTTTATTTTCCACCTTTGTAATTTCATTAGTATTCGTCGGTTGTTACCGTGAACATTTTGTCAAAGTCTGGGAACGCAAGGATAGGGTCTGAGGTGATGAGTACTTTTAGTCTCTCAAATGCCTCGACGTACTTTTCTTCCTTGGGGTCTATGACAGCTCCTTTCTTTAGTTTGAGTGTCATGGGTTTTGCTATGTTTGCAAAATTAGGAATGAATTTCCTGTAGAACCCGCACAGACCTAAGAATGACTTTATTTGTTTAGTCGTTTCTGGTATTGGAAATTTGACAATGGCAGAGATTTTGCCTGGATTTGGTACTATTCCTTCAGTAGTGACTACATGACCTAGGAATTCAGTTTCCTTTTTCATGAATTCACATTTATCCATTTGTAGCTTCAAGTTGGCGTCTCTCAACTTTCCAAATACTCTCCTTAGTGACAACAAGTGTTCTTCCAATGAAGTGGAAAATATAATGATGTCATCTAAGTATACAAAGCAATCTTTGAAGACTAACTCTTCTAGCAGATTGTTCATTCATCTTTGGAAGGTAGCTGGGGCAGTGGTTAGCCCAAAGGGCATACGAGTGAACTCGTAATGTCCATGCTTAGTGGAGAATGCAGTTTTGGGGATTGAACTAGGTTCCATGGGTATTTGATGGAAACCTTTTGCTAAATCGATTGTCGTAAAATACTGACATTTACCTAGTTTGTCTAGGATTTCATCCATTCGTGGAGTTGGAAATTTGTCCTTAACTGTTATTTCATTTAGACTTCTATAGTCTACTACCATTCGATAATTTTGCTTTCCTGAAGCATCTATCTTCTTCGGAATCATAGATATGGGCGAGCAGTAAGGAGAATTCGACTTTCGAATTATTCCCTACCTGATCATATCTTTGATTTGCTGGTTTACCTCCTGATCATGTATCTGGGCATATTTGTATGGTCGTCTGTAGACCGGGTCTTCATGTTGAGTTTTGATCTCGTGCTTGATTGTACTTGTGAAAGTCAAATTGTCACCTTCTCTGTACTGCACATCCTTAAACTCATATAAGACCTTCTTTAACTCTTCCCTCTCTTCGTCGTTTAAGTGTTCCAATCTTAATTGATTACATTCCCTTAATTCACTGTCTAGAGCGGAAGTATTGATCTCCCTCTGGAGATGGGTCAAGGCACTTAGGTGCGATCTTCTCTTCTTTTGTAGAGGGATCAGTGCACTTCTGTGCGGTCTTGCCGGCTTCAATAGCTTCTCCACTATGAATGATTGGGTACGACCTAGCTCCTAGTGTTACAGTGTAATTTCTGTAATCGCTGACGGCTTTACTTGCCATCAAGTATTCTCTTCCTAATAAAATATCATAATTTTCGGAAAAGTTATGTATGTAGAACTTTTGTTCGGACGGACATGTTTTGTTCGCATTCCTCATTATACTCTTAGTTAAACGGAGAGGTCCATTGATGGTATGGACCGTAAGGTTATCGTCTTTTATCTCGGAATCTGTATTATTTTCTTTCATGATGTTGATCGATGATCCCGAGTCAGCGATACACCCTAATATTCTTTTATTAATGGTAATGTTTATATAGGGTCCTCCTCGGTTTCTTCCGAGGCGGCTTGATGAAAATTTACGTCCATCTTCGTTTGGCCACTCTGGCTCTCCCTCCCTCTTTTAGTAGGTTGGTTGGGTCCACTCCCACTAGCTTGGTTTTGAGATATTTGCTGATTGAATGGATTCTGAGCCCTACCTTGATTCAAGGAATTTTTGAACTCATTGTATAATCCAGGATTTTGGTAATTTTTATTTTGATTTGTTCGATTAGTCTGACCTGTTCCAGATGAACTCTGAGTTTGATTGTGATAGTTAGTAGAATTATAATTTGGATAATAGTTTCCAACATTCTTTCGATTTGATTGAGACGATTTCGATTCATCTTTATTTGTACCTGAATCTGTTGTACTAGCTTCGTACAATCCTTCTTCTTGTGCTGCCTTCTTAAGATTAGACAATGTGGTAATATCTTTTCTTGCTAAGGTCATGAACATTCTGTCAGGAAGTTTTCGACTAATGACATCTTTAATTGTGTTGTTCAAAGCGTTTTTATACCCGATACTCAAAATGAGTATTGGGGTATATTAGATTTGTCGTAAAAGTGGATGTGTGTAACGTCCAGAAGGAATCGTTACCGACCCCATAAAGTATATATATTCTTGATCAGCATCAATAGCCGAGTCGATTGAGCCCTGTCTGTCTGTCCGTCTGTCCGTCCGTCCGTCCGTCCGTCCGTCCGTCCGTCCGTCCGTCCCCTTCAGCGCCTAGTGCTCAAAGACTATAAGAGCTAGAGCAACGATGTATTGGATCCAGACTTCTGTGATATGTCACTGCTACAAAAATATTTCAAAACTTCGCCCCCCCCACTTCCGCCCCCACAAAGGACGAAAATCTGTGGCATCCACATTTTTAAAGATACGATAAAACCAAAAACGCAGAATCGGTGAGGATGACCATATCTTCTACAGTGCAAAATCTGAACCAGATCGTATAATGATTATAGCCAGAATCAAGAAAACAATTTCATTCTTTCTCGCTCTGTCTCTCTCTAGCACACAGGTTTCATGGTCGGTTTTGTCAATTGCAAAATATGAGTTCAAGGATCTCAGAACCTATAAGAGCCAGAGCAACCAAATTTGGTATCCACACTCCTGTGATATCGGACCTTGACCGTTTCGTGTCCAAATTTCGCCAAACCCCCTTCCGCCCCCGCAAAGGACGAAAATCTGGGGCATCCACAAATCTCAGAGACTATTAAGGCTAGAGTAACCAAATTTGATATCCGCACTTCAGTTAGATCTCACTATAAAACGTATATCTCAGAACATCGCCCCACCCCCTTCCGCCCCCACAAAAGACGAAAATCTGTTGCATCCACAATATTGCACATTCGAGAAAACTAAAAACGCAGAATCAGAGATAATGACCATATCTATCAGATTGCTGAATCTGGATCAGATCGGATCATTATTGTAGCCAAAAGCAAGAAATCAATTTTCAGTGGCTACGCAGCGCCCGACGTCACGCTCAGACTGATTTTCTGTCTCTCTCGCACGCACTCTTTGTCGTGTCGTTTAATACTAGCGGCGTCTGCCGGAGGAGAGTTATACTGACTTCGTATCGGGTATAACCGTAGAGTTGCGGTGTCCGCAGCAACTCACAACGTTCCCCCTCGTTATAAATGACATTATTTTCTGGTATGTTTTCTAAGTTTAGCTTATTGTTTATTAATAATGCTTTTATCTCTAATTCTTCTAGTTACGAAGACTGCCGTTGAATCTGGTGGTGTATAGTTGTCGTAAGAGTTCTTCATATGGTGTGTGATTTTTGAACTCGTTGATCAGCGCCGTCTTCAGTTCGAGCCACGTGTTGGGTTGTATCATTTGCGATATGCGTTGTGCCTCTCCTGACAGTTGGATCTCGGTCGCTCCAAATAGGATCCTTTGTTGGCGAAGATCTTCAGTTGGATATAATCCGCATACATATTCGATTCGTTTGATAAATGAGCTTAGCTGTCCAGATGAACCGTCATAGGCAGGTATTTGTCTGATCGACAGCAGTGCCTGGTTCAAGTGGATTTCGCTCAATGATGGTGGTGGTAACGCCATGTTGTTGGTGTTGATTGGGTTTTGTTTTGTTTTCAGTAGTTTTTAACTTTATTTTGGTTCACTTGTAAGTTTTTTGATTTTGTATTTAGTGTTTCACTGTTCTTGGTGGATCACTATCTCCGCTTACTTCAGTTCACTTAATTTTAGTTTTGCAAATCGTATGTGCTCGTAACACATAGGTTCTTTGGCGGATTTCACAATTTTATTAACGATTCCGGGATTTCGTGATCACCGTAATTAGAAATTACACAAGCTGACCATTACCGAAATATAGGAGTTAATTTTAAACGAAATCCTACCGACTGCGCCAGTTAAATATCCGCAACTCGATTTTAAGTTTTTTAAAAAAGACTTTTATTTTACAACTTAAATATCTTTATGTCACAAGATTTAAATAAATTCCCCGACTTGACTTTGGGTCTGCTTGTCTCAAACGGAACTGATCTCTCTGCTGCTGGCTAGTTTCCATGAGCCCTTCGCTTGGAACTCCCCACCCTGGCTTCGGGCGTTGCTTTCCTCGGCTGCATCTTCGTGTCGGTGGCGTACGTGCCTGGATCGATATTTGGGGATGCGTCGGCTTTGCTGGCGATCGGTGTTGCATTACATGACGGAGCTAGGAATGTGATACTCCTTGGTTTTATGTCTAGCTTTGATTGGTCCTCATGAGTGGCGTGATTCTAAAGAATCGATTTCTCGAGAGTGGCGTGATTCTAATGTTGATGAAACAATGTGGTCCATTGTTTATATTATGGGGGGCCCTAGCTTGGAGTATGGGAAGAAACAGTTATTGATTCTTGAGTGGGGTCCTGTTACTTGTGTGGATGGGGTGTTTGAATTGTACATAAACATAATGTGTATGGGATGTGGGGAATTATGGATATGTCACTATATATATGTAAAAATATATTTTTCAACAAATTTCTAAATCTCTCTGCAATTGACTTGCATTCTCTAGCATAAAGTAAATACAATCAAAACGTTTAAAACTCCGACAAAATGCCCTTGCCAAACATAATTTAATCGTAGACGAACAAACAAAAGAGGTTTAATTTTGTGGAAATTCTGCCAAAGATTACGAATAATAAACAAAGGAATGGAAATGGAATTATAAGCTTAAAACTACATATGCCCTTAGTTTCGTCAAAAGTTTAACCTATCAAAGCCAACAAAAGTTCCAGAAGAGCTTCACCAAATCCCATAGTGCTCCTTCCACAACTCTGAATGCAATTCTTTGCTTGGATTATCTCAAAAACCGACTTCTTTTTGAACAGAATTTTCCTCGAAAACGTATTAATTTGCAAGGAGCTGTTCCTTTAGATCCATCCGAAAAAAGACCCCATTAAGTACTCATTAAGTTCAGTCAACTGGAAATTTGGCTAGCCTATAGTCCCTTTATTCCCATAATGATTATTCAAATTATTAACAAGCCTAGAAATTTAATTACTCCAAAACAAGGAACCAGAAACAACAGACAAGAAAAAGCAAAAAAGAAATAAAGGCCAAAACGAAGGCATAAATTGGACCCTTTTCATGTTGCTTTCTTGGTAAACGAAAGGGGGTGGCATGGAAAAATCACAGAAACAATATCTTTATTCAGAGAGGTCCTTTCAGTAAATTGCTGCAATAAAATTGAAGAAATGCCCAATGGAAGTGCGACTGTTTGTTCCTGTCAACTTTTATTTGTTGCCTCTCGCGTTGATTACGGGAGAACTGCCTGCCCCTCCCCCTCCCTATCCCCCTCACCGAGTGTCATTCTGCCTGACGCAGCAAACAGAAGTCAAGCGAAACGCCAACATCACCACTTGCCACAGAATTGAGGGGCAGAGCGGGCAGAAAGGCAGAGGGGAAAAGAGGGAGAGTTCTCGTGTTTTTGATGATGATGACAACGCCACAGGAGCAGCACCAGCAGCAGCCCCACCAGCAGCAGGATGCTGATGATGGAGTGAGGCAAGAGGAGCGATAACAATGCCACAGCATCAGTCCTTTTCATTATTCGTGGGGCAAAGTGTTGCCGAGTTTATAATGAGCGACAGGCCCCTTGCCTCCAGCCAAATTCACGAGCACCAGGCCCTGCATCCAGCAATTGGGGCAGGAATAACGGACACAGCAGCGGGATTTTGTTCAGTAAAGTTCGAATGTCGTAGATCCACGATTTGAGGACTCCGTAAACTTAAGCTGGAAGTCATCATCCAGAGAGGTCGTCTCCATCCGATGCACCTGACTAGCCGTCTAAGGAGGGTCCTGGTCTTGGATCCCCATCAAAACAACTAATCCCAGGAATTTTCCAAATGATGGACACATCTGATGGACTCGATGTCCGCTCCACCAGTGCCTCCTCTTCAATTCCTCTGTTGTTTCGTTATTTCATTTCTGATTACTGCCCAGGGCGCACCGCACACTGAGAGAAACTAGCAGAGTTCTATGTACATGTATGTATGTGGATAAACGTATGTAAGATTAATAATAATGTATCGTTTTATCGTTTTTCGAAAAAGAGTATAAAGTGTATGATTTAAGATGTGCAATTAATGAGTCTGTTCTTCCGACTTTTTGTTCAACTTTCTGCTTCTACTTCCAACAACCGACTCCCGTATCGATAACCCCTTATCGGTTAGGTCTTTTAAACATCGGTTAAGTCTGGTTATATCGGTTAGGTCTTATCGATGGTATCTTAAGTTCAAATGTTAATTTAGATGGGATAGTGCTAACTGCTTGATACACTGTCCTTTACATTCGGCCCTCCTGCTCATCTTCATCTGTCCCAGATGATAATATATCATCGTTCTCTGAGACAAAACGCCATAGCTTCATATTGTCACTGCTCGTTGCTGTGATATTTGGCCCCTCGACTTGAGCAACCTTTCTGACGTCGTAGCGACCGTTCCGCTTTACCTTGGTGACTTCATATGGGCCTAGATACTCGCTGGCCAACTTGCGTCCTGCGACGAACTGCGTCCTCTTGATCGCGACCATGTCTCCTAGTCTGTAGCCGTGCTCAGGTCGTCGTTTTTTATCATAATAGCGCTTGTACACCTCTTGCGCCTTCTCAATGTTTTGTTTCGCTTGGTCACGCAGTTCTTGGCGCTCGTTGTTAAACTGCGTAACCAACTCCTCGTTGAGCACCTCCAATAGTCGACTTTCAGCTTGTCTGTGCATCTTTGTCCCAAACATGACCTCGAATGGCGACGACTTCAACGTAGAATGCACATGCGAATTAATCGCCATCTGGACCTGCGGCACATGCTTGTACCACTTCGTTGACTCCTGACCTGAGAGCATTGCGATGATACCCAAAACTGAACGGTTCACCCGCTCAATCTGACCGTTGCCTCTCGCCACACCTGTCGTTGTACACACATGTTCGACTTTGTTCTCGTTGAGAAAACCGCTGAATGCGTTGGATGTAAACGCTGCTCCTCTGTCGCTGACTATGCGCTTGGGAAAACCAAACACAAATGACCAATCTCTCAGCCTCTTCACAACTTCTTCGTGACCTGTTGACTTAGTTGGGAACAGCCACACAAACTTGGAGAATGCATCTACCACAGCAAAAATGTACTTGTATTGCTTGGCTGTCGCATCCATTGGTTCCAAATGATCAACGTGCAGCGTGTATAGTGGAGTGTCACCCTTGTCAATGCAATGAAGATAGCCTTCTTGTTTGCCCAACTTTTTGCTGAAAATTATACAACTGATACAATTAGTAATCAACTTATTTACTTTCCGTTCAAGGTGCGGAATCCAGTATTGCTGCTGAACTGAGTGCATTGTCTTCGCTGTGGAGAAATGACCAACTTCATGCGATCCTTGAATGATTTCCCTTTCCATCAGCCTTGGAACCACCAAAACGTCATTGCCATTTACAGATTTGAAGAGAAGACCTCCTTTAAGCTTGCAGTCTTGATATGGGTGCTGCTTCAGGATCTCAACTGTGGCTTTGATGAAATCGTCATCCTGCTGTGCTTTCTTTATCCGAGCTGTTAGCTCCGTCGTCACGAACATGCATGTCTGCGGAAAACGACTAAGACAGTCCACGTGTCTCATTCTGTCCCCTGGGCGGTGTACTGCTTTGAATGTAAAGTCCTCCATATACAGAATCCACTGGGAAACTTCTCTGGGTATATCTACTTTCGTTGTTGTCTGCTTAAACGCCGCACAGTCAGTGGCAAGATCAAATTTGATCCCCAACAGGTAGTGACGAAACTTCTTGAGTGCGAGGTATGCAGCTTTGACCTCCAAATAGTAACTGTGACGTTTGGACTCGGCTTGTGTAGTCTTTTTACTCCAATAGTAAATCGGGTGGAAATTGCCATCAGAATGCTGCAACAGAACTTCTCCGAAACCTTCTTTGGATGCATCCGTGTGGAGTTCCGTTGGCGCTTCTCGTGAGTATAAATGTAATACAGGTGCGATTACATGCAGATTCTTTAAGGTTTGTAGCGATTGTTGCTCTGCTTCGCCAATGTTGAAAACTGCTTCCTTCCTGAGTAGATTCGTGAGCGGCCGGGCAACTTGTGCATAGCCAGGGATGAACTTTCTGAAAAAGCTGTGAGTCCCAGAAATGCTTGAGCTGCTTTAATGTCTTTGGGCGTAGCAAACCGACTGACAGCTGCTGTCTTCTCTTTGCCGGGCCAGATTCTCCCGTCCTCAATGATATGGCCCAGAAAGCTAATGCGTGGCTGCATGAAGCTACATTTCTTCCATTTGATCTTTAGGCCAAACTGCGCAGCTGTCTCCAGGACCAACTTTGTCTTCCTCATGCATACCTCGGGAGACGCGGCGTAAACAATTATGTCGTCCATATAAAGCTGCATAATGTCAGAGTTGATTAATTCTTGAAAAATATAGCTTACGAACCGAATGAACGCAGCTGGCGAGTTCTTGAATCCGAAAGGCGCTTTATTAAACTCGAATAATCCCTCCTTTGTGACGAAGGCCGTATACGACTTGCTTTGCTCTTCCATAGGCACATGGAAAAATCCGTTTTCAAGGTCCATTATGGTAAACCACTTAGCCGACTGCAGCTTTTCCAAGACTTCCTCCATGATCGGGACTGGGAAGCAGTCCAGCAATACCATGCTGTTTAACTTCCTGTAGTCTACGCAAACTCTAAGTGTACCATCTTTTTTCTTCACGACGACAACTCTGCTCGCTACATTTGAAGACGACTTGCGCACGATTCCTTGCTCGATCCATTCTTCGACTTGCTTCTTTACGGCACTGGCTTCGTCTGTTGATAAACGACTCGGAGAGTGATTAAACGGCTTGATTACTCCGTCGGGAACTATCTTCAGTTGGATTGGAGACTGCTTTGCAACTTCTGTGGGCATTTGGTAACTGTTTCTTATCATCTGTTCAACGTCTTTTCGATATTGCGGAGGAGCTACAAGGGATGACTCTTCAGTTACATTATATATAAGAGCATGCTCATCTGTTGGCACAGGATCTGCGTCATGCTTCAAAAACGTGTATCCTTGCATATCAGCGACGAAACGGAACTTTTTAATGAAATCATGCCCCAAAAGTGCGTCGAAATCAATCTGGCTACTGGGGACTACTAAAAACTTCTGTGTGGTCTGCAACTTATCCACGGTAACTTCTGCATTAAAGTATCCAACAGGCTTTGTTGATATCTGACCCAGACCGCGCAACATAGTTGTGCACTTCAAAAGTTTAACGTTTTTCATGGTCTTCAACATACTCTCTTTGATTATGGTTACATCTGACCCTGTATCCACAAGACAGTCAACAACAATGCCGTTTATTTGAATTTTTTTCATGCGACTGCGATCCAAAATGACGCGAACTTTATCAACTTTATCAGCTTCATAAGGACAGTTACGCGAAATGTGACCATTCTGATTGCACTTAAAACACTTCGTTTCGGCTTTGCAGTCTTTGCGTTTGTGTTCTCCTGATCCACAGTTATAGCAATATTCTTTTTTACCGCTTTGCCCACTTTGCTGCTTGAAACTCGTTTTATGCTGTTCGTTATTGCCCTTCTTCTCCGATATGTTCAAACGATCATAGATATCGAACTCTTCTTTCAAGGCCCTGAAGGTCTTACAGCGATACATGGCATACTTATACTCGTTTCTTATGTCCAGACCGTTCACAATATGGCTTATAACAGCCGCGTGTTCAACATGTCCGACTGCTGCTATTTTTCTCATCTGCAGCAAGTACTCGTGCATCGACTCACTACTCTTCCTCTTTCTTTCTTGCAGCAGCTTATGAATGTCTGCACTGTTATAGCTACATGTGAATTCATCCAATAATACGTTCTTGAGTTCCTCATAGGTGCACACGCATTCAGCTTCAAGGAAAAGCTTAGCTGCACCGGTCATTTTTCCTCTGGCCTGCACATACTTTTGCTTTTCAGTAAGCTCATATGCGTCGGCATTTTTTTCGAATATCTTAAACCATTTTTCTATGGGAACCGATTTTCCATCACAATCCCTCACAACTTTTGCAAAATTATCTGGAGCGATCTTCATTTCTCGTTGCTCATCGCAAAGCAGTTTCAAACTTAGCAACTTTATCATTTGATCAATCTTGTCATCAGTATTGTTTTCTGCATTTTCTAAATCTTCCATCTCGTTTGCACTCGGGCGCGACGTTCCTGGTACAGCTTCTTCCTTCTCTCTCTCTTTCCAGTGCAACGGCGGCGGTGTTTGCATCATTTTGCGGCTCTTTTCGACTTGTGTCTGTGTACCCGACGAGTGCTTGTCTTTTCTGTTTATAAGTGTGTATCACACACAACGTGTCTGTGCGTGTTTTTTCTGCTTGTGTACGTACTGCGCACGGACAAGGCGACGCTGCGGCGCGACAATGAATTTCACAATTTTCCAACAGAATTAAACGACCGATCTTTTATTAAACTCCGTGTCTACTGTTAGGCTCACAGAATTTGGATTGTTCAACTTAATGTTTATAGCCACCAACAACAACTTTACAACTTTATGTAGCTAAAAACAACAACTTTAACAACTTTTCAACAATCCTCTTCTTGCATCAGCTTCTGCTTTCTTCTGTTTTTCTTTTTCACACACTCCGAGCTCTGTATTCGACGCGGACGGGCCCCCAAATGTAAGATTAATAATAATGTATCGTTTATTAACAGTGTTTTTCGAAAAAGAGTACAAAGTGTATGATTTAAGATGTGCAATTAATGAGTCTGTTCTTCCGACTTTTTGTTCAACTTTCTGCTTCTACTTCCAACAACCCACTCCCGTATCGATAACCCCTTATCGGTTAGGTCTTTTAAACATCGGTTAAGTCTGGTTATATCGGTTAGGTCTTATCGATGGGATCTTAAGTTCAAATGTTAATTTAGATGGGATAGTGCTAACTGCTTGATACACTGTCCTTTACACGTATGTATAGATATTTTCCTGAGTTTCAGTTTCTTTAGTGTTTTCTGCAAGTGTTTGCCTGGACAGGACCTCTCCATACACTCCTCTGCTGTGGCTCTGTTAGACGACTGCCTGATTGCAGGCTCTGTGCCATTGAAAGATGCTTTGACGCTGAGGAGGGCCCTTAGGAGGAGGCTTGGTCGTTGTCATCTGCTCCCCCCCTTTCTGTTTATCTTCCTTGGACTTGGATGGCAAGGCAAACACTTTAGCCAGCCGGCACCCTAAAGGGTTCATGGTCCAGCATTTAAGGAAAACATCAACTTGACCACCAGGCATCCACTGAATCATTCATTCATCATCAGTTGCCTGTCGGCTCTCTGCCATTCATTGCCAGAATCCAATTAGTTCGTGCTGATGTTCTCCATTCAAAGTTTAAGCCGTGCAGCCGCGGAAAAGCTCCACGCCGCACAAATTATGGCTCCAATGCGGTCTATAATTATCCTGATTTTGGCCGAATTTTGGCAGTTGTTGTGGACTCAATGAGAGATTTGTCCCCGAAACTATCAAATAAATAATGTCCGCGAATAAAAACATCTGTTTTAATCTGTGAGCGCCAATCTCGCGCGCCATGCAGCAGCTCCTCTCGGCATTTGGTTGTGCGTTCTGCCTTCAGCTTCGATCATTTGTAGTCCCATTATCTTTCTTTAGGAGATCTACTTCGGAAAAGATACTTCGTGGAAAAGATAGCCCGAAAATTAGGTTTTTCTGACAAACAATTTCGGAGTCAATTTCTTGGAAATTCTCTACAACCAGAAAAAAAAGCCCTCACCGTATTTAAAATAAAATGAAATATTGTTAATTATTTAAATTAAATGTTTATGTTTTCTAAAATGTCATATCTTTAGACATTATTTAACCATATTTAATATTTAAATAAATATTTAATATTATGGGCGTGTTTTTATACCCGATACTCAAAATGAGTATTGGGGTATATTAGATTTGTGGTAAAAGTGGATGTGTGTAACGTCCAGAAGGAATCGTTTCCGACCCCATAAAGTATATATATTCTTGATCAGCATCAATAGCCGAGTCGATTGAGCCATGTCTGTCTGTCCGTCTGTCCGTCTGTCCGTCCGTCCGTCTGTCCGTCTGTCCGTCCCCTTCAGCGCCTAGTGCTCAAAGACTATAAGAGCTAGAGCAACGATGTTTTGGATCCAGACTTCTGTGATATGTCACTGCTACAAAAATATTTCAAAACTTCGCCCCGCCCACTTCCGCCCCCACAAAGGGCGAAAATCTGTGGCATCCACAATTTCGACGATACGATACGCAGAATCGTAGAAGATGACTATATCTTCTAGAGTGCAAAATCTGAACCAGATCGTATAATTATTATAGCCATAATTAAGAAAACAATTTCATTCTTTCTCGCTCTGTCTCTCTCTAACACACAGGTTTCATGGTCGGTTTTGCCAATTGCAAAATATGAGTTCAAGGATCTCAGAACCTATAAGAGCCAGAGCAACCAAATTTGGTATACACACTCCTGTGATATCGGACCATGACCATTTTGTGTCAAAATTTCGCCACACCCCCTTCCGCCCCCGCAAAAGACGATAATCTGAGGCATCCACAAATCTCAGAGACTATTAAGGCTCGAGTAACCAAATTTGGTACACACACTCCTTTAAGATGTCACTATAAAACGTATATCTCAAAATTTCGCTCCACCCCCTTCCGCCCCTACAAAGGACGAAAATCTGTTGCATCCACAATATTGCAGATTCGAGAAAACTAAAAACGCAGAATCATAGATAATGACCATATCTATCAGATTGTTTCTGGATCAGATCAGATCATTTTTATAGCCAAAAGGAACAAATCAATTTGCAGTGGCTACGCAGCGCCCGACGTCACGCTCAGACTGATTTTCTGTCTCTCTCGCACGCACTCTTTGTCGTGTCGTTTAATAATAGCGGCGTCTGCCGGAGGAGAGCCATACTGACTTAGTATCGGGTATAACTGTAGAGTTGCGGTCTCCGCAGCAACTCACAACGTTCCCCCTCGTTTCTTTTTCTTTTTCATTATTTCCCGCATTCAAAATGTCCATTATTAATGGGGAATTATCAAAAGTTTTAGCTGCCATTTCAATTTATGGACTAAAGTCGATTTAGAATTATTAAATAATATATTTTAGTGGTGACCTTTTTTTGTTGGTCACAAATCTTTGTCCCGGCCCACAGCCAAAGAGCTTTTGCGAGTAGCAGGAAGGTGGAAAGGGGAAAGGGGAGAGGGGAGGGGGCTTGGGAGATCAATAACATGTTAAAACACGTATCAAACTCGGGGCTCGTCACGGCGCGACACGTAAAAATACGGCAAAGCGAAGGAGAAAGGGAGAAACAAGCAGCAACAAAAAAAAAAACAATAAATCGATTCGCCTTCAGATTCGAAAAGGGCAAAAAGTAGGCGGGCTGGCGGCAGTGGGGGAGATCCAGGGGGATGAACAAACAGCGCCTGCCATGGCAATAAAGTTAGAAATCACGCTGGTGGCATGCAAAATCCCGCAAAGATTTTGGCCGCATTTTTCCCCAAGCAAAAGCTCGGGGCAAACGCCATGAAAAATTTCACTTCAGACCAGACCGGAGACAAACAATAGCCGGGTGTTCCACAATGGAAACAAGTTAACTAAGACAACGGAAGCCGGAGAGAGGAACAAAGGACGCGGAGGATAGGAGCTGCTGGTACGATAAATGCATATAAATCGCGTTAATTTCAGCCGCGAGCACAGTTTAAATAACTCAAATGGCCCGGAAAGCTGCTGCCTGCTGGCGACACCTCCCCTCCCCCCGCCCCCAATGCGGTAGCTCCTGACACTGACCGTACCTGCATCTAAGCCTGATAAAATGGTCTTCTGCAAAGCTCAAGACAAATAACCAAGGCCCCACCGAGGCCCCACCGAGACCCCACCAAGGCACGAGGGGATGAAAAACGATTGGAATCCCGAGGAAATTACGTTGTGAAATGTTTGCCACAATTTGTTTTGCTTTTTAATGAGTTATTCAGTATGCAGGGGCAGGCATCTGCAAGGGGCATGGAATGAGCAGTCGAGAGGCCATTTAAGAGGCTTTAAGCTGAATGCTCGCCTCCCCCTCCCCAGGGCGATTCTCATGATCCAATAATGCGACCAAGTGTTGGCGAGTTATTTTAATTGCTGGCAATTATTATCCGCATTAAGTGTTTTCTAATTGGTGGCTAATACAAGGCGATTAATGAAAGATTTGCAGCAATTTACCATGTTCGCACATTAACGATCGATCAGTCGCTTGAAAGTTGCCAGAAGAACTCATTTATTACTGCTAAGCTACGCCGTGAGAGAGTCAGTCACGGTTAACGACATTCTCGCTAGAATAACGATCCAAAAGCAATCAGATTCGCGAATCTGGTAGATCACATGATTCTCTATAGATCTGCATTTTCTTTCAGCTTCAGAATTATAGATGACACAAAACATTCGGGATTTTTGAGGGAGAATCCGAGAAAAAAGGCCTCTGAGGAAAATAGAAGATTGAATTATGATTAATCTTTAGAGATCTTACAAATACTAAAGATCTTAAAGTTCTACAAGTCTTGGACTTTACTTTTTTCCCTAGTAGCTCCTTTGAAGCTCCCTCGAAAAAGGATTACCGTGTCCTTGTCCATTGGGGTTTTCGCTTGAAGCTTTCGCCTCTCTTTCTGGCAGTGTGCCGCTTCAAAAGTTTTGTGGGGCTTCTCTCCCTCTCTCTCGCCCTCCAACCACCCACGAAAGGGAAGCAAAAAGAAATGCCCCCACAATCCCCCCTCCAAGAAGCCAAGAAGCGACATAAACGTTAATTGTCGTTGGTCATGACATAAGAGGTAACAGCCATTAAATGGCCGCCGGACCCCAATGACATTGCTAGAAAGTACAAATTTTCTTATGCATAAACTAAGAAGAGACCGAGAGAGAGCGCTGGAAGAGGCTTTTGCTAATGAACCATCAAGGATATGCGACAGGACGGGCAGCAGCACTCGAACAGATGGGGCCGGCACGTGGAGAACAAGGTCATATGGAATTTCACTCCGAAATATGTCGTTATCGTTGAGCGACTTTTGGCCAACAAATTGCATTCGATTCGATTCGATACAACACGAAACCCACTGAACCGAAAGTACATCTGCACATCTGTACATTTCTGATTGAAATTCGAATGAAAACTCCCTTTTGCGGCAGTCAAATTAGCTCTTATAACCGAAACCATAGATCTGAGAGGGTGTACAAAGATGTGTTCCTTTCGTTTTCGAATATGCAAATCTAATGCAAACCGACTGTCAAATCTCGCATCTTCCAGCGTGGAAAGCAATGGCGCTTTTCTTCTCAGCACAAAACGTGTGTTTGCATAATCAATGAGAAGAAAACACCGAAAAGAAACCAATGACGGAACCCCAAGAAATGGCGAAAGGTAAAAGGCAATGCCATAATCGAATGAATGGCAAAAGTAAACAGCAGAGGCGAAACCCCACCTGAAAACCCATTATTCTTTGCTCTGACGCATCACACACGCAGCAGGTGAGGGAACCAGCCCCTCTACCCGTTGCCGAGCTGTTGGCGGGATTAGCCAAGCTCTGCACTCGAAATACGACCGGGAACACTCACGTCAGTCCATCTGTGGCAGCCATCCAACCATCCTCTGGGCTCGAAGGACTTTGAGGAGACTCAAGTCCATTTCTTCGCTACATCTAAGCGCATTTTCTTGGGATCTAGCTGTATCTTCTGAAAGGGAATAAGGATACCCCAGTATCCCTAATGCTGATATATATGTAAAGCCTTCGGTTCATTGAAATCTCATTAGATATATTCTGCTTTTTGAAAGGTAAAAGCCGTAGCAGAAATGTTCATCAACTTTTAACCGTTTCCCCCGCAGTCATGCCAGTCATTTCGCCCCCTCACCCGCCACGCCTCCCATGACCCCCATACAATTTGTATTATGTTGTAACAACACTGCACTCTCCTCCCCCCAATTACTTGCTTTTGCTTTTTTGCCTGCCAAGCGGCGGACGGCTTTCCCCCTTGGCTTGGGAAGGAAATTTAAAACTGTGTATTGTCTGTGTGGGTGGGTTGTGTGTATGTGAGTGTATCTTCCGCTGTGGAATTAAATTAATGACAAACAATTCCTCAGTGTCTTTTCACTGGTGCGTACTTAGCACGCGCCGGATATGTATCCATATCCGCTTGGAATTTTTCCATTGTGTTGCTGCCGAGTCGAAGCCCCAGCACATTGCCGTTAAGCGCTGCCAACTGTCAAAGGACTACAATTAGGCCCGACAATCGCCAAGGCTGGGACCAGTACTCACCTATTAACAGTCGTAAAGCGGGCATACGCCACGCGTATTAGCCATCATCGACAGCTGTGTCTTCCGCATCAGGGAACAGCATCGTTGATTGAATTTTGCCTTGGCCCGAACCGCATTGGCCTTGGTTAAACTTAATCAATTTGCAAATCAAACAAGCCGTTCCAGCCAGAAACTGCTTGGCCAGGTTTTGCGGTATTTGGGTTTCGTTTGATTTCCACAGAAATGCCAATGACCAAGCGAGACATGTCCTGCAGGACCATCAATTAGTCCAGGCACAAAATGCGGTTGGACAAAATCAAACTTCTGCTACAAAATCGACTACAGAAATGTATCTGTGGTGGGATTGTGGAAAATTCCATTAAAGAACGAGGGGGAACGTTGTGAGTTGCTGCGGACACCGCAACTCTACAGTTATACCCGATACTAAGTCAGTATGGCTCTCCTCCGGCAGACGCCGCTAATATTAAACGACACGACAAAGATTGCGTGCGAGAGAGACAGAAAATCAGTCTGAGCGTGACGTCGGGCGCTGCGTAGCCACTGCAAATTGATTTGTTCCTATTGGCTATAAAAATAATCTGATCTGATCCAGATTCAGCAATCTGATAGATATGGTCAGTATCTATGATTCTGCGTTTTTAGTTTTCTCGAATGTGCAATATTGTGGATGCAACAGATTTTCGTCTTTTGTGTGGGCGGAAGGGGGTGGGGTGAAATTTTAAGATACACGTTTTATAGTAAGATCTAACAGGAGTGCGGATACCAAATTTGGTTACTCTAGCCTTAATAGTCTCTGAGATTTTTGAATATCCCCAGATTTTCGTGTTTTGCGGGGGCGGAAGGGGGTGTGGCGAAATTTTGAAACAAACTCGTCTCGGTCCGAAATATTAGGAGTGTGGATACCAAATTTGGTTGCTCTAGCTTTTGTAGTCTCTGAGATCTAGGCGCTAATGTTTTACTCTAAGCAAAGCCGCCTATGCTACGTGTGTGTTAGAGAGAGACAGGGCGAGAAAAAATGAAATTGTTTTCTTGATGCTGGCTATAATAATAACACGATCCAATTCAGATTCCGCAGTCTTAACGATATGGTCATTCTCTACAATTCTACGTTTTTGGTTTTCTCATATCTTTAAAATTGTGGATGCCACAGATTTTCGTCCTTTGTGGGGGCGGAAGTGGGCGGGGTGAAGTTTTGAAATATTTTTGTAGCAGTGACATATGACAGAAGTCTGGATCCAAAACATCGTTGCTCTAGCTCTTATAGTCTTTGAGCATTAGGCGCTGAAGGGGACGGACAGCCGGACGGACGGACGGACGGACGGACGGACAGACAGACAGGGCTCAATCGACTCGGCTATTGATGCTGATCAAGAATATATATACTTTATGGGGTCGGAAACGATTCCTTCTGGACGTTACACACATCCACTTTTACCACAAATCTAATATACCCCAATACTCATTTTGAGTATCGGGTATAAAAATGGCTCGCCTGCCGGTCATAGCTGCTGCTTCGATACAGCTTTTTTTCCAATCCCAAAAGCCGCTTTCAGGACATTCACGGCTTTCTTCGGCATTGAACTGGAAACATTTTGCAGCAGGCAAACAAAAGCGAAGGATCGAACCAAACCACAAATGTATAAATTACCACAGAATACATTTTTGAGAAAGTCAAATTTGACTTACCTGGCCATGGCTGGGTGCTGGGTGCTGGGGCATCCACCAATGTCCTTGAGAGCCTTGTCTGCTAGTCCTTTGTACGTCCGATGTCCTAGACGGTGTGCGGTCTGTGTGGTGGCATGTTTACAGAGCCTCGGCAAACGGAATCAGCATGCAGGACGATGATAAGGGTGCCAGCTCCAGCCTCGTGCTCCTCCTTCTGTCACAGTTTAAAGCAGCAGGCAGCCACTTATATCGTTTGTCTCTTTCCAGAGGCGAGTGTCACCTGTCTCTCTCTCTCTCGCACTGCTGGATGATTGAGCTGGGAGATTTATGCCTTAAGTGCTGCTGTCCTTTTTGGCCTGGCCTATACTTTACACGAACACACAACTGGATTGTATCTCCCTATAGTGGATGCCGATATCCTTTGTCTGCTCTGATTTCCCTTTGCGGAGTTTCTCTTTTGTGGTTTCGTTTCGACTGAAAGTGGATAAATAAAAACTGTTTTATAGCTGACGATGATGATGATTCAGATGATTCCCTGTCCGTCTCTGGTCTTTTGCGGTTTCCTTTCTGCTTTCAATTTACATAAGCAGAGACATCATTAATATTGCAAATGTGCGAGTGTGTGTGTGTGTGTGTATCTGCGGGCTTTTGCCCGCTTCGAGCACTTCTGTAATTTCATTTCCATGCTAAACAAATTCGTCTTTTATCATACGACCCGCGTGCCCCGCATTCTTCCCGACATAAATCAGCCCGGTCCAGTTCCCAGCCAATGCTCCAATGCAATTATAATTCGCCATTCAAACAGCTCTTAATGCCAGCCGACAGCTGCGCTGTTCGCCAGAGTCCGCCCCTAAATGGACTCCCATTTTCTTCTGCCTGTTTCAGTCGAGTTTTATGGATTGGAACCCATCAATGCATCGAGCCAGTTTTGGAGCTATTCGCAGGCTCCTGGGGGGAGTACGTAGGGGAATCTGGAGTGGGCACTCACTCGATATTCATGTTCAAACGGACATTGAAAAATAGCTCATTCAGAGATTTCCCCGTTTCAATAAATTTCAATTTAATATTATAATATTTTATACTCCTTCAGCGACTGCTTTAACAAAAAACAAACTGTGCAAATTGTTTCCCATCATTAAGCCGAGTTTTGCAAACTGCAGACGCAAGCTTTAGCCCTTGAATCGACTTCGAGCCACTCACCCTGCAATTTGCATTTAAGCTTCACTTTCAAGCCAATATTTTAAGCCGTTTACTCAACCAATTTAGGGCCAAAACAATGCTCCAACACTCGAGAACACTAACAGTAGCTGAAGCAGGAACAAAATCCACCCAAAGCCCAAAGAACGCCCATTACCAGAGCAGTTTTATAGCCCCGTTCCCGCCTCTCTCTCGAAGAAGAAGAAAGAGGTTGTGTGTGTGTTATCAGCTGTTGCCCATTATGACTTCAGCGGAAATATATGTACACAGGCGGGCATTCGAGGCGGAAGCAACCGCTCGCCCACTCCCGGCACACATTTACCCTCCAACCGATCAAAATAGAGGCTAGCCCAAGGAAAAGGGGAGCCAAAATTGGAACTAAATGCGTATACGTAATGTGAGAAAACACCGAAACAGCCCTTGGGCAGGAAAAAAAAAAACCGCGTTGGAAACGGGGTACGGGGGAGTGGAAAATGTCGGGAAAAAACAATAGCGTCGTTGACGACGAAGTTGGCACTTGCCAAACAAACGAAAAGCACGAGAATAGAAGGAGAAGGTGGCTCAGAAAATGTGGGTATCTTTCTAACAAGGGTATACCCGTATTGAACTCGTAGGTGAGTAGAAAAACCGCTATGACATCTCTAACAGCCAATGCTCTATCTCAGATCTTCCTCTTATAGTATGGGACGTCCCGAATAGCGTAGGAGAGATCTCCAATCGAAAGTCACACCAAACCATCGATGAAGCAGCTTAAAAAATAAGTGCTGCTCTGCCACAGAAAACTCGAAAGTTTTTGATGCCAGAAGTTTGCCAAAATCCACCAAAAAATTCATGGGTGACACAGAATCCCTAGAGATTTCATTTTTTTCAGGTACTCATTTCGGAATTCACGCACAACATTTTCAATGCCACAAATGGTTCGACGTATGAAAGAGGCAACCAAAAGGCAAAGAAAAAACGAAAAAAAAGGCGACCGTCAGGGAAATCGCAAAACCCACACAGATGCACGCATACTGAGCTACTTAAGCGCACACAGATACACACACACACACACATGAGTGGGTAGAGAGTGGGTGGAGATACTGAAAGGAGAAACAGTGACGGAGATGGCAATGGCGATGGCGAGGGCGACAAACAAACAGTGGAGCAAACGGATGGGGCTTGTCACTTTGTTTGACTCGATTCGGTTTCAATGAACTGTGTAGCCGTAGTCGGAGTCGCCGTCCGATTCGAGGATATTAGTATGCAGAGCTGATAATCATTAGGAAGGACTCCCATACACGACGCTCGGCAAGGATTACGTCGCAATTTGCATACGGATACCCGAATGTGCCAGCCAAAAGTATCCCATCCAATCGCAATCATTGCCAATTCTCAACTGCAGCGAACAAAGGACCAGAGGAGAACGAGGGGGAACGTTGTGAGTTGCTGCGGAGACCGCAACTCTACAGTTATACCCGATACTAAGTCGGTATTGCTCTCCTCCGGCAGACGCCGCTAATATTAAACGACACGACAAAGAGTGCGTGCGAGAGAGACAGAAAATCAGTCTGAGCGTGACGTCGGGCGCTGCGTATCCAGTGCAAATTGATTTCTGATCCAGATTCAGCAATCTGATAGATATGGTCATTATCTATGATTCTGCGTTTTAAGTTTTCTCGAATGTGCAATATTGTGGATGCAACAGATTTTCGTTCTTTGTGGGGTCGGAAGGGGGTGGGGCGAAATTTTGAGATATACGTTTTATAGTGACATCTTAAAGGATTGTGTGTACCAAATTTGGTTACTCTAGCCTTAATAGTCTCTGAGATTTGTGGATGCCCCAGATTTTCGTCCTTTGCGGGGCGGAAGGGGGTGTGGCGAAACTTTGACACAAAATGGTCAATGTCCGATATCACAGGAGTGTGGATACCAAATTTGGTTGCTCTGGCTCTTATAGGTTCTGAGATCCTTGAACTCATATTTTGCAATTGGCAAAACCGACCATGAAACTTGTGTGTTAGAGAGAGACAGAGCTAGAAAGAATGAAATTGTTTTCTTGATTCTGGCTATAATAATTATACGATCTGGTTCAGATTTGCACTCTAGAAGATATAGTCATCTTCTACGATTCTGCGTTTTTAGTTTTCTCGTATCGTCGAAATTGTGGATGCCACAGATTTTCGCTCTTTGCGGGGCGGAAGTGGGCGGGGCAAAGTTTTGAAATATTCTTGTAGCAGTCACATATCACAGAAGTCTGGATCCAAAACATCGTTGCTCTAGCTCTTATAGTCTTTGAGCACTAGGCGCTGAAGGGGACGGACAGACGGACAGACAGACGGACAGACAGACATGGCTCAATCGACTCGGCTATTGATGCTGATCAAGAATATATATACCTTATGGGGTCGGAAACGATTCCTTCTGGACGTTACACACATCCACTTTTACCACAAATCTAATATACCCCAATACTCATTTTGAGTATCGGGTATAAAAATCTAATATACCCCAATACTCATTTTGAGTATCGGGTATAAAAACTAGCAGCAGCAGCAACAGCAATCTCTCTGGGGAATCCAACTTTTTCTAATTAATGGGAATTGGCCAAAAGAACACTGAAAAGCTTTCAACATCAATGTAATGACAGATCAAAGTGCGAAAATGTGGCGAAATACTCATAAGTGAAGCGGGAGTGGAGGCCCATACCATGGCAAACATCAGAGACAAGATCGAATTTCCTTATAAACCTACATAATTGAACATAAAAAGCAACCTGTAAATTCGCAGTTGTGTCACTTTTCCGACCTTTTCCAAGGCAACTTGTCCTAGCCCTTCTGCGTTTTTATTGCCGCAATTTGTCATTTATCATCCAATTG
Source organism: Drosophila miranda (assembly GCF_003369915.1). Lineage (NCBI taxonomy): Eukaryota > Metazoa > Arthropoda > Insecta > Diptera > Drosophilidae > Drosophila > Drosophila miranda. Next base: position 24,864,277 of record NW_022881614.1, read on the forward strand.
ATGGGCGTGGCGCGGAAGCAACATAAACAAGCTACAAATGGCTGTAAAATACGTTCCCCCTTACCTCTATCTATATATACATATACCTATGTATATATATGGCTATATATGACAGAGAGAGAGAGAGTCCTTGATGATGTATGAATGGAGCCACATCAAAGACTCATTCAGAGCAACTTCTGGTGCTCTGCTCTACTCTTAAGAGTGGCATTAGCAAAAACTATAGCATTGTTAGGGGCTGATGAGAGCTGTCATAAGGAGCTTAATAACTGTAACTAGGGTAGGGGCGGCGGCGACTGGGTGGGGAGTACGTGCCAATGTCCCAAGTCTCAGTAATAAACACACGCACAGCCCAGTTAACACTGGAAATGTGCCCCAAGTGTCAGTCAGGGCAGGGCAGGGCAGAGCAGAGCGGGGCGGGCAGAACATGCAATGAGCGCGAGGTAAAACCAAGAAAATGGGAAATGGATTTTTAGTGCTCGTTGTTTGGGTATTTTTATACCCGATACTCAAAACGAGGGGGAACGTTGTGAGTTGCTGCGGACACCGCAACTCTACAGTTATACCCGATACTAAGTCAGTATGGCTCTCCTCCGGCAGCCGCCGCTAATATTGAACGACACGACAAAGAATGCGTGCGAGAGAGACAGAAAATCAGTCTGAGCGTGACGTCGGGCGCTGCGTAGCCACTGCAAATTGATTTCTTGTTTTTGGCTACAAAAATGATCCGATCTGATCCAGATTCAGCAATCTGATAGATATGGTCATTATCTATGATTCTGCATTCTGCAATTCTCATTTTGAGTATCGGGTATAATGAGTATTGGGGTATATTAGATTTGTGGTAAAAGTGGATGTGTGTAACGTCCAGAAGGAATCGTTTCCGACCCCATAAAGTATATAAATTCTTGATCAGCATCAAAAGCCAAGTCGATTGAGCCCTGTCTGTCTGTCCGTCCGTCCGTCTGTCCGTCCGCCCGTCTGTCCGTCCGTCCGTCTGTCCGTCCCCTTCAGCGCCTAGTGCTCAAAGACTATAAGAGCTAGAGCAACGATGTCTTGGATCCAGCCTTCTGTGATAGGTCACTGCTACAAAAATATTTCAAAACTTTGCCCCGCCCACTTCCGCCCCCACAAAGGACGAAAATCTGTGGCATCCACAATATTGAGGATACAAGAAAACTAAAAACGCAGAATCATAGATAATGACCATATCTATCAGATTGCTGAATATGGATCAGATCGGATAATTTTTGTAGCCAAAAGCAAGAAATCAATTTTCAGTGACTACGCAGCGGCCGACGTCACGCTCAGACTGATTTTCTGTCTCTCTCGCACGCACTCTTTGTCGTGTCGTTTAATATTAGCGGCGTCTGCCGGAGGAGAGCCATACTGACTAAGTATCGGGTATAAATGTAGAGTTGCGGTCTCCGCAGCAACTCACAACGTGCCCCCTCGTTCTTTTTTGTATGTGTGTTCTTATACCCTTGCAGGGCAGTCCAATTTAAGTCGGATTAATATAGAAATGAAAAACAAATCCATGCCCAATCTATTTATAAGAACTATCGTGGTTCAACGATTACTTTCCAAGAAATAACTTTTGATGAGCCTCGGTGTAGAGCTGCCAAAGAGGCGACCTATACAAGGTTTTCTGTTGTCTGCTCAAAGCCTTAGCCAAAGCCATCAAAATCGAGGGTATATAAACTTCGGCCTTCCGAATAGAGCGTCTTGATGGTTCGGTTTTATTTTTGTATAATTACTGGGGTATATGTCTGCTTTTTTTGTGTGAGTGTTGTTCTTTGTGTGTGCTGTGGTAAGCACACATAACGGTAATTTAATTAACATACATAAACACACACACACACAGAGCCAAGAAGGGAATGTAGAGCACAATAAATCCAAGGGACGGAACGGCCTAGCTGGCCGATTGTGTGGTGGGGAGGGGAAACAGTTAGCTTGAGGCACTTACAAAACGTTTCGGCAAAACGACTCTTCGTAATCGATATTCAGTTTCGACAAATCGACTCTTCGTAATCGATATTCAGTCTGTCATCGAATAGGAAATGCGAATATTTGCGAATAACTTTAGTTAGAAAGCACTTGGTATTTTAATTATTTACATTAATTTCGGTTTACCGATCCTATCCACGGCACAGAGTTATTTTCAACAATTTATTTTCGTTTCTTAGAATCTGGCTTGAAGCTGTCAAACAGCGCTCGAGCCTGTTCCTTTATGATAACCACGCACAGCTGTTTATATGCCGCCGGAAGTTGCACGCTTGAACCGTTAGACCGTCGACCGCTTCACTCTTTGCCGGGTCGACACAACCGTTAAGAGGCGCGTTCCGCAAGCGTATGAAGCTAGAGGAGGACTCGACTAACGGTTCTGGGGCCAGTGTTGCCGTGCTGCGAGGCAGCGTCTGCGCAGAGTGAGAGAGAGACAGAGAGAGAGAGAGAGAGAGAGAGAGAGAGCGACCTGCTGACTGACGGAACATCTGTGTTTTTTATACCCGATACTCAAAATGAGTATTGGGGTATATTAGATTTGTGGTAAAAGTGGATGTGTGTAACGTCCAAAAGGAATCGTTTCCGACCCCATTAAGTATATATATTCTTGATCAGCATCAATAGCCGAGTCGATTGAGCCCTGTCTGTCCGTCCGTCCGTCCGTCCGTCCGTCCGTCCGTCCGTCCCCTTCAGCGTCTAGTGCTCAAAGACTATACGAGCAATAGCAACGATGTTTTGGATCCAGACTTCTGTGATATGTCACTGCTACAAAAATATTTCAAAACTTCGCCCCGCCCACTTCCGCCCCCACAAAGGACGAAAATCTGTGGCATCCACATTTTTAAAGATACGATAAAACCAAAAACGCAGAATCGGTGAGGATGACTATATCTTCTACAGTGCAAAATCTGAACCAGATCGTATAATGATTATAGCCAGAATCAAGAAAACAATTTCATTCTTTCTCGCTCTGTCTCTCTCTAACACTCAGGTTTCATGGTCGGTTTTGTCAATTGCAAAATATGAGTTCAAGGATCTCAGAACCTATAAGAGCCAGAGCAACCAAATTTGGTATCCACACTCCTGTGATATCGGACCTTGACCGTTTCGTGTCCAAATTTCGCCACACCCCCTTCCGCCCCCGCAAAGGACGAAAATCTGGGGCATCCACAAATCTCAGAGACTATTAGGCTAGAGTAACAAAATTTGGTATCCGCACTTCTGTTAGATCTCACTATAAAACGTATATCTCAGAATTTCGCCCCACCCCCTTTCGCCCCCACAAAGGACGAAAATCTGTTGCATCCACAATATTGCACATTCAAGAAAACTAAAAACGCAGAATCATAGATAACGACCATATCTATCAGATTGCTGAATCTGGATCAGATCGGATCATTTTTGTAGCCAAAAGCAAGAAATCAATTTTCAGTGGCTACGCAGCGCCCGACGTCACGCTCAGACTGATTTTCTGTCTCTCTCGCACGCACTCTTTGTCGTGTGGTTCAATATTAGCGGCGTCTGCCGCAGGAGAGCCATACTGACTTAGTATCGGGTATAACTGTAGAGTTGCGGTGTCCGCAGCAACTCACAACGTTCCACCTCGTTTTGTTATTATGCGGGCAGCAGGCAGAAGAGAGGCAACGACAACGACTTCAATTCGATTGTGGTGAATGGATCATACAGAATACAGTTGTTTCAATAAATACCTGTCGAATAATTGATGGCCCACACAGAGCTGAGGGTACTCTGATTGGAATTAACCGTACTGTTGGCCTGGTGGTTCACGGATAGCGTAAGGCTGCCACGGAAGACTGAAGCCCAGCCACTCACACTGGCACAAGTACGTATCGTATCCGTCGTATCCTTGCCCGGACTGGTATAAGTACTGTGTGCCCCGACGAACTAATGTCAAGGTTTTTGGCTGCTGTTCAAAGTCCCCACAGCACGTCACGTGGCACGGGCACGGACAGGCGGTTGGGGATGGAGCGTAGAGACGATTATGCCACTACCAGGCCAATCCTGCCACTCTCTGTCTCTCGCTGTTCCGTGCATCTTTCTCTCCGCCGTACTGCTGCCTCGCATGAATGAGCAAAAAAGTCGCGACAAGCCCAGTTCCAAAGCCAATGTCAAGTGCAAGCGGAAGCCAGGGTAGAGGCAAAATCACTTTACATGCACCACGACTACCCCCACTCCCGACAACAGCCTTCACTTTGGGTACTATTGGGGCCAATGGCGATGGGCACTTACCCAAGTGACCCCCAAACCGGACGGCACACTCACGCAAATGGGCGAGCATCTGTGTATATTTTATAAGTCATCGATTGCACTCGTCCTTCACTGGCCCATTCCGCCACTAGCGCTAGACTCAATGAGTGGATGTGTGCTGTGCTGTGCCGAGGGATACTGACCCAGGCAGGTGCCGCAGGTCGGATGCGATTATACGCCAATGCTTCAAATGCTTCAAAAGCAGCATACATGTCGGGTGCATGACGAGGAATGCTCGATGCGTGCTTCGCCGATAAGGACTGTTATCGCCAATACTCAAAGAATATATTTGGTATCTGGCAATTGAAGTACATATGTCACACTCCATAGTTGACCATAGTTATGTTTATATTCACGCTATTTCTCCTATGCTTCGTCCCTGACCTCGTCCCCGCTGTTGTCTTCGTCTATTCCTCAATCCCCTGGTAGGCTGAGTCGGTGCCAGAATCCAACAACAAATACACAATTCAGTCGCAAAAGGCAAAACCAAAATACGGTGCTTGGTCATGACACAGCAAATTTATGTTCGATGACCTCGCACTAGCGAATGGTTCAAAGCGGAATACCCATTGTTGATTCGACTGAAGTCTGGTGGAAAACCACCATATCTTGCGGTGATCACGAAATAGCGGCATCTTTCTTTCGCATAGGTGAGTAGGGAAAAATAGATGGGCAGTACGAATGCACGGCGATATACATATTTATATATATGTATTTATGGATTGTATCAAAGACAATACCAAGATATTGCATCAGGAAAAAATTCCGTTTCAATTTTCATTTGACGCTTCGTGGCACGGGCGTTCGGGTTACCGGTACTTCAATTATTATACCCGATACTCAAAATGAGTATTGGGGTATATTAGATTTGTGGTAAAAGTGGATGTGTGTAACGTCCAAAAGGAATCGTTTCCGACCCCATTAAGTATATATATTCTTGATCAGCATCAATTGCCGAGTCGATTGAGCCATGTCTGTCTGTCCGTCTGTCCGTCCGTCCGTCTGTCCGTCTGTCCGTCCCCTTCAGCGCCTAGTGCTCAAAGACTATAAGAGCGAGAGCAACGATGTTTTCGATCCAGACTTCTGTGATATGTCACTGCTACAAGAATATTTCAAAACTTTGCCCCGCCCACTTCCGCCCCCACAAAGGACGAAAATCTGTGGCATCCACATTTTTAAAGATACGATAAAACCAAAAACGCAGAATCGTAGAAGATGACTATATCTTCTAGAGTGCAAAATCTGAACCAGATCGTATAATTATTATAGCCAGAATCAAGAAAACAATTTCATTTTTTCTCGCCCTGTCTCTCTCTAACACACACGTAGCATAGCCGTCTTTGCTTAGAGTAAAACATTAGCGCCTAGATCTCAGAGACTATAATAGCTAGAGCAACCAAATTTGGTATCCACACTCCTAATATATCGGACCGAGACGAGTTTGTTTCAAAATTTCGCCACACCACCTTCCGCCCCCGCAAAGGATGAAAATCTGGGGATATTCACAAATCTCAGAGACTATTAAGGCTAGAGTAACCAAATTTAGTATCCGCACTCCTGTTAGATCTCACTATAAAACGTATATCTCAAAATTTTGCCCCACCCCCTTCCGCCCCCACAAAGAACGAAAATCTGTTGCATCCACAATATTGAGGATACGAGAAAACTAAAAACGCAGAATCATAGATAATGATCATATATATCAGATTGCTGAAACTGGATCAGATCAGATCATTTTTATAGCCAAAAGGAACAAATCAATTTGCACTGGCTACGCAGCACCCGACGTCTAGCTCAGACTGATTTTCTGTCTCTCTCGCACGCACTCCTTGTCGTGTCGTTTAATATTAGCGGCGTCTGCCGGAGGAGAGCCATACTGACTTAGTATCGGGTATAACTGTAGAGTTGCGGTCTCCGCAGCAACTCACAACGTTCCCCCTCGTCTTTTAAGCTACATATCTTTAAGCTTCATCTCTGACCGCGGCCCGCTGCCTACCTACTCGGGCCCGGTACAAACGCGTAGAAATTAAGTAATTTTCGGTCCGGTAACTTTCTAGACACAAATACACAGTCTTTGCCGACGCACAACTTAGATCGAGACTTGAGACCCTTCTAGGTCGCAAGATTGTAAAACTAACTGCATTGCTTGCAATATTGAAACCTACACATGCAGAATGTGAGAATACGTGTGCACCCACGCATGCTTTACAATATGTTTCCTCAAGTGAAACAGAAATGTGTAGAAGCGAAACACGAGTATGCATTAAAATAGTTTGGAACCACAAGAGAACATAAACATAAATAAACATAAGCGCTGAAAATTAAATAAGAACGAGGGGGAACGTTGTGAGTTGCTGCGGATACCCGATACTTAGTCAGTATGGCTCTCCTCCGGCAGACGCCGCTAATATTAAAGGACACGACAAAGAATGCGTGCGAGAGAGACAGAAAATCAGTCTGAGCGTGACGTCGGGCGCTGCGTAGCCACTGCAAATTGATTTCTTGCTTTTGGCTACAAAAATTATCCGATCTGATCCAGATTCAGCAATCTGATAGATATGGTCATTATCTATGATTCTGCGTTTTTAGTTTTCTCGAATGTGCAATATTGTGGGGGCCGAAGGGGGTGGGGCGAAATTCTGAGATATACGTTTTATAGTGAGATCTAACAGAAGTGCGGATACCAAATTTGGTTACTCTAGCCTAATAGTCTCTGAGATTTGTGGATGTCCCAGATTTTCGTCCTTTGCGGGGGCGGAAGGGAGTGTGGCGAAATTTGGACACAAAACGGTCAAGGTGCCGATATCACAGGAGTGTGGATACCAAATTTGGTTGCTCTGGCTTTTATAGGTTCTGAGATCCTTGAGCTCATATTTTGCAATTGGCAAAACCGACCATGAAACCTGTGTGTTAGAGAGAGATAGAGCGAGAAAGAATGAAATTGTTTTCTTGATTCTGGCTATAATAATTATACGATCTGGTTGAGATTTTGCACTCTAGAAGATATAGTTATCCTCTACGATTCTGCGAGGCAGAATACCCGATACTAAGTCAGTATGGCTCTCCTCCGGCAGACGCCGCTAATATTAAACGACACGACAAGGAGAGAGACAGAAAATCAGTCTGAGCGTGACGTCGGGTGCTGCGTAGCCAGTGCAAATTGATTTGTTCCTTTTGGCTATAAAAATGATCTGATCTGATCCAGTTTCAGCAATCTGATATATATGATCATTATCTATGATTCTGCGTTTTTAGTTTTCTCGTATCCTCAATATTGTGGATGCAACAGATTTTCGTTCTTTGTGGGGGCCGAAGGGGGTGGGGCGAAATTCTGAGATATACGTTTTATAGTGAGATCTAACAGAAGTGCGGATACCAAATTTGGTTACTCTAGCCTAATAGTCTCTGAGATTTGTGGATGTCCCAGATTTTCGTCCTTTGCGGGGGCGGAAGGGGGTGTGGCGAAATTTGGACACAAAACGGTCAAGGTCCCGATATCACAGGAGTGTGGATACCAAATTTGGTTGCTCTGGCTTTTATAGGTTCTGAGATCCTTGAGCTCATATTTTGCAATTGGCAAAACCGACCATGAAACCTGTGTGTTAGAGAGAGACAGAGCGAGAAAGAATGAAATTGTTTTCTTGATTCTGGCTATAATAATTATACGATCTGGTTGAGATTTTGCACTCTAGAAGATATAGTTATCCTCTACGATTCTGCGTTTTTAGTTTTCTCGTATCTTCGTATATTGGATGCCACAGATTTTCGCCCTTTGTGGGGGCGGAAGTGGGCGGGGCGAAGTTTTGAAATATTTTTGTAGCAGTGACATATCACAGAAGTCTGGATCCAAAACATCGTTGCTCTAGCTCTTATAGTCTTTGAGCACTAGGCGCTGAAGGGGTCGGACAGACGGACGGACGGACGGACGGACGGACGGACAGACAGACAGACAGACAGGGCTCAATCGACTCGGCTTTTGATGCTGATCAAGACTATATATACTTTATGGGTTCGGAAACGATTCCTTCTGGACGTTACACACATCCGCTTTTACCACAAATCTAATATACCCCAATACTCATTTTGAGTATCGGGTATAATTACAATCACATACAATTTTGTTTGTGTCTTAAGCAACACAAACGATTGCGCCGCGTCATGAGCTGAACGTGATGCCACCGGATGCCGAATGCATTAAACACCGGAGACGAAGACCCTGGTTCCTCTTGCAGAAAGTTCGCTTGCAACGTATTCGTTGTATGGTTAGACTACAAAATATGTACATATATGGTTATGGGTCGTTCAAGGAAAAACGGAAAAAAATGTGAATATTGACAGCGCGTACTATCGTCCTTCTGCGCGTTTCGAAAGTAAGACTAAAACTATTTTACTCGAAAGTATTTATATATGCTGACGTATAGTATATGGAAAGTGCTGTAGCCTGTTCAAATCACCAACAAAATATGTACAAATGGAAAACTTAAGCAGAGACTTAAGGACAGACTGCACTAAACGCCGAATCAGTTTTGAAAAACAAAAACAAAACAAAATACCTTTGTGTGATACCAGTATTTTTGGATACAAACATAAAACGTACCTTAAGTTCTTTTCTCGATCGAAGTTTTGCTCTTTTAGTATTTATTCAATGTTTGTAATATTTCATCTAAGTTTAGAACTTAGTTATCGGGAACAACTAAATTAAATAATATCATGAATATACAATTTAAAAAAAAAAAAACCTTAGGCCGGCCTTATGGCAAGATAAACGTCATCCGAAAAACGCAATTTCCTCGGGATGGGATTTGAGTAGCTACTTATCGTTTTACACGACTGTTAAATTGTATCTTGACATTGAGAAATGGGCGCTTAAATATGAGCTAATTATTCAGGCTATTTTTAACATCATCGGATAGGCCCGATGCAGATATAAATGTGGGAATTACAATTTTAAAAGAAGCTGAAATGCCACCATAAATAAATTAAATTACATTATAGCTATGGACTATAGGTAAATAAAAAAAATATGATCCCGATTACGACCAGGTTTTGGGTACGCTGAACGATCCGAAGCGCTGATGAGCGTCGACGCCACGCACAGCGAAATAGTAGCGTTGGTTCTCTTGAAACTGGTTGAGCGTGACGGCCATGGGCAACAGCATGGCTTTGACATCGCCCACGTGCCTCCAGGAGTCGGTGCTGCGCTCATGTAGTGTCTCTTGGTACGCAAAAATCTGATACGTTACGCATTCGGCATATTTACTACTCGCATCCTCCAGATTCCAGGAGATGACAATGCCTGTATCCATCAGGCTGATGCGTATGAGAGGCCGCGACGGCGGAAGTTTCCAGGCGGGATTGAAGGGCTGTGCAGGCGATGATGGCAGCGGCGCTGGATGCGAGTACCTTAATCGAGTGGCGGCAGGCGGCGTATTCTCCGACCGTATCTGCATCGTCACATTCGATCCAAGGGAATGGCGCTGACCTGGTGAAGACGTCAAAGCGAGTCAGCCAACGATCGTGGAATCAATTAAATGCACTCACCTACACCATTATTGGTGACTATTTGTCTGGCATTGGCTCTCGTCATTTGCAGGGGCGACAATCTCACAGCATTTCCACTAGCAAGTGTACGACCTGATCCCGAGGCTCTTGTCTCAGACACTGTTGCCCCCAGAGAATTCCTCTTCACGGCCATGTTGGATGATTGCCGTGAATGTGCGTGGCCCTCTGCAGCATTAGCTGAAGCCGCCATAGCTGCCGCAGCATCGTCTTCATCTGTGAGATCAATTACGGCCTTCTCCTTCGGCTTGGCCGGAGCCAGGTTGGGTTGGCCATAATTGACGGCACTGCCACCTGGTCCTCCACTGCTGGTTGAGGAAATGGGTACAGAAACCATACTAGCTCCCTTAGGACCCATTGAGCGCACATTTGTTGCACATTTTGGCCCCTGCTTGACCGAATTGGGACCAGGAACAGGGCGGGTTCTGCGAGGAATTAGAAGAGCATATATTACAGGAGCAAACTTGGTAATCGAATGACTTACGCTTGATATTGTTGCTTTTGGGTTGTATATGGACCACTGTTCCGCATTGCAGCCGCCGATGCAGTGCTTCCTGTGTGCTTTGAGGCATGCATAAGCCTTTGAGGTCCAGGGGCAGAGGTCTGTAAGCGACTTATTGTGGTCTGGTTGTTCACCTGGGCTCCTGGCAATACGTTTCCTGGCACAGGTCGCTGTGGGGTAATCTTCCGCATGCATCCCCTGCGTACAGGAGGCGCAGCAGTAGAGGCAGTCGAGGCAGGAGTCTGATTGTAGGAAACGGAGGAGCGTTGCGTTGGCAGTTGCTGCTGCTGGTTCTGCTTTTGATGATTTTGTTGTTGTTGCTGTTGCTGCTGCGCATTTGAACTCGCGACCGAGCTAGCTGCCCGCATCGACTGCAACGGCGAACGCATAGGAGCTGTGCTCGCCTTCGAAGGATTGCTACTAGGAGGCGCCAACATGCTGCCTGCAGCAAGTGCCTGATCTACAGCACTGGGTGCTGCACTCGGCTTCATGACCTTAAAAGGAATGCCTACTTGCAGTCCAACAGCTCGTGTAATTCTTACCGGTGCCGTGAAATGTGCATTCTTGGTCTCCAGATCCTTCAGCACCCGCTTGTGCACCGTGTCCAGGTCGAGGTACTGTTTGGATACTTCGGCAAGCCTGCGACGATAGATGGCAAGCGTCTTCTCATACTTGTCCAGCTGGCAGCGGATTTCCGCGAACTCGCTTTTCACCATCATACCCTCCACGACCTTCTGGAGGACGAATTCTTCCAGATGATGGCGGGTCAAGTTGTCAAAGCTCTTGCGAAAGCTCTTAAGGAACTCAAGGCGCAGAGGCTTAACGTCTATTTTGCGCTCTGGCTCTGGTTTCAGCTGCAATTTAAGCTCCTTTTGTTCCTTTGTATTTACTGGCTCTTCCTTCTTAACCAACTCGCAGTCCACCTCTTTGTCCTGTACATCCAAATCAATTTGAAGTGTGCCATCATTAGAGCTACTTGAATCGAAATCATCAGTCCTGAGCTTCTTACTGGGAATGCCTTCGTTTCCTTCCTTTTCCGCGGGGCTGGCGTCTAAGGAATCGTGGCTACGCTTGGCCACAGTGGAAATGGGTTCGGTCTCGCTACCATCGGTGGACAGTCGAGACTGCTTTGGCTCCGCACCCACATCTGCATCAGCTTTCGTCTCTGACTCCACATCAGAATTGGTTTTCTCCACGGTGCTAGCCTCCACATTGTTCGGCTCAACTGGTTCGACAGCTTCAGCGGGACACAACAGATTGCTGCTCGAGTTTCTGTCCCCGTCTTCCGTGGCAGTGGTCTTTATGTTATTGTGTGGTTTCAGCTTCTGCTTCTCGAACTGATCGCATGCATTGTCGGAATTGTCCGCTTGCAGTTCTTTGCTTTCAGTGGACTCTATTGGTATGTCATCTGGAGTGGGGCAGGAGGACTTTTTTTCGCAACCCTGGGTTCCCTTATCTTGGGGTTTCTTTGGAGGTAGCTCCTCCTCTTCGTCCTCGGATACCAAAACGATGTCGTTTTCCATATTGTTAGTCACATCTGATTTAATTTCCTTTACCTCCGCAGGATCTTCTGCATCCTTGGGCTTTTCAATAGGTTCAAAGAAGATGACTTCGTCATCCGAGTCTGCATCTTTGAAAGCTCCTTCAGGGGATTTTTTTCCCTTGTACAATTCCAATTCCATGTCCTTCCCATATGACAATGTCTTGGGTGGGATCTCTAGTTCGCTATCTGTAACACCATTAGTCGTTGGCTCCTTTTTATTTTCACTAGTTGTGTCTTCCTTTGCATTTCCTTCCTTTTCCGTCTCTTTGCCAGCATCTTTGAGGGTTTCTCCTGTTACTTCCACTGCGATCACATCAGTGGTACTCGTGGTATCCATTGTTTCCTCCGTCTGAGCTTTATCCTTTGGCTTCTGGGTATCTTCTGAGGCAGCTATCTTTTTAGCTGCTGCGTCAGTGTCCATTGGCTCAAATGAGTTGGTATTTTCTAGGGTCTCCTTGGCCTTATCTTCAGTAATCTCATCTTCAACCTTTTTCTGATCTTCAGCTAGATCGGCAACTGTTTCTTTGTTATCTGTTAGGTCGTCCTCGCAAACAATACACTCCTCCGAAGAATCTAAATCGATGACTTGTACAGTTGAGGGATCCTTACCAGGGGTCCTATCTTTGAGAATTTCCTCATCTGAGGAAATGTCATCTAGAGCATAAGTGGGACTTTCACGAGAAATGACTTTATCCTTGGAAGCCTCAGCGGTTTTCTCGTCGGATGTCTGCGACTTCTTCAAGTCCTGGGAACTGGTGGCATCAAAATCATCTGAACTCGTTATGCTATCCAGAGCATCCAGAAAAATATCATCCGTGGATTGGCTTAGCTTTTCCTTGATCTCGGCTGCAGAACTATCTCCATTGGTTTTCTCCCCAGGTTTTTTCACATGTGGTGCTTCTTCTTTAATTTCCTCCCCTGTCTCGGAATCTTCTTTGTTGTCTACCACTTTTTCCACATAGCTTTCAGCTTCAGCGGAGTTCTTGGGCTCTTCAAAATCCTCCTTTGCTTTCACATTATATTCGATCTCTTTCGCACTAGCTTTAGCTTCAGTTTTCTCCGATTCGCGCGTCACGCTGCTTTCACCCGCTCCGGCTTTTTTGCCTTCTTCTTTTGTGTCAGCTGTGTTTTCCTTTTCGACCACAGGGCTGCTTTCCTTTTCCTTATCGCAATCGTCTGCTGGCTCTTCGACGAATGCCGCCTCGGGTTCTGGCGCAGCCTCTGGGTTAGAAACTGAAGAATCCTTGGGACAATCCACAATTGAACTGATTTTATCCAGCAACTCGTCCAAGTCATTTCCAGCGTTTCGTTTTTCTTTCAAGCCATCTGTTGTCTTAAGACAGGCGATTGCTATTGTTTCTCCGCCATTAGTCAATTCATTGAAATCTTCGTCTTCCCTGGACGATCGTCCCGATCCATTGCCGATTTCTGTAACAATTTATGGCATAAAAAAGATTATTTTTTTTATTTATATTTTATTTTCACTTACCACTGGGGCTGTTATTATCAATGAGTTCCTCGGGGATTGCTCCCATGATTGACAGTTCTTCTAATTCCACGTTCTGGCTTACTTCCATCATTTTATTATGGCGTTTATTTTTTCTGGTTGCAAAGCATTGAACTGTAAAACAATTTAAAAAAAGGAATGTCATTAACTGAGAACCGGATGAAATGGTTCACCAAAGGAATGATTCCTCGTAAATTAATAACCTTAAAGCATTAAAAGCTTTGAGGGAAAAGCTTGTGCGAGCTTTGCGAACTTTCGGCTTGATTGGTGCAAAGGTCTAGAATTGGGTTTACAAAGCATGTCTCATGTCTTCCAAAGTTAGGCCTACTAACGTCCAAGGGACAAACCCTGGAACACCCATCCAGCCCGGGGAAGACCCACCATATTTCGGCGAGACAAGGCTGCTAAGGGATTTTTAATTATTGTTTTTTTATCTCCTAATAATAGATAGTAACACTATCTAAACCACTGATCCCAAAAATCCAAACTCCAAACCAGAAATATAACTCAAGACCACCAGCTTTCTGCCTGACGCTTTGCGCTATTTCGGTTTCGATGTGTATCTATCAAACAAACCATGTGTTGTTGTTGCTTGTTCCGAGCGGTCGGTCGTCGTTCGCTTGTCGGCGCAACAACAACGAAGGGATTGCAGCAGAAAGAAACAAAGCAAAGAAAGGGAAACGGCGTGCAAAAAGAAGAGAAAGGAAGATAAATGAAGGAAACTGGAGGAAAGGCGAAACATCCACAATGTGTGGGATGGGACGGGACGTAAAGGAAAACTTTTTCCGAATCGTCGCTATAATACTAACAAAAGTGAGGTTATGTTATGTCAGAAAACTGTGCCTGCACATTATACATATATTTACATTTGTATCGAAATATTGTTTGAGGTGACTTACTTATTATAAGAAAACTTGGACGGCTTGAATTGTTGAACTCGCCGAGTTCACGGCAGCACTGAAACACAGCGCCGTACCGAACGTCAAACCAGCGCAAGAGAGAATAGTTTCGTCTGAAAGCGGCGAGAGAGGAAAAGAGCACGTACAGCAGTATGTAGGTCGGTGGTCTAGGGAAAGAGGGCGTGTCAAAGTGGGACGATAAGACACGATAGTAATTCTACAATGGAAATCACTTTAACATCCATCTTAAAGCCCTTACGCTTATTTCCAGCCGTACATAATGTACATATGTCTATGTCTGTGCTGATTTTGTAGGGCAGCAAAGAAGTCTGGCCACAGTTGCACATCAAAATGTCCTAGAGTCTACAGCACCTCGCAAACGATGTTTTACGGGTTTCGTCATAGCAAGTTGGCAGTCTCGTTCATGACGTCGTTGCCCCACTGGATGGTCGTACGGGGTAATGGTAAGGGGGTTTTTTAAATTGACCAGGGATCTTCGTTGGTTGACGAGTGAACCCCGCACCGATTTGATAACAGCGCAAAGAAAAAGCAAACGTAAAATAATGGCAAAGGTAGCGCCGCGTTTTTACAAACAGATGCGCTTGAGTGTGTGCGAGTGGGAGGGTAAAATGTGAGAATAGTCTGCGAGAGCGGGACGACCGTATGATTTGGTGCTTGAAATGTAGGGGGGAGCGTAAATTAAATAAATATATTTAGTATTTCTTTTAGTTCCGAATTCAAAGATTATTAAACACTAAATACCAATTACCGGGGCAAAAATTAAAAAGTATACAAACATACATACATAGCTTTGTTTGTAAAACTAGGCGTCATAATAGAAAAGCGGGAGGGGTGGGGTGGGGTTGGAATCTAGGCTTTTTAATGCAGTTAGGACCATGATGCAATTATACAAGGTGGTCTCGTCGGAAGCCGAAGTTCGTTCGTGTTGTCCCTTATCGTCAGTGCATGCTTGCTTGTTGATGATGAAGGTTGTTCACGGACGAATTTTTTGATATATTCTTACCCCTTATGTCCCGACAACAACAAAATTATAAAAAGCATATAAAAAAATACCACAGAATTAGAATTAATCTTTATATATTATGTAAAAGAACATTTTAATATAACTAAAAATGTTGAAGAAAAATTATTAATGGCTGCATAAAATTTAAATATTAATATATCAGTAAAATCATTTTATTTTAAAATTTTAAAACCCACGGGCCTGTTAAGGGTTAATCAACATCAACATATACCGTCTCACTCACACTCACTATACTATGTGCCCTTCACTCGCACTTATTGCTAGCATACCTTAAGGGACTAACTTTTACCGACGAGACCACCTTGTATAATTGCATCATGGTTAGGACCATGTCAGGATACCGGTTTAGAATAGAGTTGAAGAGTGAGAGAGTGAGCGAGATGGAATGAGAGCGAGAGAGTATGGTGAAGAGAGTACGATAGAATAAGAGAATACATATATACATATATGCAGCTATATGTATGTATGTATGCATGTACATATAATTGAATAAAGTTCGCGTAGCGCCGAACACAAAACGACAAAATTGTTGTTAGAACGAACCGAAAGATACAGCAGCAGAGTGGAAAAGCAACAGCCCAGACCAACGAAAAAACAAATTGTGGCGAGGATAGCCATATTTTCTTGTGGAATCTTGTAACTCTAACTCTATGGTCCTACCAGGGGAGTTGGATGCGTATGATCCCATTCCTATTCCCTAACAATATGAGAATATCCCGTTCTCCGCGAATAGTATTTGATTTACTCATAAGTGTTTGCACAAGCAAACAGATACTAACATACATAGATAAAAACATCTGTGCATCTTTGCATAAAACGAAAAAAGCCAAACTGGACAATTGGCTTTAAGAATCGGAATTTCATCTATGGCTCGGTCTGGACCCGCTTGGGCGTTATGTTCATTATATCTGTTTCGCTCACACTCAAGATTACGCCCGCTTAAGCAATTGTGTGTGTGTGAGCTCGTGTGTATATCAGAATGTCTGTGTGTGTGTGTGCAATTTTGCAACGCGTTCACATTCTTTTTAGGTTACGTATCGATTTTGGTACAAAGTGAGGTTAGGTTGAAAAATATCTACGTTCCCGAAAATTCTAGAGATCTGAGGACATGCATGTAATCTTCATAGCATTCTTTATAAAGATCTAAGATAACATTGCCAAAGCGCGAAAAATAAAACTCAACCAAACTAGCTTCAGCCAAAAGTAAAAGCAAAAGGGGCACATTTTTATTCATCTATTAAACATATTAATGTTTGCATGGTTGCCAGGTCTGCAACTCTGGTTGTGATATATTAAATATAATGGAAAATCATATACGTTTATATGTAAATATATAATTGTGACCATATTGTGGAGCAGGGTTGTCGACTGCAATAGGTCAGACAGCTCAACAGATATATATGTGCTTAATGGCTATTGTTAAGCTGTTGGGAACAGGTGCTTATGCCAAGGGCACATGTCGATTTTTCAACATAATCGTTCGAAAAGATAGATCTGATTTGATACTATATACATATCAACATATCCAAAACGAAACTGCCTTACAACTCTGAAACACACAAACAAATGATTTGGGAATGGTGACGACAAACGAAACCAATCCAAATTGGATCACACAAAGTGTAATTCCAATAAACCAGCAAATTAGTAGCTTATATTCTAGAGCCAATACTGGTACACAAGTTAAAACAACTTTAAAATATAATAGTCTCAAGAAAAATAAGCACTTACCTTCTTAGACCCGATAAACGTGTTTATTAACTGGATTATAGTTGTTATAAGGCAAATTTTACGATGACCCAAGCTTTCTCAGGCTGATATTCAATATTTTAAGTCTCGTTAACAGTTTTTTTTAACAGATTTGTTTACAAATCCGCAAGGAGAATCCGCGTCCCGATAGCAGATGCCGCTTCTCGCTGGAACAGTGACCAAATCGGAGTAGCAACAACAAAAGAGGAGGAAAAGAACCAGTTCAACCATTACTAGCTCAAAAGTACTTTCACCTTATCCGAAACAAAACATCTGTTCGCTTCTAGGGGTGGAAAAGTACCAACAAAAGGAACCATTTTTACTAAGCGAAGTAATAGACAATGCAAGAAACTCAATTCTGATCAATCAGTGAGGAAAGTACGACGAACATGTATTTTTTTTTTAGCTATGAATGTTGACTTTATATAACATTAATAAAACGAATCAGTATTTAAAATTGATAGTTCACTCGGCTCGCGTAGACACCAACCACTGCTCCCCTGAAGCTATGGTATGAAACAAGTTCCGGTTCGTTCGCATGAAAACATAAACATCTGTTTGTAGGTTATTTTGTTTTATAATAAATGCCAATCAAATCCCAGAAATATCAATCAAAATGAGTAATCTCATAAACTTTAGCCCTAAGAAAAGGTGCTAGTTTTTTGACACGACACAGCCTGCCATGTTTTCGACTAACAGTTCCGTACGTGGTTAACAAAACCTGGCGCAATTAAAAACTATTCCACTCGCGCTGCGCCGTTTGATGTGAGCACAAGCGTACCAAAGGACTTAATCCTCTTTAAATATGAGAATCCAAAGTTCTACAAGATGCTGAACTTTTTCTGGACCTATCTTTCCCATTTTGCGTTTACAACGCTGAAGGATGCGCCAGTGGTGGAGAAGCCAGGAGAGGAGCTGAAGTGGTTTCAGCGCATAAATCTTGGCGACAACAAGTACAGTTATGGCATCACTGCTTGCTGCTTTTTGTTTGGTTCATATTTGAAACAGATAATGTGGTTCGAAGCAAATTATGTCTTTATAAATTTATAGGATACGGAATTCTGTTTGCGGTTTGGATGTTCACACTTCGTTCCGTGCGCTTTCTCATCCTGCACAAGGGCGGTCAGAGTATCTCCTTTGTTACCTACGGACCCTTTAACCGGAACCGTATCATGACTGTCCCACTTAAATGCATCTCAGCGCAAGAGTCCCGTGAAATGGCCAGGGTACAACTGCCAATCAAGGTGAAGGACAGGACTCTTTACTACGTGCTGGATATGCGCGGAGAATTTCGTAATCCCCAACTGTTTGACTACACGGCAGGGTTAAAACGACGTATTTAAAAGCGATTTGTTTAGTTCATTGAAAATTTTGTAACTTATTATTTGTAAATACACATGTACCCTAATTAAAATTCAACTCTGCTCTGTCTTAAGACACGGGCTCAGGCTTCTGTGTGAGCAGCAGACTAAAGCGCTTCTTTATGGTAATGCGCTGGCGGGAGTACTTATCTTCCGGAGAGAAACGGGCTGGATGGGCCGACAAGGTCGGACGACCATCTTCAGTGCGTTTCTGCAATATCAACGAAACATATATATAACATAACATACTAGAAAAGCTGGAGAACTTTTCATTTACATTCAAAGTGTAGACGCGGTTGCCGCTTTCGTTGATGGTGTACATGAGATAAATTTTGGTGAGAAAATTCAATAAATTTCGCAGTAAATAAAAAAAACACGTGTGGCGTGCCTTGCAGTGTGTTTATCGGACTTATCGTTAAAATATCGACCCACAGAAATATACCAAAATATGTTTTAAAAATATACCGTAAATATACTTTCTATATACCGTTGAAAATGAAATTTAATAGATTGATGAAACAAACAACAAGAAATGCCGAAAAGTAGAAACCAGAGTACCAGAAACGGTCACCCTGGTGCGTTGCTTTCAATGAGAACAGTGTAACCGAAAATTTGTCGATCAAATACACGCTTAAACTCCATTTATTTAAACAAGATAAAAACTTGAGTTAAATCGCGAAAAAAATACCAATAATAATACCAAAAGTGAAGCACGTTAGCCAAAACGCGCACGGAACAAAACAATCGCAATGAAATTTCGTATCGATGATAACTATCGTTTTCCAAATCTTGCTTAAAATGGCGCAAATTGTTTGTAAAAAATGTCGAGTAAATTAGACGAGTTACAAAAGCAAGTGATACGGGAGCAACAAAAGCGAATCAAACCAGGAGAAAGCCAGAAATATGTGCGTATGGTTATAGACGCGGGTTTCGTGGACATTCCGGTTGGACAGGAGCTTTTGCAGCGAATAAACTCCGCCGATCTGAAGTATGAAATTCGCATGTTGCCCATCAAAAACTGCATCATCTGGGAGCGCAGTATTGGCCAGCACACAATAGTTTCAGGAAGTAGCGGTTCTGGCCTGGGCGAAGCCTGGAAAATGGAGAACCACGTCCTCCACTGGATAACCGAAGCAAATTAGCATCACTCTCAGAAGGATCAAAGAGCCTGCTTGGGCCACAAGTTGCAGGTTGCATTTCCCGACTGCCAATATACGGTGGCGTTGCCGAAACTGCGCCACAGTAAGCACAAGTCGGGTAGTCAGGATCCGAGTGGATTGATCGAGCCCCAAGTGCTGCAGCACCTTCACGTTGAGCAGCTGGCAAGTCCTGAGAGCCAAGAGCTGTTGTGCCTGCTCCGACGCTATACAAAGGCAATTGCCGAAGCCCCGTTTAAAAATCAACGCGATGAATATTTGGGGTTCTTTAAGAAGTACTTGGCCAACGACAAGAAGCAGTGCGTCCGCGTCGAGCAGGGCAATGGCTATGGACGTCTATGGCAGCAGCATCTAAATCGGTTGCCGCTGGTCACGCTCGAGAATCCATCATATCTCAATATCCCTGTCCCAAGAAACTGTTGGACCACTTTTCCAATGATCCTACGGCTGTGCAGTCCCTAGCTGATTTAAAGATCAAGCGCTGTAATGGACCACAGCCCCTTCACACCGAACGACGCATAGGGAACGTACTCAGCAACAAACTTTACACTTTGTACAATTCAAGGGATCTTAATACTCTGATTTAGTTTTAGAATCGTCTCGTGTATTCGGCTGGTATCGTATGTACAATTAGAGTAAATATTACAACTAAGAGCTAAATATTTTACATTATTCCTCTGGTCGTATATAGTATATGTATATTTAAAAATCACAATATTCTTATACGCATATCTATGAATTTTTATATTTGTTGTCGAGCATCTTTCAAGATGTTCTGCGAAAAACGAATAAAAACGAGGTGGAACGTTGTGAGTTGCTGCGGACACCGCAACTCTACAGTTATACCCGATACTAAGTCAGTATGGCTCTCTCCGGCAGACGCCGCTAATATTGAACGACACGACAAAGAGTGCGTGCGAGAGAGACAGAAAATCAGTCTGAGCGTGACGTCGGGGGCTGCGTAGCCACTGCAAATTGATTTGTTCCTTTTGGCTACAAAAATGATCCGATCTGATCCAGATTCAGCAATCTAATAGATATGGTCATTATCTATGATTCTGCGTTTTTAGTTTTCTCGAATGTGCAATATTGTGGATGCAACAGATTTTCGTCCTTTGTGGTGCGGAAGGGGGTGGGGCGAAATTCTGAGAAATAAGTTTTATAGTGAGATCTAACAGAAGTGCGGATACCAAATTGGGTTACTCTAGCCTTAATAGTCTCTGAGATTTGTGGATGCCCCAGATTTTCGTCCTTTGCGGGGGCGGAAGGGGGTGTGGCGAAATTTGGACACGAAACGGTCAAGGTCCGATATCACAGGAGTGTGGATACCAAATTTGTTTGCTCTGGCTCTTATAGGTTCTGAGATCCTTGAACTCATATTTTGCAATTGGCAAAACCGACTATGAAACCTGTGTGTTAGAGAGAGACAGAGCGAGAAAGAATGAAATTGTTTTCTTGATTCTGGCTATAATAATTATACGATCTGGTTGAGATTTTACACTCTAGAACATATAGTCATCCTCTACGATTCTGCGTTTTTGGTTTTATCGTATCTTTAAAAATGTAGATGCCACAGATTTTCGTCCTTTGTGGGGGCGGAAGTGGGCGGGGCGAAGTTTTGAAATATTTTTGTAGCAGTGACATATCACAGAAGTCTGGATCCAAAACATCGTTGCTCTAGCTCTTATAGTCTTTGAGCACTAGGCGCTGAAGGGGACGGACGGACGGACAGACGGACGGACGGACAGACGGACAGACAGACAGGGCTCAATCGACTCGGCTATTGATGCTGATCAAGAATATATATACTTTATGGGGTCGGAAACGATTCCTTCTGGACGTTACACACATCCACTTTTACCACAAATCTAATATACCCCAATACTCATTTTGAGTATCGGGTATAAAAAGTATGATAATGATTACAACAAAAAAAATAGCAAGCGACGAACGTTCTATGATGAAATTTCAGACCATAATCTAGAGCGTGGCCAAGATTCGGGTGAAGCCCAGGCACGCCGAGACTATAGTCTGTCCAAGACCCCAGACCATTGCATAAATAGGCGACATGGGCAGGCTGGAAGCGCGATGCACAAATGCAATCACCGCACTGCTAATGATCCCACTAGAAGCCGGGCACAAGAATCCCATGACCAGAATTAGTATGGAGAAGAATCGACCGAATTTATGCTTTCGAAGCGTGACAAACGCCACGAGGGCGGCACAGGTGTGGATAAAAATGGATGAGAAGAGGGCCCACAGAAATAAGTGGTACCACATTTCGCGAAATGTGTTTAGTCGAGCCTGTGAGCGGAGTCCCATGACATCGGCGATGGTGTCCAGCTCATCGGTGTCATATGCTTCGGAAAACATGGCGATGCGCAATTTTGACCTTAAGTTTTGGAAGAATATCGGGCTTGCTACTAATTACGTTGCTAATTATTGCTTTTTCGTTCCTCTGAGTTGGTCATTTGTGTGCTCTGCTGATTGATTTCTCCTCCGACACGGTCCGAGGGGGGTTGTTCATGTCAATGGTGCTATCAAGTGACGTTCGTAGACCTGTAAGTTTAAGTGGACCATGCTTTAGTTCTGTTGACCTTTTGGCAGACTCGTACGATACTCACGCCCACACATGTGGCCACCTCACCCTCATTAGCTTGATTGTTGCTGTTGGCCGGAATGCACTTTCTCTGTTATTTGATTACATTAACATTTTTGCTGTTTCCTTTTTGTAAAGTTTTCTTTTGTTTGATTTTTTATTTGCGTAGCAATCGATTTGGCATTCAATACGCCCATTCAATAAGCGACTTGCTTGCGGCAGTGAATCTTTAAGTCATAATTTTTGGCCAGCCCTTTAGTATGGTATAGTATAGTAGTAGTATAGTATAGTAGTATAGTATTGTCCAAATAAAACACTGATTCTATTTTAATTATTATTTAATTTCGTATTTTCCTTTTAGCAACTGGAGTGGAACACCGTGGAAATGGACCAGTTCTTGAGTAGTCAGCTGTCATCCATAAGTGAACCAGCTCCGATAAATGAGCAACATAGTCGCACCACATGGCACGGAATAAATTATAAATTATGTGGGCAGGGGTAAGATTTAAGTATTTAAAATAAGCCAGTCAAGTAGAAAATTGATTCATTAATCGGATAAAATTATTTGGGCAGAGTTGATGGTTCTATCAAGCTAGTAATATTCCACGGAATATCAAAAGCGAGGAATATGTAAAATAGAACTTGATTTCGCTAGTATATTTACGGTATATTTTTAAAATGAGACTGTATATTTTGGTATATAATAAATCCGCCAAAACAATCCAGTCAAGTAGGAAATTGATTTCTTAATCCAATAAAATGATTTGGGCAAGGCTCAGTATTCTATCTAGCTAGTAATAGTCGACGGAATATCAAAAATGAGGATGTATGTTGTTATGGGCGGTTTTGGAGAGAGCCGATAGGTATCAGGGCTGGAGAAGAAAGAGACAGCGGCATCTATAGTGGATCCTGGGAAGCAGTGGCAGACTTGCGTGGGAGAAAAGGAAACGGGGCGAGAAAGAAAAAAAGGAAGTTTCCGGTGGAGAATACTGGAGGCCGCACCAAGACATCAGCGGCAGGCATCAACATGAGCAGAAGCGGCGGACATCGGCAGCAGCATCCCGGTACTGGCCAGGCCGGAAAACTGGTGCGAGAACCGTCAGCGGAACCAAGGAACCGTCAGCGGAACACCGACTGGAGACACGTTTCTGTCCCCACACACCAACCCCGCCTCCCGCCCCCCCCCCCACCCATGACTATCCCCTTCAGCGCCTAGTGCTCAAAGACTATAAGAGCGAGAGCAACGATGTTTTGGATCCAGACTTCTGTGATATGTCACTGCTACAAAAATATTTCAAAACTTCGCCCCGCCCACTTCCGCCCCCACAAAGGACGAAAATCTGTGACATCCACAATTTTAAAGATATGAGAAAACCAAAAACGTAGAGTTGTAGAGAATGACCATATCTTTAAGACTGCGGAATCTGAATTGGATCGTATTATTATTATAGCCAGCATCAAGAAAACAATTTCATTTTTTCTCGCCCTGTCTCTCTCTAACACACACGTAGCATAGGCGGCTTTGCTTAGAGTAAAACATTAGCGCCTAGATCTCAGAGACTACAAAAGCTAGAGCAACCAAATTTGGTATCCACACTCCTAATATATCGGACCGAGACGAGTTTGTTTCAAAATTTCGCCACACCCCTTTCGCCCCCGCAAAGGACGAAAATCTGGGGATATTCAAAAATCTCAGAGACTATTAAGGCTAGAGTAACCAAATTTGGTATCCGCACTCCTGTTAGATCTTACTATAAAACGTGTATCTCAAAATTTCGCCCCACCCCCTTCTGCCCCCGCAAAAGACGAAAATCTGTTGCATCCAATATTGCACTTTCGAGAAAACTAAAAACGCAGAATCATATATAATGACCATATCTATCAGATTGCTGAATCTGGATCAGATCAGATCATTTTTATAGCCAATAGGAACAAATCAATCTGCAGTGGCTACGCAGCGCCCGACGTCACGCTCAGACTGATTTTCTGTCTCTCTCGCACGCACTCTTTGTCGTGTCGTTTAATATTAGCGGTGTCTGCCGGAGGAGAGCCATACTGACTTAGTATCGGGTATAACCGTAGAGTTGCGGTGTCCGCAGCAACTCACAACGTTCCCCCTCGTTTTTGTTTTGATCTGTGCATGGAAGGTTATCTATTTATTATACCCGATACTCAAAATGAGTATTGGGGTATATTAGATTTGTGGTAAAAGTGGATGTGTGTAACGTCCAAAAGGAATCGTTTCCGACCCCATAAAGTATATATATTCTTGATCAGCATCAATAGCCGAGTCGATTGAGCCATGTCTGTCTGTCCGTCTGTCCGTCCCCTTCAGCGCCTAGTGCTCAAAGACTATAAGAGCGAGAGCAACGATGTTTTGGATCCAGATTTCTGTGATATGTCACTGCTACAAGAATATTTCAAAACTTTGCCCCGCCCACTTCCGCCCCCACAAAGAGCGAAAATCTGTGGCATCCACAATTTTAAAGATACGAGAAAACTAAAAACGCAGAATCGTAGAAGATGAGTATATCTTCTAGAGTGCGAAATCTGAACCAGATCGTATAATTATTATAGCCAGCATCAAGAAAACAATTTCATTCTTTCTCGCCCTGTCTCTCTCTAACACACACGTAGCATAGGCGGCTTTGCTTAGAGTAAAACATTAGCGCCTAGATCTCAGAGACTACAAAAGCTAGAGCAACCAAATTTGGTATCCACACTCCTAATATATCGGACCGAGACGAGTTTGTTTCAAAATTTCGCCACACCCCCTTCCGCCCCCGCAAAGGACGAAAATCTGGGGATATTCAAAAATCTCAGAGTAACCAAATTTGGTATCCGCACTCCTGTTAGATCTTACTATAAAACGTGTATCTTAAAATTTCGCCCCACTCCCTTCCGCCCACACAAAGGACGAAAATCTGTTGCATCCACAATATTGCACATTCGAGAAAACTAAAAACGCAGAATCATAGATAATGACCATATCTATCAGATTGCTGAATCTGGATCAGATCAGATTATTTTTATAGCCAATAGGAACAAATCAATTTGCAGTGGCTACGCAGCGCCCGACGTCACGCTCAGACTGATTTTCTGTCTCTCTCGCACGCACTCTGTCGTGTCGTTTAATATTAGCGGCGTCTGCCGGAGGAGAGCCATACTGACTTAGTATCGGGTATAACCGTAGAGTTGCGGTGTCCGCAGCAACTCACAACGTTCCCCCTCGTTTTATGTATATATATGCAAACTTAAATAGCTGTTCTCCTGCTCGGTACTATTCTGCTTACTCTTATGTTAACTTATGTTACTTCTCTCGGCTTATCGCCAGCCCCCTTTGGCTCCGTTGCTGGCGAGCGTTTTTATAGCTCGCTCGCTCTCCTATTGGGCTCTTCCTTTTCTGCTTGCGTGTTCTCTCTCCCCCGCTTTCACTCTCTTCCTATGCGCGCATCACCTTTGGCTCCGCTCGCCCTCTTTATTTGTTTTGGGGCATTACCCTTGCAGCTCTGAGTATTGAATTCCAACAACACACTAACACCTTCCTTCACTATGTAAACTGCGGATCTTAATTGGGCCTTGTTAACTTAATTTGGCATACGGCACGTTTAGGTAGGATTTGAGCGATTTTCCTCCTTTTTCTCCGTTCGTATTTCGCCGGTTGCTGAACTTTCCGCTATCGCGGATTATCGACCGTCCCGCTTTGTGGCCGCCGCCGCACCGACGTCGATCCGGCTGCCCGCGAAGGTCGAGCCTCTCAGAATTTTTCTGCGTCTCTGCTCCCTCGCTCTGTGCTGCGACGGATCAGCTGCTTGGAGCGCCGCTGCTTCGCCAGCCCAAATTGCTAGGCGCCAAATCTAGTGCAGGGAGAAAGAACCGTCTATCGTATTCGGCCCCGAAAGATCTGTGGTATCCCACTTTTTGTTCCTCTTACCCGTCAATCTTGGCCCCAGTGGCCGACCTAGCTTCAGTTTTCCTAGTCCCGCGACTTTTGCTTTGCTGCTGCTGGATACCACTCGCGCTTTGACAATATTCTTTTCTTGACTTTGGAACTTTTTCCTTAATGATTTTTGCTGAGCCTGTTCGGGGCGATGTTGGTCGCTCGACATCCAAATTCCAAAAGGAAGATGGACACGCTCCCATCCACTATGAGACCGGCCGGATCCGCTGGATGACGTTCGAATGTCATCGCTTTCTCCTCTTTCTCTTCAACTGCCATCAGCACTAACTCACCCCCAGAGGGAGCCAACCTTTCAGAGCACCGTTTTAGAGCCCCTGACTCCAAAACCCCCTGTAGCAGCGAGACTATGGCTGCCCATACAACGCCGTTGGCGGTCCATTTAGTTTTCGCCCTTAGCTCAGCTACAAGCCTCTTACAAAATCCCCCCTGCCAAAGTCAGACGTGGGGATATTGCCTGCCTTGAGGAATCCACAAGGCTGACTGGCTTGTAGCTACACTTTCCGGATATCCTTCCCGTGGTACCTTCCGATGAGCTTTCCTTGCAGATCTTCCAGCTCATAAATCGAGTTCCCCACTTTCCGTCTAACTCGCGCCTTAAGAAACATTGGCCCTAGCTTAGCGTTGTAGCCGACTTGAAAATGGCTTTGTTTAAAATTTCGCCGTAGCACTTCCTGCCCCACCTGGTACGATACTTCCTGTGCCCTCGGGTCATAATGCCGTCGATTTTGCTCCCATTGCTTCCGCATCACTTCACACGCTCTCTTTCTGACGATATCCAATGAATCCTCACGTGTGAAGGTCGCTGCCTTGTCCTCTCCTGAAGACACCATCTGCTGGCCGAAAACCATATAGTAGGGCGTGGATCCTAACCCTGAGTGAACCGCCGACCTCAACGCACAGCATATTTTGCTAAGACTCTCATCCCAGTCTTTCTGGTCACTGCGAATATACGACCGAATGGCAGCGATGACCGAACGGTTGACTCGCTCCGAAGCATTGGCTTGGGGAGCGTGGACAGCTGTTAGCGTGTGCGTTATTCGATGCCTTTTGAGCAGGCCTTGAAACTTCTCGGATCGAAATTGCGATCCGTTGTCAGATACAATTCCCTCTGGAACTCCGAAAGTATAGAATAACTCCTCCTCTAAATACCTCAGCACAACATCAGAATTTAATTTTTTTACAGCCTTGAGGAAAACAAATTTCGAATAATGGTCCAGGACAATAAAAATTCCTATATTTCCACTGCGAGACCTATGATACGGACCTAAGAAATCAATATAGAGACGCTGGAAGAACCTTTGCGACTCGGCCGCTTTTTCCATCGGTGGACGTAACGGAGCGTTTGGAGCTTTTGACATTTTACATTGCTCGCAGGCTGCCACGTAGTCTTTTACGTCATTGACGAGTCCGGGCCAGAAATAATAACTCCGGATCCGCTCGAGTGTCTTGTGGACTCCACCATGGGAAGCCAGCGGATCATCGTGTGCTCTCTTTAGCACTTCTTTGACCATCCCCCTGGGTACCCACAACTTCCAAACAAACGCGTCGTTAAGGATGTCTCCTTTTCCATGCTCGGATCGCCGATAGATCAGAGAATCAACTATTTTAAGGTCGGGCAGTTGAGCCATATTGCTCTTAATTCCCTCCATCAGTTCCAAATATTCTCCCGATTTGAAATGAGCTGACTCAATGTCCACCAGCAAGCCATTGCTGAAATCCACTGCAGCCACTTGGTCATATGGGACCCTGGACAAGGCATCCGGAACAACATTCAGCTTCCCTCTTCTGTGTTGGATACTGAACCGGAAACCTTGCAGTTTTAAAGCCCAACTCGCTAACCTCGAATTCAAATCACTTTGAGACATGAGCCATTTCAGCGAGGCGTGATCCGTAATTACAGTGAACTCCTGACCCTCTACATAGGCTCTGAATCTTTTTATGCTCACCAGAGCAGCGAGACATTCCTGCTCTGTAACCGTATAGTTTCTTTGGGCTTTGTTAAGCTTCTTCGAAACAAAGGCTATCGGCAGTTCTTCCCCTTCGACCGACTTCTGTACCAGTACTCCGCCTACCCCGCTTTTACTGGCGTCGCAATGTATAAAAAATGGTTTGCTGAAGTCCGGACTTTGCAAGACCGGAGCACTGAAAAGCATGCCCTTTAACCGCTCAAAAGCTTCCTTGCCTTCTGTTGTCATCACGAATTTTTGCTTCGGCTTTAATAGGTCGGTCAACGGGGCGGATACAGACGCAAGGTTAGGTTAGGTTGAGGCGGCTGCCGGGCTCGCTCGGAACCCGTCACACTTAGGCCGGTTTCGGCCCGTTGTGATACCGCATAGGATCATTTCCTTCCCGCGTTGTGAGACTTCCTGTCAGCAATTATCCCATCCAGATGCTCTCACAAAGTTCGCTATCCTCCTGGGACATAGTTTGGACATCTCTGAGATGTCGTGTAGAAAGGCTGAGCCCAGGTGCTGTAGCCTTCTTCTGCTGAGAGCTGGGCAGGAGCAGAACAGATGTTCCACTATCTCCTCCTCTTCCTCGTCTCTACAGCTACGACAAAAATCGTTATGTGGGGCCCCCAGCCTGTTAGCGTGGGTGCCTATTAGCCAGTGTCCCGTGAGGGAACGTGTGACTACGTTGCACCTTTTCCTGCTTAACTTGAGGAGCTCGGAGGTGCGCTTCATGTCCATGGTCGGCCATGTTTGCCGAGTTGTGCGACATCGTGGCACTGTTTGCCACATATCGTTTTTTAGTCGCTTGTATTGCTCCCTTATAATGAGCTAACAGGTGGCCATTGGCATACAGATATCCTCCTTGTCTTGGAGAAGGGGGATTGTAGTGCCAGATCTGGCCAGCTCTTCCGCTATACAGTTGCCCTCGATGTCCCGGTGGCCCGGGACCCAAATCAGGCTAATAGCAAATTGCTGAGCCATCTCGTGCAGAGATTTGCGGCAGTCTGCCACGGTGGCCGAGTTCGAGGAAATCGCGCTTAGCGATTTGATCGCAGCCTGGCTGTCGCTATAAATGTTTAGCTTGGTTGCCGTGACGGCAGCCGCTTGTAGGCAGTCTAGAGCCTCCCTGATTGCTATGACTTCCGCTTGAAAGACACTGCAATGATCTGGGAGTCTGAAGGAATGCCTTATGTTTAGCTGTTCAGAGTAGATTCCCCCTCCGACTCTGTCGTCCAGCTTTGATCCATCTGTGAAGATGTTTATGGCCCCATCTGGGCCTGGGAGTCCCTCGAGCCATTCGTCTCTGTGAGGGATGATTGTGTCGAAGGGAGTGTCTGTGTACTCTCTTGGAACTTGGTAGTCTGTTTTTGAGGGGACGGGACTGCTATTATTTAATATGGCTGAGTGACCTATGCACTGTGTCACCCATTGATCTGAGTCTCTTAGACGTATTGCTGCTGCTTCTGCCCGTTCCTTTCCTGCGAGGTCAAGGCTCTGTAGGCATAGGATGGCATTTAGCGCATCATTTGGGGTGGTGCGAAGAGCTCCGCTGATGCATAGGGCGGCAGTCCGCTGGACTTTGCCCAGTTGCTTGGTGATCGCCCTTTTTGATAGGGCCGGCCACCACACCGTAACTCCGTAGAGTAGTATTGGTCTAACTATAGCTTGATATATCCATTGGACTATGCTTGGGATCATACCCCATCTTAGCCCAATAGCTTTTTTGCATGTGTAGAGTGCAGTCATTGCCTTGTAACGAACCTTAGGAAGGTTCGTCACAGCGCGCTACATCGCGGGATCGTCACCGCCTCATTTTTCCCCTTTTTATATCTCCAGTTTCCCTTAAATATATCGTTACTTAGCCTTAAGAACAGAGAATGCATACGATAAATGTACCACCAATAAAGAAACTCATTCCCCATATCGTTTCGCCTACCGTTTCACGACAGCCAATCCCACATTCTCGTACCAACACATTACCCCCACCTCTAACGAAAAGCTCCCGAAGCACTGACAATTAGCCGGTAAGAACGCCCCCCACACCAACACATTGCCCCGCGTTTAGCCATAAGCTCCCGAGACACGAACCGTTAGCCGGTGACAACTCCCCACCGGGCCAACACATTACCCCCAACTCTAAACTTAAGCTCCCGAAGCACAGACTAGCCGATAAGAACCCACGCCTCTTACCTTCGCGGCTTCGGGACGCTCCGCGAAGCGGCAGCCAATCCGAAGCCGACGAAGACGAAGACACGTAGATACTGATAAGTTAGAGATCGGCGGCAGCCGAGCAGACTTCACTTACGCGGAGACCCAGCGAAGTTTTCCCGAGCGCGTAAGTGCCGAGCAGACTTCACTTACGCGGAGACCCGGGCCGAGAATAGACGTTGTCCCGCGTGACAACTAAGATACAAGTTAAGAATCCTTCCGGGAACGTGACGAAACAACAAAAAATATTCAATGTAACAAATTACCTGTATAACCAGCAAGCTAATAAATCATTATTGTAACGAGAACCAACCCCGTGTAAGTCATTTTTGGGGATCCAAACCCCTCCCCGGTCCCCCTTACCAACAACTACTCGCCAGCGAGCCACACTCCCCTCCACTAACACCCGACAAATCCTCGAAACCCCCCCCTCACGCAGGTGTGACACGCCCTGCGCCCCTCTCTCGACCCCCACAGGTGTGACTCGCCCTGTGACCCCTCTTTCCCGACCCACGCAGGTGTGCCTCGCCCTGCGCCCGCCTCTCTCTCGACCCACGCGGGTGTGCCTCCCTCCGCGCCTTTCTTCTCGACCCTCACGTCCGCCCAGTAAGACGAGCCGACCCCCCTTTCGGAGTTCCTGCGAACTACAAATTTCTTGTAGGAAGACCCCTGGACAGGACTGAGCTTACCTCAGCCTGGAAGAGGAGACATTACAAGTGGCGCCCGAGCAGGGACCCGAAGGAAACTCTAACGAGGGGTTCGTGGATTAAAAACCCACGGCAGTCAGGAGTGCAAGAGACAGACCAAAAAAAAAAAGGTGGAAAGATAGCCCCCCGCGTGTACGCCTACGTGCATACGCGGCCGATCGCTCGACCGCAGAAAAAAACCCACCCCACTACCGCGGCGCGTAACCGTGCTCAAATCCCCACAATTCTAACGGTGAGGATCGCGAACGAGTCTACGTGTACGTGTACTAAGTGACAGTGAAAAGAAAAGGGAACACAGTACCTCAAGATCCCGGACGCTCAACCAGTCCGTAGGAACAGCGACGCAACGACCAAGAGAAGCATGGAGCCCTATACGGGGGAACAATCAGGTGAGTACGACGGGGACGAATTGACCGTTAATCCGGGGGTCAGCACCGGCTGGATCCACAAGCGCCGCCGGGAAGAGCTGGAAGCCTTCGCGGAAGAATTCGGGTTCGACCGCGAAGGGACAGTTGAGGACCTACGGAAAAGGTTCGCCACGCTGGTCGAAGGACCCCTCGAACAAGAGGCCTGGATTCGACTGGCGGAACTCGAACGGCAATACGCCAAACCACCGGGACGCGCAAAGTCGCCGCAACCCTCTACTTCCGGGCAGGCGGAGAGACGGAAGGCAGACCCCAAAAGCGGTCTGCAGATCCCTGGGGCCCCCGAAGGCAGACCAACCGGCACGCCCATCGTGGTGACCGCAGCCGCCCCCCCAAGACCCCCGTCCCCAGAGGTCCGCCCCTCACCCATGAGGAGGCTCCTCCCTGAAAGCGATAGACCCCGGGGAGGTAACGACGCGTTGGAAGCCCATCGATACAGTCAAGCTGCCCAGATGGCGGAACGGATTAGGAGGTGGGGGATCCAATTCGACGGACAGGATGATCCGTTGTCTTTCATCGAGCTGTTGGAAGAGCGCGCGCTTTCGTACGGGATAGACACCAACCACTTGCCTCGAGCTATGGCGGAAATCCTTATCGACCGTGCCAACCGCTGGTTCCGCACCAGCAGGCTGCAAGGCGCCTCGTGGGTCAACTTCCGGCAAGAATTTTTGTCCTTTTTCCTCCCGCCGCGGTATTTCGAATAGTTAGAGGATCAGATCCGAGCCCGCAAGCAAGCGACGGGCGAGTTATTCAAGGACTTCATAATCGAGCTCAGGTTGCTCATGCACCACGCCGGGTACGATGATGCCCAAGAGCTCAACAGGATTTATGATAATACTCTGCCGGCATATCAACTGTACGTGCGAAGACACGAACTGCGAGGTTTGGCCCAACTAACGATGTTAGCTACGGAGCTCGAATCCATCCAAGAGCGGAATAACCCCACTGCTCCCACTGCCCCTCGGCCCGGCCCAAGATACACTAGACCGACGACGCACCAGATGCAAAACGAGGTCGAAGCAAACCGGACCTCCTTTCGGAAGCCCCAATGGGACACGGCAGGACCGGCAAGGAGACCATCGTCAAACCGACCCGACACTCCAGCGCCGGAAGTCGCTCACCGCATGGTCACCACCCCCATCGCCAACCCACGGATGGCCTGTCGCCGCTGCGGCGAAGCCGGCCATGCCTCCCACAATTGCACCAACCCCTCTATCCTGTTCTGTTGGGAATGCGGTAAGCGAGGCGTAAGGACCATCGATTGCTGCCGCCAAGACTCGTCGGGAAACGATCAGCGTCCCCGACTGGCACGGGAACAGCCGGGAACGACGCCTCCCCAAACCCAGAACTAAGCCACCCACTACAGACACAGGACGGCCGGATAGTGGCGAAGTTGACGATAGGAGGACGGGCCACAGAGGCCACTGTGGATACCGGGGCGTCCCGGAGTTTCGTCAGCGCCAACCTCGGCCGGCAGCTCGGCAACGACGCCGGCCTCAGGGAAGCGTCCGTCCAGATCCGCCTGGCAGACGGGTTGGTACGCGAAATAACGCAATTTCTGTTGGCGTTCGTTAAACTGGACAAACGCGAAGTACAGATACCGCTCCTAGTGTTACCAAACATGCTAGAGCAGGTCATCGTGGGGATGGACTTCCTCTGCGCCATCGAAACAACGATGGCACCACCCTCCTCCGACTCCGCGACAGTCGCCTCGCGACAAATACACCGGTAGTTACCGCCAGCCAGGTGCACACCCCGGAACACGCGCCTACGAAACCCAAGGCGACGAACGATACGCCACGCAAACAAGGAATCAGGAACACGAAGCACAGGACCCCGACGGAACGCCCTGACCCCAGGTCATCCAACCAGGGCAAAATCTCGGGTAAGGCAACAAGGGACGCGAACAGACCCACCAGGACCCCCGGTCCAACGTCCTCGACGAGTGGTGGAGAGCCCGGAGCAACGATCGAACCCCCACGGCGGCGACGATCGTCCAGCGGCCCAGCGCCGAATACAACGACCACGTTAGCCGCCCCGGCGAGCGAGCGCGGTAACGCAGCCCTTTCGATAACGGAAACTCCCACATCCGAAATCGTCCTTACTGCCCGAAGTTTTCCCAGCCGAGAACCGGGAATAGGAGCAACAGCCACTCGAGACACCGACCGGGGCCCCGACGCGCCCGTGGCCGGAGATCAACTCATCAGCACCAACGGCACGGGGCGCTGCCGGAGCCACCCTCCCCGCGTCGCCGAAGGTTTCACTATAGCAGGCACCAGAGCGGAAATCTGCGTCACCCGAACGAGCCACTGGTCTAGTACTAGCGCCATCATCGAGACCCGCATGTTCGTGCATCACGCCGAATACGACACGACCCATGTATTCAGCCGGAGTCCCGAAAATGCCCTGCCTACACCCGAAACTACCCCGGTGGTCGCTAATATATAGGAGTACCCTCGTGGGATCGAACCGCCAAGCGCGTTCGACATGACCATACTCCCCGAGGGCCGAGACCAGACCCCCGCTCCCGGAACCAGCCGGCTAAGCGAAGAGGAGCCAGAAAGAGTCCCCGACCCCTGGCCTCCCGACGTGGCGCCGCAAATCCAGGAATTCCTGGACGAAGAGCTGCCGAAGCTCGCAGGCCTCCGAGGGACCACGGACCTCACGGAGCACACGATAGTTATGAGGGAACAGCGTCCCATAAAGCAACGGTACTACCCAAAGAACCCGGCTATGCGTCGGATCATCGACGAGCAGGTCGACCAGCTGATAGCAGAAGGCCTGATCGAGCCCTCGCGAAGTCCCCACAGCGCCCCCATTGTCCTCGTCCGCAAAAAGGACGGGAGGTGGCGCATGTGTGTGGACTATCGACAACTAAACGAACATTCGGTCCCGGACGCATACCCGTTGCCGAGGATCAACTATATACTGGAAAGACTCCGAAACGCGCGGTTCATCACCACGCTGGATCTGAAGAATGGATACTGGCAGATACCGATGGCCCATGACAGTAAGGAGGCCACGGCGTTCACGGTGCCCGGAAGAGGCCTCTATCAGTGGAAGGTAATGCCTTTCGGGATACATTCCGCGGGAGCCACGTTCCAGCGTACCCTCGACACGGTCATCGGCGCAGACATGGAACCCTTCGCTTTCGCGTATCTGGACGACATCGTCATCGTCGGCAAGGATTTCGCGGAACATTTGCGCAACGTCAAGAGAGTCTTCTCGCGACTGCGCCGGGCCAATCTGCGGATCAACACAGACAAATGCGTATTTTTCCAGCGCCGCATAAAATACCTGGGTCACATGGTCAGCGAGGAAGGCATTCATACCGACCCTGACAAGATAGCGGCCGTCAAAGACCTGAGACCGCCCACTAACCTGAAGGAATTGCGACAATGCATAGGTATGGCGGGCTGGGATCGTCGATTCGTCCCCAATTTCGCCACCATAGTGCAACCGATGTCATTGCTACTAAAGAAGGGGAGAGCATGGGCATGGGGACATTTGTATCGAATTATTGTTTGAGGTGACTTACTTATTATAAGAAAACTTGGACGGCTTGAATTGTTTTGCTTGGTATTTTATTATTTGAGTTTAACTACACTTGAAGAAATCGAAATGACTTGGAGTTCTCGCCGAGTTCACGGCAGCACTGAAACACAGTGCCGTACCGAACGTCAAACCAGCTAACGGCGAGAGAGGAAGAGAGCACGTACAGCAGTATGTAGGTCGGTGGTCTAGGGAAAGAGGGCGTGTCAAAGTGGGACGATAAGACACGATAGTAATTCTACAATGGAAATCACTTTAACATCCATCTTAAAGCCCTTACGCTTATTTCCAGCCGTACATAATGTACATATGTCTATGTCTGTGCTGATTTTGTAGGGCAGCAAAGAAGTCTGGCCACAGTTGCACATCAAAATGTCCTAGAGTCTACAGCACCTCGCAAACGATGTTTTACGGGTTTCGTCATAGCAAGTTGGCAGTCTCGTTCATGACGTCGTTGCCCCACTGGATGGTCGTACGGGGTAATGGTAAGGGGGTTTTTTAAATTGACCAGGGATCTTCGTTGGTTGACGAGTGAACCCCGCACCGTTTTGATAACAGCGCAAAGAAGAAGCAAACGTAAAATAATGGCAAAGGTAGCGCCGCGTTTTTACAAACAGATGCGCTTGAGTGTGTGCGAGTGGGAGGGTAAAATGTGAGAATAGTCTGCGAGAACGGGACGACCGTATGATTTGGTGCTTGAAATGTAGGGGGGAGCGTAAATTAAATAAATATATTTAGTATTTCTTTTAGTTCCGAATTCAAAGATTATTAAACACTAAATACCAATTACCGGGGCAAAAATTAAAAAGTATACAAACATACATACATAGCTTTGTTTGTAAAACTAGGCGTCATAATAGAAAAGCGGGAGGGGTGGGGTGGGGTTGGGTTGGGCTGGTGTTATGAAAATAATGTCTGCCGAATCCAAAATTTAACGTTACGACTTGGAATCTAGGGTTTTTAATGCAGTTAGGACCATGATGCAATTATACAAGGTGGTCTCGTCGGGAGCCGAAGTTCGTTCGTGTTGTCCCTTATCGTCAGTGCATGCTTGCTTGTTGATGATGAAGGTTGTTCACGGACGAATTTTTTGATATATTCTTAGCCCTTATGTCCCGACAACAACAAAATTATAAAAAGCATATAAAAAAAATACCACAGAATTAGAATTAATCTTTATATATTATGTAAAAGAACATTTTAATATAACTAAAAATGTTGAAGAAAAATTATTAATGGCTGCATAAAATTTAAATATTAATATATCAGTAAACTCATTTTATTTTAAAATTTTAAAACCCACGGGCCTGTTAAGGGTTAATCAACATCAACATATACCGTCTCACTCACACTCCCTATACTATGTGCCCTTCACTCGCACTTATTGCTAGCATACCTTAAGGAACTAACTTTTGCCGACGAGACCACCTTGTATAATTGCATCATGGTTAGGACCATGTCAGGATACCGGTTTAGAATAGAGTTGAAGAGTGAGAGAGTGAGCGAGGTGGAATGAGAGCGAGAGAGTATGGTGAAGAGAGTACGATAGAATAAGAGAATACATATATACATATATGCAGCTATATGTATGTATGTATGCATGTACATATAATTGAATAAAGTTCGCGTAGCGCCGAACACAAAACGACAAAACTGTTGTTAGAACGAACCGAAAGATACAGCAGCAGAGTGGAAAAGCAACAGCCCAGACCAACGAAAAAACAAATTGTGGCGAGGATAGCCATATTTTCTTGTGGAATCTTGTAACTCTAACTCTATGGTCCTACCAGGGGAGTTGGATGCGTATGATCCCATTCCTATTCCCTAACAATATGAGAATATCCCGTTCTCCGCGAATAGTATTTGATTTACTCATAAGTGTTTGCACAAGCAAACAGATACTAACATACATAGATAAATGCATCTTTGCATCTTTGCATAAAACGAAAAAAGCCAAACTGGACAATTGGCTTTAAAAATCGGAATTTCATCTATGGCTCGGTCTGGACCCGCTTGGGCGTTATGTTCATTATATCTGTTTCGCTCACACTCAAGATTACGCCCGCTTAAGCAATTGTGTGTGTGAGAGCTCGTGTGTATATCAGAATGTCTGTGTGTGTGTGTGCAATTTTGCAACGCGTTCACATTCTTTTTAGGTTACGTATCGATTTTGGTACAAAGTGAGGTTAGGTTGAAAAATATCTACGTTCCCGAAAATTCTAGAGATCTGAGGACATGCATGTAATCTTCATAGCATTCTTTATAAAGATCTAAGATAACATTGCCAAAGCGCGAAAAATAAAACTCAACCAAACTAGCTTCAGCCAAAAGTAAAAGCAAAAGGGGCACATTTTTATTCATCTATTAAACATATTAATGTTTGCATGGTTGCCAGGTCTGCAACTCTGGTTGTGATATATTAAATATAATGGAAAATCATATACGTTTATATGTAAATATATAATTGTGACCATATTGTGGAGCAGGGTTGTCGACTGCAATAGGTCAGACAGCTCAACAGATATATATGTGCTTATGGCTATTGTTAAGCTGTTGGGAACAGGTGCTTATGCCAAGGGCACATGTCGATTTTTCAACATAATCGTTCGAAAAGATAGATCTGATTTGATACTATATACATATCAACATATCCAAAACGAAACTGCCTGACAACTCTGAAACACACAAACAAATGATTTGGGAATGGTGACGACAAACGAAACCAATCCAAATTGGATCACACAAAGTGTAATTCCAATAAACCAGCAAATTAGTAGCTTATATTCTAGAGCCAACACTGGTACACAAGTTAAAACAACTTTAAAATATAATAGTCTCAAGAAAAATAAGCACTTACCTTCTTATACACGATCAACGTGTTTATTAACTGGATTATAGTTGTTATAAGGCAAATTTTACGATGACCCAAGCTTTCTCAGGCTGATATTCAATATTTTAAGTCTCGTTAACAGTTTTTTTTAACAGATTTGTTTACAAATCCGCAAGGAGAATCCGCGTCCCGATAGCCGATGCCGCTTCTCGCTGGAACAGTGACCAAATCGGAGTAGCAACAACAAAAGAGGAGGAAAAGAACCAGTTCAACCATTACTAGCTCAAAAGTACGTCTAGGGGTGGAAAAGTACCAACAAAAGAAACCATTTTTACTAAGCGAAGTAATAGACAATGCAAGAAACTCAATTCTGATCAATCAATGAGGAAAGTACGACGAACATGTTTTTTTTTTTGAGCTATGAATGTTGACTTTATATAACATTAATAAAAC
Source organism: Drosophila miranda (assembly GCF_003369915.1). Classification (NCBI taxonomy): domain Eukaryota; kingdom Metazoa; phylum Arthropoda; class Insecta; order Diptera; family Drosophilidae; genus Drosophila; species Drosophila miranda. The sequence goes on from NW_022881614.1 coordinate 24,902,558, forward strand.
GAATCAGTATTTAAAATTGATAGTTCACTCGGCTCGCGTAGACACCAACCACTGCTACCACCCCTGAAGCTATGGTATGAAACAAGTTCCGGTTCGTTCGCATGAAAACATAAACATCTGTTTGTAGGTTATTTTGTTTTATAATAAATGCCACACTTCCTTTTCATCAGCGAGCGAGACCGGTCGTGTTTTTTCTTAACAGTCTGAAAAGTGACTTTTTCCAAGCAACAAAGGCTTAATTAAAAGTGATTGTAAAAATTGGATCATTGTTTATTTCATACAAATCTTCATCAATATATAAATTATTCCTCTTTTCATTTCCCAAAGGAGAGGTAAGTCTTTGGCAATCTGGTTAAACCAGCAAGTATGGCGGACGCCGGTCACTCGGTGTCTGCCAAATTGAAACCCCCTGATCAGGTGGCAAAAAGCGTCAAAATTCAAACCCAAAAAACAATAGCAAAAAACTTCAGTGCTTTGTGTTCAGGTGTGAAAGAGGACATATTCGACAGCTTGACTAACGAAAAGTACCCAGTAAAAAAGATGCGCAAGGAACAAAAAAGCGACAACACCAATACAGACATAAATAACAAAATGCTGATAGACGATGACAGTAACAAAATGGTGGAGGCTTCTGACGGTGTGACCGTTCAAAATTCTCACACAAATGCCATAAATGGTTTTACTGGAAATACTGAAATGAATAAAAATACTAATCCGATTATAAACCCATCAAATGTAGGTATCGAAAGAGAAACAGTGTTGTATAGTGAGTGCCACATCGGTGATGCGGCTGTACTAGTATCGACTAAGAACAGTACCATCTTCGAAAACAAAAACACCAAAAATGGCTTATTCTTTTTTGAAAAAAATAAGACACCTTAAAATCAAAGGAATTAAAGAAATCGTAGCTCTTGCGCCTACACTATACAAGATTTATTTTAAGGTTTTCAGCGAAGCAAATGATTTAGTTTTAAATGAGGAGTTAAAAAAAAATTAATTTAGTGGTATTTATACCAAAAGACTATGTGGAATCCTATGGAGTAATTAAAGGGGTGCCCCTCGGTTTTTCTGAGAATGAAATTATTGATAATATTACTTCTAACATAAAAATTAAGTCAATTGAAAGATTAGCAAGAAGGCAGAAAATTTCAACCGATGACAACAACGAAACATTCAAGCTCATACCATTAGAAACAGTCAAAATTGGTTTTGAGGGTTCAGACATCCCAGAAAAGGTATCTCTTTTTGGGATATGTGGGATGAAAGTAAGCATATATGTTCCCAGAGTAAGGCAATGTTATAATTGTGGCAGACTTGGTCACACTTCGACCAGATGCAAATCAGCTAGGAGGTGCTATAAATGCGGAGTCAAGGAGTGCAATGGGTCGTGCACTGGTCTCAAGTGTATCCTTTGCAATGGGAAAAATCACTCAGCTAGGGACAGACTGATGTGCCCAGTATGGGAAAAGGAGATGGACATTAACAAAATAATCACAATCAAAAAAATCGCGCGTAAGGAAGTGCTTAGCACTTACTCAATCCATCAAAATTTTTCGCTGTTAGATAATTATGAAAAAAACTATCCAAAACTAGACATAAATGAGGAAAATGTTCAAAACAAAAACGTTAAAGCAAATGAAGTTTTAAAAAAACACAGTTATGCGAGCAGGTTAGTGCAGAGACCTTTGGTTCCTGCACAAAAACCCCACTATCACTTAGAATCATATACCAGCGATTCTAGTAATCACGTACCATTTTATGAAAACAAAGAACTAAAAGAAAACAAATTTACCATTCAACAGATGGTTGACATGTTGTCTCGTTTAGTCGACTCAAATGATGTGTCACATCCATCAAAAAAAGTGACCAGTACAAATGATTACAATATGGAACATAATGCAGACAGAAAAATGAACAAACAGAGAGAAACGAACCTTTTTAAAACATCTAAATAAATATGAAATTTTTACAACATAGCATTCAATCTATTAAAGCCAATAAAAACGACCTAGTATTCTACTTAAACAATGAAAACTTCGACTTTGCCATTCTGGCTGAAGTTTTCTCTCACGATCTCCGTTTTAGGAAACTAGCCAACTTCAATATGTTAGAAAAACATAGAGAGGACGGTTATGGAGGAGTGGCGATTGCCTACAAAAAAGAATTAAGAGTTAAAAGACTGAGAACCATCAACAACAAAGATAAATTTCTTATCACCTCAGTATATTTTGAACCTTTGTTGTCTCTTGCATCCTTCAAGCAAGCGATTAACAATCTCCTTGAATATTTAGATGCATTCAGAAAAGTCATAATTGCAGGAGATTTTAACGCAAGACATACCTTTTCTGGAGACAGAACCAACAGTGGAAAGGGAACTTTTCTCATGCAAGCTATGTCAAATGCTGGCTACAGTCTAGCAAATGACCACAGTCTCACATTCAGAAGACACATCGACTCAACATCAGGGTCTGTACTCGATTTAACTTTCACAAAGTGACATTTTACCGTCGCGCTCCTCATTTTGTCTCATATGTTCTAGGAAATCATGTCCTTGAGCGAATTTCGAGTTCAAATGACCTCGGAGTCCTTTTTGATCATAAGATGTGTTTCAACACCCATATAGCTGCAACTGTAAATAAAGCTAAGGGTGTTTTAGCGTTCATCAAGCGTTGGTCCAAGGAGTTTGACGACCCGTACGTTACGAAACAACTGTACATCTCGTTAGTACGTCCTATATTGGAGTATTGTTCTTGTGTGTGGAGCCCGCAGTATAAAGAGCAGCAGGCTGTTATTGAATCCGTGCAAAAGCAATTTTTAATTTTTGCCCTTCGGAACTTTAACTGGGACTCGGGTAGAATCTTGCCACCCTACCGGTCTAGGCTAAATCTTATTGACCTGCCGTCGTTGCACCATCGCAGAATATGCAATGGCGTAATGTTCGTGCACAAGCTCCTTCTTGGGACTGTTGACTCCCAAACTCTCTTGGGTCAGATTGACTTGGCCGTTCCATCCAGACCTACCCGTACTTTTAGGCCTATCCGTCTACCCATATGTAGGTCTAATTATGCTGATCATGAACCTTTTAGGGTTTTATGCCATAATTATAACTCCCTCTGTCAAACCCTATCCCCTGAACTGTCTCTTAAACTAATTGCATGCAATATTTATAATCATTTAAATTTAGCTAACTTTTAACTTATCTTTTTCCGCATTTAGTAACTAAGTACCCTTATTAACAGATAATTTGTTAATTTAATAAATAAACAAATAAAAAAAGGGTATTCATATAGAGAATTGGAAATGCGAAAAGTTTTACCTAGGAGGCAGCCACCATCACCCAATAACCTTTGAAACAGCAGGATATCAACACAAACTCAAAACTTTCCTTGCCAAAAACAGGCTACTGAAAAAGCTAAGCCAGTTTGAGGCCGACAAAGATATGGATAATTTAGCGAAGAACATCCAACAGGAAATAAAAGCAGCTACTTATGAAATCAAAAACAAATGTCCAAAATTATGGTGGGACGAGAATTTAGCCAAATTATTCAGGGAGTTTGCAGAGTCGCAGAAAAAGGCAGCTTCAGAACCCTCCTTTCAAAATTATTGTTCTGCTGTTAACCTCAAGGTTAAATGAAAAAAATCTGTTAAAATTGCCAAAAGAACTAGCTATGCCAGGAAGTTAACAGAGTTAAATGTAAAATCGAACTCAAGAGAAGCCTGGAGATTCCTCAGAAATCTAAAAAACTGTCAAGAGGACACCCCAGAAATTTTCGACCCTGACAAAGCTGGGCCATACCTGGAATTCCTTAACGAACAAATAACCTCAGAAGCAAAGGATGTAGACGAAGAAATGTACTCAACCAAGAACAATGAAAATCCTTTCTTTTCCTTGGAAGAGTTAGAGGCTGTGTTAGTCAGAAACAGAAAAACGGCAGGAGGAATAGATCACATCACATACGAGATGCTGAGTGCTCTTAACACTAGTATAAAGACAGAACTTGTACATTTTTACAACCATCGAGTGGCTATGTGCGACTTCCCAGTCGAATGGAGATCTATCAGAATTGTACCAATACCGAAAAAAAACATGGATCTGACTGACTTAAAACATTTTCGACCCATATCCCTCATTTCGGTTCTAGCCAAGACAGTAAATGGCATGGTGAAAGCCAGGCTGGAAAAGATGGTATGCAGATCTTATGCATACCAAAAAAACAAGTCTGCAGCGATGTGCATAAATGATGTCATCAATGTGGTAGTGGCAAAGAAAAAGAACAAGGAACACGTTACTCTTGTGGTTGTTGACCTCAACAATGCCTACAATTGTGTCAACCTGAAATTCTTAAAAAGACTAATGGAAAATGAGTGTTTTCCTAAAACATACATGACTGGATCATCAGTTTTATGTCTATGAGACTACTGAAAATAGGGGAAGCTGTTCAGGTAGTTCAGGGAGGAATCCCACAGGGCTCTTGTCTGTCGCCCCTCCTTTTTAATGTATACACAAAAAGACTACATCAGATCTGTGATAGAAATACTCATATGATGCAATTTGCAGATGACTTCGTTATAATCTCTCACAACAGAGAGTTTACTGTAGCGGTTGAAAACCTTAATTAAAAACTAAATGACTTTAACCTTCTATGTGGTGATCTCGGTTTTAGCTTCAATCCAAGCAAATCTGCAGCAATGAATGTAGGAAAAAGACAGGTCAGAGCGGTAAATATTTCTGTTAGAAATGTGCCTATACCAAATCGAAAAGATATCCGTTTCTTAGGCAGACTGGCCGTCAGCCATTGGGTGCTACAGGGGGACAAACGGATGACGGGTCGGCTCGCACAACTGTGAACTCGGCGCAGGCGCAGCCGATCCGGTTAGTAATACCCGGTGCGGTCTGCGTCTCACACCCCCCCTAGGACACAGAGGGTTGCGAGCGAACCGTCACCCGCCGTAACTGTGCACACCGGTGGAAGTGTGACTATACTCTCCCCGTGAGGGCGGCTGGAAACAGGTCCTAGCACGGTCATGTCTCTGCTAGGATGCTGGCGAATGGTAGTCGGGCGGAGAGAAGAAAACTCTCAGTGAAATTACCCCAATCCAAGGTGACACTGTTATATGCCGAGGGATGCATGGCCGGGGGGTGCCCGGTCGCTAATATGCGGACTCTGGATACCTGCCGACCTCCAGTTTAAATCAGGCTTCCCGGGGCAAGCGGGCTATGCCTCGGGTGACCAACCCCTTCCCGCCTACTCGTGGGAACAAAAATGCCAAACATATCAAAAATACCAAATAAAAACACCGCAAAGGAGCTTGGTACTCCTATAAAAGTACCGGGGGGACAAGCCAATCCCTCTGCACCAGCGCCTGGGAAACCGGGTCCAAAGAAGACGGGGAAGGAGACTGAGTCGGCCCACCGTCTTCAGGCAGCAGCCTCAGCGAGGGGGGCCCGAAAAGCCAATCGGGTCCTTCCAAGTCGGGTGGCTCCAAGGGCGAAGCGGATACCGGGGTGGCTGCCAAGCAGAGCGTAATCGCGGCTGGTAAGCGCACCGGGACCGAAGAACCCATGGGAGCCCCGGCGGGCAGCGTCTCTGCACCACGGGGTGGAAAGCCGTCGTACCAGGACAGGAGACGAGCGGCTTTCATCCTGTCCAACGAAGACCCGAACTTCAAGGCGTCAGCCGAAGGAAAGGAGCAGAGGCTGTGGGCCTGCTCAATCCTTCCACTGTTCCAGCCAGCCAAAGCCGGAAAGGGCGCAGCCAAGGCCGCCAACAAGCGGCAACGCTCAGCGGAGGACCCCGCAAATCAGCCAGGCCAAGCCCAGCAAGCCAAGCGGGTGAAGACCCACCTCACGAACCGGTCGTTCGCTGAGGTGGCGAGGGGCAGGACCCTGATCGGTGTCCTGGACAGGGGCGCCGAGGACGGCCATGTCCCTCGCGATAAGTGGCACCTGGTGGAGAACGAGCTCCAGGACCGGTTCCTACTGGAACTGGAGGAGAACGGCGGACCACCGCCAAAGTGTGAGGACGCAGGGTGGCATCAAGGCAAGGTGAAAGCCATCGCCTGCCAAGACGCTCGCTCTGCGGCTCTCTACATGAAGGCGGTGGCGGCCCTAAAAGAGGTCTATCCAGGGGCGAAACTGGAGGCCGTGAAGTGGGAAGATGTCCCTAGTCGCCCGAGAGCCAGAGCGTGGGTCTCGGCTAAGCCTGCAGAGCCTGAGAAGATCCTCAGGTTACTGCAGGTCTGCAACCCCCACCTTTCCGCAGACATTGTGTGAGTGCATGACAAGTACTCTCACGAAAATGGAGATCAATGGATTCCTCATTTAGGACGAGGATAATCTGGCGCCTCTGCCCTTGGATATCCTCCACCTTTGCCACCTTCCTACAGCCGATTGGAAGGTGGCAAAGGTGGAGGATATCCAAGGGCAGAGGCGCCAGATTATCCTCGTCCTAAATGAGGAATCCATTGATCTCCTCGCAAAGTCGGACGGTGTAGTGGATTATGGCTACAAGAAGGTCACCATATCCACTTACAAGTCCGATCGCAAGGGCAGGCAAGCGGAGGTCGAGCCAGACCCGGAGCTGCCGGAGATCCCAAAAGAGGGGGCCTCGTGCGAGGAAGACAACCCGGCGTCGGATGCGGCGTCCATGATGTCGGACGATATCTTGGACGACTACGCGTTCGACGAGAGCGACCTAGCCAGAGGTCTCAGCCACATCGTTGTCGGGGAGGAGCCGGAGTCCCCTGACAGCGATCTAGAAGTAACAATGGTGGAGGCGAGCCTCAGGAATGTCGTTGACGCTCCTGCAGATAAACCTCCACCATTGTAAGGCAGCATGCGCTGCTCTACTGCTCCACCTGGCCAAGGGTGGAGCCGACATAGTCCTCATTCAGGAGCCCTGGATCCTCGGAAACAGGTCTCCGGTCTGAGGACTTCTGACTACAAGCTATATGTAGCTAAAACCGCAGGTAAAATTCGTACCTGCATTCTTGCAAAAAGAGAGTTGCACCTATTTTTGCTCTCAAATTTCAGCAATGAAGACCACACCGCAGTGAGCCTCGAAGGCCAGGAGCGCTCACTGAGGATCTGCTCCGCATACATGGGGCATGAACAACCAGACCCCCCTCCACACGCGCCTCTCCGGGCTCTAATCGCAGACTGCTCGGCCAAGGACATCGGCCTAATTGTGGGGTGCGATGCCAATGCACATCACTGTCAGTGGGGAAGCACTGACACAAACGAAAGGGGTGAGTACCTTTTCAGTTACTTACTGACCACTCAGATGGTCTTACTAAACCGGGGTAGTGATCCCACCTTTATCATTAAAAACCGCAAGGAGGTCCTGGACCTCACGCTTGCCTCTCATGAGATACAGCGTAACATTGTATCCTGGAGGGTCCTGGAAGAGCACTCCTTCTCGGACCACAGGTACGTGGAAACTGTCTTCTCCTTCTCAGTACCGAAGCCAGTCCGATTCCGAAACATCAGGCGGACAAACTGGACTCGGTACTCTGATTACCTCTGTCGTGTTCTCCCTGAGCCCCCATCTGAGGAGGAGTTCTCCACGGAGGCCACGACTCGTCTTCTTAAGATCTTTACCGACGCCTGCAATAAGGCGCTCGACAAAGCATGCCCCTCTGGCAAGAACAGAGGCCGGAAGAAACCTGAATGGTGGAATCCGAAACTGGGTGAACTCCGGAAAGCCTCCCGGAGACTCTTCAATAAAGCTAAGGCTGAAAACGTTGAGCAAAACTGGGCCGAATACAAGGCCAGTCTGTCAACCTACAACAAAGAACTTAGAAAAGCCAAACGCGCCTCCTGGCGTAAGTTCTGCAGCGAAATCGAGAGTAACTCAGAAGCCTCACGCTTGCGCAGAGTTCTCTCGAAGACAACACCCACCCTGGGCTACTTGAAGAACACCGACCAGTCGTGGACTACGTCCAGCGAGGAGTCGCTAAATCTTCTCCTAAATACCCACTTCCCTGGCTGCGATGAAAACAGACCCAACTACCTCGCGCCTCCTTCTGTCGCCTCAAATGCCATCTTGGGACTGCTAAGCCAGGAGAACATTTCCTGGGCGATCAGAAGCTTTAAACCCTACAAGTCCGCGGGGCCAGACGGCATTTTCCCTGCCCAACTGATTCACGCGGGACATAAAGCCATTAACTGGCTCAAAATAATTTACGAGGGAATCTTCTCCCACGGGTGCATTCCTGACACCTGGCTTCAGACCAAAGTCGTATTCATACCCAAGGCAGGCAAGCCCTCGCACACTGCCCCAAAAGATTTCAGACCCATAAGTCTATCGTCTTTTCTTCTAAAGGCGATGGAGCGGCTCCTGGGGCTGCATCTAACGGCGTGCATTCCGTCCAGTCTGATCTCAGACTCCCAGCATGCCTATCGGAAGGGAAGATCCACCGAAACGGCCCTACACTCGATCACATCGATCATCGAAGCATCCCTTAATTTTAAGGAGTACACCCTAGTAGCCTTCCTCGACATAGAAGGCGCCTTTAACAACATCCTTCCGACCGCCATCACGGGCGCACTGACGGATCTGGGCGTTGACTCCAGGACGGTGAGCCTGATCGGTCAGATGCTACAATGCAGGACGGTTGAGGCATCACTGGGGACGTCAACGTGTACCAGATTTGTCAGCAGAGGCACACCGCAGGGCGGAGTCCTCTCGCCCCTCCTATGGAACGTGGCAGTGAACACACTGCTGCGGGAGATAGAGGGGGGTGGCTGCCGTGTGGTGGCGTACGCGGACGATGTTGCCATAGCATTCTCCGGAAAATTTCCGCAGACATTGTGTGAGTGCATGACAAGTACTCTCACGAAAATGTCGAAATGGGCAGACAAATGCGGGTTAGGCGTCAACCCGTCTAAAACGGAACTGGTGCTTTTCACTAGGAAGTACAAAGTTCCGGTACTGATTCCCCCAAGACTATGTGGGGAAACGCTAGTCTTCAGCAACAACGCCAAGTATCTTGGCCTAATCCTCGATAGAAAGCTCGATTGGAAATTGAGCATAGAGGATAGAGTAAAGAAGGCCACAGTGGCCTTCTATACTTGCAGGAAAGCCATCGGACTAAAATGGGGAATGACCCCCTATATAGTTCGGTGGCTCTACACCGCCATCATACGACCAATCATGCTCTATGGAGTGGTGGTATGGTGGCCAGCCTTGGACAGAAGGACATGCCTCAATAAACTCAGCAGAGTTCAACGCATGGCAGAGCTATGCATAACTGGCGGGCTACGCACTACTCCAGGGGAAGCCCTGGATACTGTGCTGGACCTCCTCCCTGTGGATCTCATGGGAAAGAAGGTGGCAACACTTTCCGCCCTCAGAATGAGAGAAGCCAGACTGTGGAAAGCATCCGCGGTTGGGCACTCGGGAATCCTGATGAGACTCCCGCAATTACCAGAGAGGACAGATTACTGTATCCCCAGTGATCACCTCTCGACGCCCTTCCAGGTATCAATCCCATCTAGGGAGGACTGGGAGATGGGCGAACCAGGACCTGCAAATGCGGTCCACTTCTACACTGATGGCTCAAAGCTAGACGGCCGCGTGGGAGGCGGAGTCTACTGCAGCGAGCTGAACATCAGTCATTGCTTCAGGCTCCCGGATCACTGTAGTGTGTTCCAAGCGGAGGTTGAAGCCATCAAGGAGGCCATTTCGATCGTCTCCAAATTACTTCTAGATACGCACTTAGTGTGCGTCTTCTCGGACAGCCAAGCAGCTATCAAAGCTCTAGGCTCAATATCGTCGAACTCAGCGACTGTAAATGACTGCCGCAGGTCTCTGCACGAGATCGCAGAGCAGTTAGATCTCTTCCTTATATGGGTCCCCGGCCACAGGGACATCGAGGGGAATGACGCCGCCGACGAGCTAGCCAGGCAGGGTACTACGATTCCTCTCCTACCGGAGAGGGAGCAAGTAGCGATGCCCTTGGCTACGTGCAGGCTCCTAACGCACGAATTGTTCGAGCAAAATGCCAATAGGAGATGGCAGCAAACCGTTTCCTGTAAAGTCTCAAGATTGATATGGCCATATCGATCGAAGAAGCGCTCAGCAGAGCTGTATAAACTCAGCAGAGCACAGTGCTCTGCAGTTACTAGAGCCATCACGGGACACTGGCAGATCGGCACTCACGCCTCTAGACTGTCAATCCCTCATAACGACTTCTGCAGGAGTTGTCGCGACGAGGAGGAGGAGGAATCGGTCCCCCACTTCTTCTGCCACTGCCCAGCCCTTGGAAATCGTCGTCTTCGAATTCTCGGGGCCGCTTTCCTCACGGACATTTCGGACCTGTCCGTAATCAAACCAGGGACCTTGTCCAAATACATCCAAGCCACCGGATGGGACTGCCCTTAACCTGCAGTAGTATGCTCTCACGGTTCGGGCAACGCGAAGGGGCACATGCCCATGCGGCAACACAACAGACCTTTTATAGGTCCAAGTGAGCTTGGGGGCGGGAGGCTCTTATCCCCCCCCCCCCTCCCGGCTACCGCCTTAACCTAACCTAACCTAACCTAGGCAGACTGATTAGCGCAAACATGTCAAATGTCAGTCATGTAAAAATGGTTAAAGAACAAACAAAAAAATGCAACAGACTCCTCCAGCTTGCGACTACTATCAAATCAGGTCTAAAACCTAAAACAAGTACCAACATCTTCAAAGCTTTTATTAGAACAAAACAAGAATATGCTATCACAAGTTTTTCAGACATTGGATCTGGAGCAAGTAAAGATATAGAAATAGCGCAAGCTAAATCACTCAGAAGGTGTGTTGGGGTGCCACCTGACACAAGCAAACACGAAATTTTTGTCCTCGCTGGTGTAATGCCACCTGTTTTCAGGGCGAAATGGCTTACAGCCAAAGAACTGCTTAAAATTAAAAGGTTCAATCCAACAATGTTTGACGAGCTAATACGCTCAAAAGCGGATACGAGTTACACACGTACTTTAAGAGAATTGAATTCCATCTTTGTAAACACTCAAGAATGTGATAGTGTTAACACATGTAACAAAATCCATGTATTAGATAAATTTTTAACTAAGTGTAAAGAAGAATACTCGAATGAAGAAATAAAAACTATATTTTATGAGATTCTGAACAAGTACAGAAAGGACGACTGGAACATTCTATCAACAGATGCCTCAGTTACAGAAAGTACATGTGGCATAGGAATAGTAGAATGGCCTAGTGGAAATATCCACAAGTACAAAATAGAAAACAGATTATCCTCAGTAGGTGCCGAACTCGTAGGCCTTAAAAAGGCCTGCGAACTATGTCTTAAATATAATTACAAAAAGGCTTTGATTTTAAGTGATGGATGTAGTGCGCTTGTTGTAAGAAAAAATTGTTTGCATCGACGTCTTAATTTTCCCTAAAATTATGCTACGCGAATAGCTAAGTCTTCTGTTGGGTCCAAGAAAGCTAAGCTTTTAACACGCCATCTACTGGGTGCGCTTCGTCACCGTGGGCTGCCCATATTATTTTGTTTGGCTGACGTTTTAATCGGCCTCCTCCTCCCACTGTCATTTTGACAAATCGAAAAAGAAAAAGGGAAGAACGAGGGGATGAGGCCTTGATTTCCGGGAGAAGCAGATGGCTCTCTCCTCGTGGTATCCGAACAGTACGGACGTACTTATCCAGCTCGAGTGGCACCGCCACACACAACAATCGTTGTATGTGATATGCTACATTTATCTTATTTTGGCGCCCAACGTGGGGCCCGATCCGGCTTGCCCCATTTAAAGAAATAACTTGGTCAAAAGTAACACCTGACTTTTATCCTTGCTAGACCGTTTTTTTTTGCAACTTATCCAGTGGATACTGTGGATCCGTGTAAGCTCATCATGGCCTACAGGGCCTAGTATCGTGCAGGGTATATTGGCGTGCAGTAGGTCCGATACACTGGAAGTGTTATAACTTATATTGGGTATAACTCCGTGGGTCGAGCTTAGCCTATCAACTAGTTGAAGATTGTTATAGGAGCTAAGCGAGAACACTACTGCAGGAAAGGAGAGCGCATTCCAAATCGTTTATGATGAAATTCTACGAAGATTGCCCCTAATTAACTGGGTTTTGGCTGTCCCGAGGAACCCCTGAGAAGATTACTGAGGTTGCAAGCCTCGGTAAGCCTAGGTGACATCGGACTCCCATACTACCTGATGATTAGTGGAACTAATCCAGCACCTTTCTCAGCCCCAATACTTCTGATCTGACCTTTTAGATTTCGCTGGATGAGGGATTATTTATCCTGCCACGGATTAACTTGTGAGGCAGATTTCAGTTATAAGTAGATTACCCCATTCCTGTCCCTTCCCTACCCGAAAACAATGCAATCCGCTTTACTCTATTCCTACCAAAAAAACGATTGCATGGCTCCTGAACTGTTTTGATATCTACATATATCTGTATCTATTGACTGTGACTTTTTTTTGTATTATTTTTTTTGCATTTGCTATATATATCTAATATATTCATACTTGGTGGTGCCCAAACCGAAATGGTGGTGTCTCGTAGTACGGAGAATTTAGCCCTCTCAGAAGACACGGGGAAACATTGCCAAATTTGCTCTGAAGTAATCGTTTACCAGATACAACTATTGTCGGCCAGTTGTGGGCACACCTTCCACAGAGTGTGCTTCACCGCTAAAAGTGGTAACAAACGGAAGTGTCCCACTTGTCAGCAAGACCTGAACATCACATCGGCCTCAGCTGAGAATCTTAGTCCCATTGGTCCGTCTACGTCTAGAGCACGAATGCCATCTGTTACTCAGTCCCTTCAGACTAGAAGTCCAAGCAAAAGAGTTGAAGCGTTAAGCCCTCTTGAGATGGCTAACTCAGAGAATGCCAACAGGTCTCCAATCTCCGTCGACCCTCAACAGAATCAGGCCGCTATGGCGGAAACTATACAGCAGTCCATAGTGGACGCGATTAGAGTAGCTATGGTAGAGCAAACCCGAATTTTGGCGACCAGCATGGCTGATCAAACTAACCGGCTAGTTCGAGCCATTTCCAATGGACTTCAAAGTACGGCATCTGTACCCTCCCCGAACATAAATGCAGCTCGGATGCAACCGGTAGCAGAACTAGAACAGCAAATGATCGAGCAACTTTTTCGGCTGTCCACTAGTGAACAGGTACCAGTGCCGGGGATTAATCAATCGGGAAATAGTTCGTCACCCTCGAATTTGGGGCAAACCCGTAATGTTGGCTCAGGAGTTTCCACAGGTTCCTCCGCTTCATCCCTTCGGGCAGATCGTGTTAGCCAGATAATGTCTAATTGGAAACTGCGGTTTACGGGAAAGGCTGGTATGTCGATTGAGGACTTCATTTACCGTATTGAAGCACTTACAAAGCAAACTTTGGACGGTAACTTTGAAATAACAGCTCGATACGCCAGTAACCTCTTTGATGGAAGCGCCAGCGAGTGGTTTTGGCGGTATCATAAAAGTGTCCCTGAAGTCCGTTGGGCAGATCTATGCCTAGCCTTGCGTGGCCAATTTAAAGACGATAGAACAGATAGGAATATCAGAACAGAGATCGAATTAAGGAAACAGCAAACAAACGAGTCCTTTGATGATTTTTATGGCGTAATTGCCGCATTGGCAGATAAACTGTCTGAGCCCATGTCTGAGGCAGCCTTAGTTGAGACACTGCGAGCAAACCTTTTGGCTGAGATACAGCATGAAATTTTATATGAGTCGGCTGCGACGGTGAAATCCTTACGTCACCTGGTCCGAACGCGAGAAATATTCATGCAGTCCGTAGCTAAAACCAAGCCTCCCCTGGCGGCCCCCGAACTTTACCACGCCGCCAAGTCAATGCTATATTAGACGAATCTATTGCCCCAGATAGTGAAGAAGTAGGTGAAGAAGAAGATCTGGAAGTATCAGCCGTAGAGTTCGTCTGTTGGAATTGCGGTGGCAAAGGCCATCGATACCAAGAGTGCATGGCCGAACGTAGGGTATTTTGCTATGGTTGTGGCAGGGCCGATACTTATAAGCCTAGTTGCAGGAAGTGCAACCCCCACACGGCAAAAAACTCGTTGTCGCGTGCACCGCCGAAAAGTGCACGCAAACAACTGGTCAACCAAGCGACCAATACCGAGTGATCAATTCTTCTCCTTCCACTGACCTTATTATACCAGACGTGTCAAACAGCGTATACGCTGACCACCTTGCTAGCCCTCCAAATCGATCCCAGCGCCGAAGAAGCGATTTTAAGAAACATTGCAAACTTGAGAAAAGACTGCTCTTAGCTTCTGTAGTTGGAAAACCAAATGATTTACGACCCCATGCTCAGATTATGCTTTTTGGTAAACCAGTCATAGGACTAATGGATACTGGAGCTTCAGTTAGCTGCATAGGGGGAAGTTGCGCGTCCGACGTTATTCGGAATAAAGTCCAATATAAGCCGCTGTCCCTAAAAGTTAGAACTGCCGACGGAAAGAGCCAAAGTATAGTCGTCAAAATTTCCGCAAAAGTCACGTATAGAGGGGAATCCAAGGAACTTTGTTTTTATATTGTACCTTCCTTGACGGGTAATCTCTATTTAGGAATCGATTTTTGGACGGCTTTTGAACTTTTACCGTTGCACTTGATGACACAAAATTTGCGTATTGAAACCTTAGAAGACCCCACAATGAGGGCGCTTCTGCCTTCACAGCAAGTATTACTACAGGAGGTAATAGCTCTCTTCCCATCTTACTCAAAGCAAGGTCTAGGAAAGACCTCTGTAATCACTCACACGATAGAGGTAGCCGACGCAAAGCCCATTAAACAACGCCACTATGCGGTGTCACCGGCAACGGAGAAGCTAATGTACGAGGAATTAGACCGAATGCTGAAGCTTGGGGTTATACAAGAATCGGTTAGTTCGTGGTCTTCGCCCGTAGTGCTGGTTAAAAAGCCTGGCAAGGTTAGATTGTGTATCGATTGTAGGAAAGTAAACTCGGTCACGGTAAAGGATGCATATCCCATGCCCCTTATAGACGGAATCCTGAGTAGACTACCGAAAGCAGAGTTCATCACAAGCATCGATCTAAAGGACGCGTTTTGGCAAATCCCTCTCGATCAAAAATCTCGTGATAAGACAGCGTTTACCGTGCCTGGCCGTCCCTTATACGAGTTTGTCGTCATGCCATTCGGCTTAACCAACGCACCCTGTACCTTGTCGCGACTTATGGATAAAGTCATACCAGCCCATCTACGGAATGAAATATTCATATATCTTGACGACCTCTTAGTTATATCCGATAATTTTGAGCACCATCTGGAGGTGTTGTCCCTGGTCGCATCCCAACTTTCCAAGGCCAATCTTACTATAAATGTGGAGAAAAGCAAATTTTGCCGGAAAGAAGTTAAATATTTAGGCCACGTGATTGGTGGTGGGAATATTCGCACTGATCCTGACAAAATAGCCGCCGTTAAGGACTTTCCAGCTCCCCAGTCGATCAAACAAGTTCGTCGATTTCTTGGAATGACAGGCTGGTACCACAAGTTCATCCACAATTATGCAGCTATTAGTTCACCCATATCAGATACTCGGAAATCTAAGCGCAAGTTTATTTGGACTGACGAGGCTCAGCTTGCTTTCGAGTCATTAAAGTCCCAAATGTGTTCCGCGCCAGTTCTACATAGCCCAAATTTCTCCATACCATTCTCAATACACTGTGACGCCAGTCATACCGGCGTAGGGGCAGTTCTAATGCAAGAAAACAACGAGGGCGCAGACGTACCAATTGCTTTTATGTCGAAAAAGCTTAACAAATGCCAGAGGCAGTACACTGTAACTGAAAAAGAGTGTTACGCTGCGGTTTTAGCCGTAAAAAAGTTCAGGGCATACATTGAGGGCCAAGAATTCACAATCATTACAGATCATGCCTCCTTAAAGTGGCTAATGTCGCAGGCTGATCTTAGCTCCCGATTGGCTCGCTGGTCCTTAAAGTTGCAGGGATTTGAATTTAAAATCTTACACCGAAAAGGGAGTGATAACATAGTCCCCGATGCCTTGTCCCGTACGCACTCAGAAGACTTGTCCTTCTTGGCAATTGATAGAATGTTGGTCGACCCTGATTCTCCTGAGTTCAAATCACCAGAATATCAGTCAATTAAAGAGAAGATTAGGTTGAACAGTTCCCGATTGCCTGATCTGAAAATCAAAGATGAACGCATCTTTCGGCGTGCGGAACATGCCGATGGAACCAAGATCACAGACGATTCCTGCTGGAAACTTTGGATACCCCCATCCCTTGTAAAACCCGTCCTCAAAGCTGCCCATGAGGATCCCTTGTGTGCCCACAGTGGGATAAATAAAACCCTTGAAAGACTCAGGCGATCTTATTATTGGCCAAACTTAGCGGTGGATGTCAAAGAACTCATAAATAATTGCCATATCTGTAAAACCACGAAGCATCCAAATCAACCCTTAAAGCCACCAATGGGAAATACGGGCTTACCTTCTCGATTCTTTCAAAAATTATTTGTAGACTTTTTAGGACCTTATCCGAGAAGCAAGTCAGGAAATATTGGCATCTTTGTCGTGTTAGACCATCTGTCAAAATTTCCATTTTTGAAGCCCGTACGAAAATTTACAGCAGATTCCATAAAACGCTTCCTGGAAGAAGACCTCTTTCACTGTTTCGGGGTCCCCGAAACCATCGTAAGCGATAATGGGGTCCAATTTAAATCTCACACTTTTAACTCCTTGCTTGACAAATATAATATCTCTCATGTCTATACTGCCTTTTATTCTCCTCAAGCCAATGCTTCGGAGAGAGTAAATAGATCCGTTCTGGCGGCCATAAAAAGTTATGTTGACCCGGATCAACGTAATTGGGATGAGAAATTAAGCAGCATTTGCTGTGCACTTCGGTCTAGCCATCATTTAGCCATAAGCACTACCCCGTATCGGCTTGCTTTTGGACAGCATATGGTAACCGATGCCAGTAGCTATAAACTGATGCGTAACCTAGACATGTTAGAAGATCGCGGTGTCCAATTTTCGCGAGAAGATTCCTTCGACATAATTCGCAGCAAAGCAAAAGGCTCTATACAGGCCCAGCACTTCCGAAATGCCAGATCCTATAACTTACGAACGAGACAAATTTCCTATAGGGATGGACAGGAAGTATATAGACGTAACTTTCAGCAAAGCAATTTCGCTAAGGGCTTTAGCGCAAAGTTAGCACCAACCTTTATAAAGTCCCGAGTGCGCAGGAAGCTAGGAAACTGCTATTACGAACTTGAAGATCTTCAAGGCCGCCTTGTAGGCAAATTTCATACCAAGGATATAAAACCTTGACATGAATTGTTACAAGCGCGGATCCCACTTTGGGTGTCCCACCCCAAGCGAGATTTAAGTGGGGGGGATTATGTAGTGCGCTTGTTGTAAGAAAAAATTGTTTGCATCGACGTCTTAATTTTCCCTAAAATTATGCTACGCGAATAGGCTAAGTCTTCTGTTGGGTCCAAGAAAGCTAAGCTTTTAACACGCCATCTACTGGGTGCGCTTCGTCACCGTGGGCTGCCCATATTATTTTGTTTGGCTGACGTTTTAATCGGCCTCCTCCTCCCACTGTCATTTTGACAAATCGAAAAAGAAAAAGGGAAGAACGAGGGGATGAGGCCTTGATTTCCGGGAGAAGCAGATGGCTCTCTCCTCGTGGTATCCGAACAGTACGGACGTACTTATCCAGCTCGAGTGGCACCGCCACACACAACAATCGTTGTATGTGATATGCTACATTTATCTTATTTTGGCGCCCAACGTGGGGCCCGATCCGGCTTGCCCCATTTAAAGAAATAACTTGGTCAAAAGTAACACCTGACTTTTATCCTTGCTAGACCGTTTTTTTTTTGCAACTTATCCAGTGGATACTGTGGATCCGTGTAAGCTCATCATGGCCTACAGGGCCTAGTATCGTGCAGGGTATATTGGCGTGCAGTAGGTCCGATACACTGGAAGTGTTATAACTTATATTGGGTATAACTCCGTGGGTCGAGCTTAGCCTATCAACTAGTTGAAGATTGTTATAGGAGCTAAGCGAGAACACTACTGCAGGAAAGGAGAGCGCATTCCAAATCGTTTATGATGAAATTCTACGAAGATTGCCCCTAATTAACTGGGTTTTGGCTGTCCCGAGGAACCCCTGAGAAGATTACTGAGGTTGCAAGCCTCGGTAAGCCTAGGTGACATCGGACTCCCATACTACCTGATGATTAGTGGAACTAATCCAGCACCTTTCTCAGCCCCAATACTTCTGATCTGACCTTTTAGATTTCGCTGGATGAGGGATTATTTATCCTGCCACGGATTAACTTGTGAGGCAGATTTCAGTTATAAGTAGATTACCCCATTCCTGTCCCTTCCCTACCCGAAAACAATGCAATCCGCTTTACTCTATTCCTACCAAAAAAACGATTGCATGGCTCCTGAACTGTTTTGATATCTACATATATCTGTATCTATTGACTGTGACTTTTTTTTGTATTATTTTTTTTGCATTTGCTATATATATCTAATATATTCATACTTGGTGGTGCCCAAACCGAAATGGTGGTGTCTCGTAGTACGGAGAATTTAGCCCTCTCAGAAGACACGGGGAAACATTGCCAAATTTGCTCTGAAGTAATCGTTTACCAGATACAACTATTGTCGGCCAGTTGTGGGCACACCTTCCACAGAGTGTGCTTCACCGCTAAAAGTGGTAACAAACGGAAGTGTCCCACTTGTCAGCAAGACCTGAACATCACATCGGCCTCAGCTGAGAATCTTAGTCCCATTGGTCCGTCTACGTCTAGAGCACGAATGCCATCTGTTACTCAGTCCCTTCAGACTAGAAGTCCAAGCAAAAGAGTTGAAGCGTTAAGCCCTCTTGAGATGGCTAACTCAGAGAATGCCAACAGGTCTCCAATCTCCGTCGACCCTCAACAGAATCAGGCCGCTATGGCGGAAACTATACAGCAGTCCATAGTGGACGCGATTAGAGTAGCTATGGTAGAGCAAACCCGAATTTTGGCGACCAGCATGGCTGATCAAACTAACCGGCTAGTTCGAGCCATTTCCAATGGACTTCAAAGTACGGCATCTGTACCCTCCCCGAACATAAATGCAGCTCGGATGCAACCGGTAGCAGAACTAGAACAGCAAATGATCGAGCAACTTTTTCGGCTGTCCACTAGTGAACAGGTACCAGTGCCGGGGATTAATCAATCGGGAAATAGTTCGTCACCCTCGAATTTGGGGCAAACCCGTAATGTTGGCTCAGGAGTTTCCACAGGTTCCTCCGCTTCATCCCTTCGGGCAGATCGTGTTAGCCAGATAATGTCTAATTGGAAACTGCGGTTTACGGGAAAGGCTGGTATGTCGATTGAGGACTTCATTTACCGTATTGAAGCACTTACAAAGCAAACTTTGGACGGTAACTTTGAAATAACAGCTCGATACGCCAGTAACCTCTTTGATGGAAGCGCCAGCGAGTGGTTTTGGCGGTATCATAAAAGTGTCCCTGAAGTCCGTTGGGCAGATCTATGCCTAGCCTTGCGTGGCCAATTTAAAGACGATAGAACAGATAGGAATATCAGAACAGAGATCGAATTAAGGAAACAGCAAACAAACGAGTCCTTTGATGATTTTTATGGCGTAATTGCCGCATTGGCAGATAAACTGTCTGAGCCCATGTCTGAGGCAGCCTTAGTTGAGACACTGCGAGCAAACCTTTTGGCTGAGATACAGCATGAAATTTTATATGAGTCGGCTGCGATGGTGAAATCCTTACGTCACCTGGTCCGAACGCGAGAAATATTCATGCAGTCCGTAGCTAAAACCAAGCCTCCCCTGGCGGCCCCCCGAACTTTACCACGCCGCCAAGTCAATGCTATATTAGACGAATCTATTGCCCCAGATAGTGAAGAAGTAGGTGAAGAAGAAGATCTGGAAGTATCAGCCGTAGAGTTCGTCTGTTGGAATTGCGGTGGCAAAGGCCATCGATACCAAGAGTGCATGGCCGAACGTAGGGTATTTTGCTATGGTTGTGGCAGGGCCGATACTTATAAGCCTAGTTGCAGGAAGTGCAACCCCCACACGGCAAAAAACTCGTTGTCGCGTGCACCGCCGAAAAGTGCACGCAAACAACTGGTCAACCAAGCGACCAATACCGAGTGATCAATTCTTCTCCTTCCACTGACCTTATTATACCAGACGTGTCAAACAGCGTATACGCTGACCACCTTGCTAGCCCTCCAAATCGATCCCAGCGCCGAAGAAGCGATTTTAAGAAACATTGCAAACTTGAGAAAAGACTGCTCTTAGCTTCTGTAGTTGGAAAACCAAATGATTTACGACCCCATGCTCAGATTATGCTTTTTGGTAAACCAGTCATAGGACTAATGGATACTGGAGCTTCAGTTAGCTGCATAGGGGGAAGTTGCGCGTCCGACGTTATTCGGAATAAAGTCCAATATAAGCCGCTGTCCCTAAAAGTTAGAACTGCCGACGGAAAGAGCCAAAGTATAGTCGTCAAAATTTCCGCAAAAGTCACGTATAGAGGGGAATCCAAGGAACTTTGTTTTTATATTGTACCTTCCTTGACGGGTAATCTCTATTTAGGAATCGATTTTTGGACGGCTTTTGAACTTTTACCGTTGCACTTGATGACACAAAATTTGCGTATTGAAACCTTAGAAGACCCCACAATGAGGGCGCTTCTGCCTTCACAGCAAGTATTACTACAGGAGGTAATAGCTCTCTTCCCATCTTACTCAAAGCAAGGTCTAGGAAAGACCTCTGTAATCACTCACACGATAGAGGTAGCCGACGCAAAGCCCATTAAACAACGCCACTATGCGGTGTCACCGGCAACGGAGAAGCTAATGTACGAGGAATTAGACCGAATGCTGAAGCTTGGGGTTATACAAGAATCGGTTAGTTCGTGGTCTTCGCCCGTAGTGCTGGTTAAAAAGCCTGGCAAGGTTAGATTGTGTATCGATTGTAGGAAAGTAAACTCGGTCACGGTAAAGGATGCATATCCCATGCCCCTTATAGACGGAATCCTGAGTAGACTACCGAAAGCAGAGTTCATCACAAGCATCGATCTAAAGGACGCGTTTTGGCAAATCCCTCTCGATCAAAAATCTCGTGATAAGACAGCGTTTACCGTGCCTGGCCGTCCCTTATACGAGTTTGTCGTCATGCCATTCGGCTTAACCAACGCACCCTGTACCTTGTCGCGACTTATGGATAAAGTCATACCAGCCCATCTACGGAATGAAATATTCATATATCTTGACGACCTCTTAGTTATATCCGATAATTTTGAGCACCATCTGGAGGTGTTGTCCCTGGTCGCATCCCAACTTTCCAAGGCCAATCTTACTATAAATGTGGAGAAAAGCAAATTTTGCCGGAAAGAAGTTAAATATTTAGGCCACGTGATTGGTGGTGGGAATATTCGCACTGATCCTGACAAAATAGCCGCCGTTAAGGACTTTCCAGCTCCCCAGTCGATCAAACAAGTTCGTCGATTTCTTGGAATGACAGGCTGGTACCACAAGTTCATCCACAATTATGCAGCTATTAGTTCACCCATATCAGATACTCGGAAATCTAAGCGCAAGTTTATTTGGACTGACGAGGCTCAGCTTGCTTTCGAGTCATTAAAGTCCCAAATGTGTTCCGCGCCAGTTCTACATAGCCCAAATTTCTCCATACCATTCTCAATACACTGTGACGCCAGTCATACCGGCGTAGGGGCAGTTCTAATGCAAGAAAACAACGAGGGCGCAGACGTACCAATTGCTTTTATGTCGAAAAAGCTTAACAAATGCCAGAGGCAGTACACTGTAACTGAAAAAGAGTGTTACGCTGCGGTTTTAGCCGTAAAAAAGTTCAGGGCATACATTGAGGGCCAAGAATTCACAATCATTACAGATCATGCCTCCTTAAAGTGGCTAATGTCGCAGGCTGATCTTAGCTCCCGATTGGCTCGCTGGTCCTTAAAGTTGCAGGGATTTGAATTTAAAATCTTACACCGAAAAGGGAGTGATAACATAGTCCCCGATGCCTTGTCCCGTACGCACTCAGAAGACTTGTCCTTCTTGGCAATTGATAGCATGTTGGTCGACCCTGATTCTCCTGAGTTCAAATCACCAGAATATCAGTCAATTAAAGAGAAGATTAGGTTGAACAGTTCCCGATTGCCTGATCTGAAAATCAAAGATGAACGCATCTTTCGGCGTGCGGAACATGCCGATGGAACCAAGATCACAGACGATTCCTGCTGGAAACTTTGGATACCCCCATCCCTTGTAAAACCCGTCCTCAAAGCTGCCCATGAGGATCCCTTGTGTGCCCACAGTGGGATAAATAAAACCCTTGAAAGACTCAGGCGATCTTATTATTGGCCAAACTTAGCGGTGGATGTCAAAGAACTCATAAATAATTGCCATATCTGTAAAACCACGAAGCATCCAAATCAACCCTTAAAGCCACCAATGGGAAATACGGGCTTACCTTCTCGATTCTTTCAAAAATTATTTGTAGACTTTTTAGGACCTTATCCGAGAAGCAAGTCAGGAAATATTGGCATCTTTGTCGTGTTAGACCATCTGTCAAAATTTCCATTTTTGAAGCCCGTACGAAAATTTACAGCAGATTCCATAAAACGCTTCCTGGAAGAAGACCTCTTTCACTGTTTCGGGGTCCCCGAAACCATCGTAAGCGATAATGGGGTCCAATTTAAATCTCACACTTTTAACTCCTTGCTTGACAAATATAATATCTCTCATGTCTATACTGCCTTTTATTCTCCTCAAGCCAATGCTTCGGAGAGAGTAAATAGATCCGTTCTGGCGGCCATAAAAAGTTATGTTGACCCGGATCAACGTAATTGGGATGAGAAATTAAGCAGCATTTGCTGTGCACTTCGGTCTAGCCATCATTTAGCCATAAGCACTACCCCGTATCGGCTTGCTTTTGGACAGCATATGGTAACCGATGCCAGTAGCTATAAACTGATGCGTAACCTAGACATGTTAGAAGATCGCGGTGTCCAATTTTCGCGAGAAGATTCCTTCGACATAATTCGCAGCAAAGCAAAAGGCTCTATACAGGCCCAGCACTTCCGAAATGCCAGATCCTATAACTTACGAACGAGACAAATTTCCTATAGGGATGGACAGGAAGTATATAGACGTAACTTTCAGCAAAGCAATTTCGCTAAGGGCTTTAGCGCAAAGTTAGCACCAACCTTTATAAAGTCCCGAGTGCGCAGGAAGCTAGGAAACTGCTATTACGAACTTGAAGATCTTCAAGGCCGCCTTGTAGGCAAATTTCATACCAAGGATATAAAACCTTGACATGAATTGTTACAAGCGCGGATCCCACTTTGGGTGTCCCACCCCAAGCGAGATTTAAGTGGGGGGGATTATGTAGTGCGCTTGTTGTAAGAAAAAATTGTTTGCATCGACGTCTTAATTTTCCCTAAAATTATGCTACGCGAATAGGCTAAGTCTTCTGTTGGGTCCAAGAAAGCTAAGCTTTTAACACGCCATCTACTGGGTGCGCTTCGTCACCGTGGGCTGCCCATATTATTTTGTTTGGCTGACGTTTTAATCGGCCTCCTCCTCCCACTGTCATTTTGACAAATCGAAAAAGAAAAAGGGAAGAACGAGGGGATGAGGCCTTGATTTCCGGGAGAAGCAGATGGCTCTCTCCTCGTGGTATCCGAACAGTACGGACGTACTTATCCAGCTCGAGTGGCACCGGCACACACAACAATCGTTGTATGTGATATGCTACATGGATTAGGAGCTATTAATTTAATTAAAAACGAGGGGGAACGTTGTGAGTTGCTGCGGACACCGCAACTCTACAGTTATACCCGATACTTAGTCAGTATGGCTCTCCTCCGGCAGACGCCGCTAATATTAAACGACACGACAAAGAGTGCGTGCGAGAGAGACAGAAAATCAGTCTGAGCGTGACGTCGGGCGCTGCGTAGCCAGTGCAAATTGATTTGTTCCTTTTGGGTATAAAAATGATCCCATCTGATCCAGATTCAGCAGTCTGATAGATATGGTCATTATCTATGATTCTGCGTTTCTAGTTTTCTCGAATCTGCAATATTGTGGATGCAACAGATTTTCGTCCTTTGTGGGGGCGGAAGGGGGTGGGGCGAAATTCTGAGAAATAAGTTTTATAGTGAGATCTAACAGAAGTGCGGATACCAAATTGGGTTACTCTAGCCTTAATAGTCCCTGAGATTTGTGGATGCCCCAGATTTTCGTCCTTTGCGGGGCGAAAGGGGGTGTGGCGAAATTTGGACACGAAACGGTCAAGGTCCGATATCACAGGAGTGTGGATACCAAATTTGGTTGCTCTGGCTCTTATAGGTTCTGAGATCCTTGAACTCATATTTTGCAATTGGCAAAACAGACCATGAAACCTGTGTGTTAGAGAGAGACAGAGCGAGAAAGAATGAAATTGTTTTCTTGATTCTGGCTATAATAATTATACGATCTGGTTGAGATTTTACACTCTAGAACATATAGTCATCCTCTACGATTCTGCGTTTTTGGCTTTATCGTATCTTTAAAAATGTGGATGCCACAGATTTTCGTCCTTTGTGGGGGCGGAAGTGGGCGGGGCGAAGTTTTGAAATATTTTTGTAGCAGTGACATATCACAGAAGTCTGGATCAACAAAACATCGTTGCTCTAGCTCTTATAGTCTTTGAGCACTAGGCGCTGAAGGGGACGGACAGACGGACAGACGGCCGGACGACAGACGGAGGGACGAACAGACGGACAGACAGACATGGCTCAATCGACTCGGCTATTGATGCTGATCAAGAATATATATACTTTATGGGGTCGGAAACGATTCCTTCTGGACGTTACACACATCCACTTTTACCACAAATCTAATATACCCCAATACTCATTTTGAGTATCGGGTATAATAAGAATACAGACTCGTACCTAGTGAATGATATTCACAACATAATTAACCAATCAGACATTCAGAAACTTGACATTCTATGGGTCCCTGGTCACAAGGGTGTGGCCTGTTATGATCCGCCTCTTTGCCACCCTGGCCTATCGTTCCCAGCTAGCTCACGGGGAAGTCAGGGGTGTTTCCGACCCGATAAGCCAGGGGACGGATTGAACAAAAACAAAAAAAAACAAATCTAATTTATAGGACAGACTTGTCCTCGTTGACACTTTCGTCAGCGGGGATAGTTGGTTTCGTTATCCCTAGCAGGGTCCCACCCTTCCATGAGCGCCACCTTTTGAATTCGCTCCCTTTTAATATTCAGGGTCCCGCTGGTGTGTGGGGACAGAAACGTGTCTCCAGTCGGTGCTCCGCTGACGGTTCCTTGGTGCCGGTGCTCCGCTGACGGTTCTCGCACCAGTTTTCCGGCCTGGCCAGTACCGGGATGCTCCTGCCAATGTCCGCCGCTTCTGCTGATGTTGATGCCTGCCGCTGATGTCTTGGTGGGATCATTATCTCCACGATCACCAATCTTATTTCCTTTTTTTCTTCCAGGGCACGTGCGGCCTCCACCATTCTCCACCGGAAACTCTCTTTTTCTTTCTTCCTCGCCCAGTTTCCTTTTCTCCCACGCAACTCTGCCACTGCTTCCCAGGATCCACTATAGATGCCGCTGTCTCTTTCTTCTCCAGCCCTGATACCTATCGGCTCTCTCCAAACCCGCCCATAACACCACACTACCGTTTCCAGGATTCCTCCGCCGAAACGGGAGTGCCAAACAGGCGGGCTTTTTCAATTAAGGGGCCCCAAACGTAGGCCATCGCCCACACCCTGAGATTGAGAGTCTCTGGCTCCATCGCCTGAGATGCCCGGGCTACTGCTTCAGATCTTTTGCGTGAAACACCCCAATACGTGAGCCTTGCAACGTCTCCAGCTCGTACTTCGGATCACTCGGCACTTGACATATTTTGGGCTGAGCTTTGCGTTGATGTTGGTTTTAAATTTGCTCAACACGAAATTCCGCTTATATACCTCCTGACCCGGTGAGTACCTAATTTCTCGAGCTTTTCGATTGTACCTGTTCTTCGCTCTGTTGTAGGCTTCATGAGAGTTTCCTCGGACCTCATCTCGGACTATTTCCATCTTGTCACTCCTCGCCAAGGGTGACATTTGTGCATCATTTAGGGCGCCCAGTCTGCGTGCCAATTTATAATCTCGGCCGCTAGTAAACATGTGCTGCCCAAACAACACAAAGTATGGCGACGTCCCGATGCCCGTGTGTATAGCGCTCCTAGCCACACACTGGATCTCCGTCAGCTTCTCGTCCCAGCGCGTGTGATCCTCACTAGCGTATGTCCTTATCGCCGCCAGTATTGTCTGGTTCACTCGTTCGGCCGCGTTCGCCTGTGGTGCATAGTTCGAGGACTATTAGTATGACTACATTGCCACTTCGAGTCCTCGGATATGGACCCAGGAAATCCAGGTACAGTTTTTGAATCGGCCTCTCGGTTCTGGTTTCGGCCCCCATGAGTGGACGGTGAACCTGTGTTGAATGTTTTGTTTCTTTGCAGGTGTCACAATCAGCCACATATGCCTTCACCTGCACGGTCATCCGGGGCCAATAATAGAACTGTCGCGATTCCTCCATGCATTGCCACATCGCTGTCGTGAGCCTGTTGGATCAGTGTGCTCGTCAGGGCTTCCGGGATCCATAGCTTCCACGAAAACTCCTCTAATTCCGGCCGGCCAAATTGTGTGCGCTTAAACAGCAGTCCTTCCTGCACCTTCAGGTCTGGGAACTAATCCTCAGGGCTCTGGACCGACTCGATTTTCCTTCGGTATTCTTCATCCTCGAAGGCTGTGGTGTCGAACTCCAGGAAGTCGATAGCGTCAACGTCAAAGGGACGTGACAGCATATCGGCGACGATATTTTCCTTTCCTTTGCGGTGCTCAATTTCAAAGTCATAAGCCTGGAGAGCCAACGACCACCTGGCTAGCCTCCCATCCAGTGCTTTGAATCGCATGAGCCACTGCAAACTCGCGTGATCTGTTATCACCGTGAATGGCATCAGTTCCACGTATGCACGGAATTTCTCGATGGCTCTTACCGCCGCCAGACACTCCTTCTCCGGTACGCTATAATTGAGCTTTGCCCCTCTTAGCTTCGCCGAAAAGAATGCGATCGGGTGCTCTGCTCCTTCATCATCCCTCTGGAAGGGACCCGCCCCACTCCCCACGTGACTCGCATCACACTGGATAAAGAAGTGCTTCTTAAAGTCTGGGTGATGTAGCACGGGGGCGCTGGTAAGTGCTTTTTTGAGCTCCTCGAACGATTTTCCTGCCTCCTCCGTCAGCTTAAATTGCCCTTTTCCTTTCAGACAGTCTGTCAGAGGAGCCGAGAGTGCCGAGAAATTTCGAATAAACCGCCGATACCAGCCAGCTGTCCCCAAAGATCTCCGGATTTGTCTCACATTCCTTGGCATTGGTATTTGTGTGATCGCCTGTACTTTCTCCGGATCTGTCCTAAGTGCGCCGTCGCCTACGATGTACCCTAAATACTTTAAATATTTAAAGCCGAATTTCGAATTTTTTCTTCCAATTGTCAGGTTTGCCTCCTTGAGACACTTGGGCACTTCCTCTAACAGGTGTATATGCTCCTCAAACGTCCGGGAAATAACTAGTAGATCGTCTAAGTATACAAAGACATGGCTTCGGAGTCGTTGTGGAATTACTTTTGTCCTCGCTGGTGTAATGCCACCTGTTTTCAGGGCGAAATGGCTTACAGCCAAAGAACTGCTTAAAATTAAAAGGTTCAATCCAACAATGTTTGACGAGCTAATACGCTCAAAAGCGGATACGAGTTACACACGTACTTTAAGAGAATTGAATTCCATCTTTGTAAACACTCAAGAATGTGATAGTGTTAACACATGTAACAAAATCCATGTATTAGATAAATTTTTAACTAAGTGTAAAGAAGAATACTCGAATGAAGAAATAAAAACTATATTTTATGAGATTCTGAACAAGTACAGAAAGGACGACTGGAACATTCTATCAACAGATGCCTCAGTTACAGAAAGTACATGTGGCATAGGAATAGTAGAATGGCCTAGTGGAAATATCCACAAGTACAAAATAGAAAACAGATTATCCTCAGTAGGTGCCGAACTCGTAGGCCTTAAAAAGGCCTGCGAACTATGTCTTAAATATAATTACAAAAAGGCTTTGATTTTAAGTGATGGATTAGGAGCTATTAATTTAATTAAAAACGAGGGGGAACGTTGTGAGTTGCTGCGGACACCGCAACTCTACAGTTATACCCGATACTTAGTCAGTATGGCTCTCCTCCGGCAGACGCCGCTAATATTAAACGACACGACAAAGAGTGCGTGCGAGAGAGACAGAAAATCAGTCTGAGCGTGACGTCGGGCGCTGCGTAGCCAGTGCAAATTGATTTGTTCCTTTTGGGTATAAAAATGATCCCATCTGATCCAGATTCAGCAGTCTGATAGATATGGTCATTATCTATGATTCTGCGTTTCTAGTTTTCTCGAATCTGCAATATTGTGGATGCAACAGATTTTCGTCCTTTGTGGGGGCGGAAGGGGGTGGGGCGAAATTCTGAGATATAAGTTTTATAGTGAGATCTAACAGAAGTGCGGATACCAAATTGGGTTACTCTAGCCTTAATAGTCTCTGAGATTTGTGGATGCCCCAGATTTTCGTCCTTTGCGGGGCGAAAGGGGGTGTGGCGAAATTTGGACACGAAACGGTCAAGGTCCGATATCACAGGAGTGTGGATACCAAATTTGGTTGCTCTGGCTCTTATAGGTTCTGAGATCCTTGAACTCATATTTTGCAATTGGCAAAACAGACCATGAAACCTGTGTGTTAGAGAGAGACAGAGCGAGAAAGAATGAATTTGTTTTCTTGATTCTGGCTATAATAATTATACGATCTGGTTGAGATTTTACACTCTAGAACATATAGTCATCCTCTACGATTCTGCGTTTTTGGCTTTATCGTATCTTTAAAAATGTGGATGCCACAGATTTTCGTCCTTTGTGGGGGCGGAAGTGGGCGGGGCGAAGTTTTGAAATATTTTTGTAGCAGTGACATATCACAGAAGTCTGGATCAACAAAACATCGTTGCTCTAGCTCTTATAGTCTTTGAGCACTAGGCGCTGAAGGGGACGGACAGACGGACAGACGGACGGACGACAGACGGAGGGACGAACAGACGGACAGACAGACATGGCTCAATCGACTCGGCTATTGATGCTGATCAAGAATATATATACTTTATGGGGTCGGAAACGATTCCTTCTGGACGTTACACACATCCACTTTTACCACAAATCTAATATACCCCAATACTCATTTTGAGTATCGGGTATAATAAGAATACAGACTCGTACCTAGTGAATGATATTCACAACATAATTAACCAATCAGACATTCAGAAACTTGACATTCTATGGGTCCCTGGTCATAAGGGTGTGGCCTGTTATGATCCGCCTCTTTGCCACCCTGGCCTATCGTTCCCAGCTAGCTCACGGGGAAGTCAGGGGTGTTTCCGACCCGATAAGCCAGGGGACGGATTGAACAAAAACAAAAAAAAACAAATCTAATTTATAGGACAGACTTGTCCTCGTTGACACTTTCGTCAGCGGGGATAGTTGGTTTCGTTATCCCTAGCAGGGTCCCACCCTTCCATGAGCGCCACCTTTTGAATTCGCTCCCTTTTAATATTCAGGGTCCCGCTCTTCTTCTCGCTCTCGTCCCACCCAACTACCGTTTTCTATTCACTCATGACTCTTTTCAAATATTCTTTTTTATATCCATTATATTTTCTTATTTAACTTGAACATTATTAATTAATAATCTAGGTTTATATAAAGGAAACAAATACTAACACAAAAATACTAACAACAAAATAAACCCTATTTCGGCCGAATTGGCAGCCCCCTTTGATAGAAGTTGTTGCTTCCTGATGCTTGCTGATGTTTACGTTTGATCGTGGTGTTTTTTTATATGATCGTGATATATTGTTTAATTGTGGGTCGGACGGGTGTAGATGTGTGAAATGTGGTGATGTTATGTGATGTGCTATGAATGAGGGTATACATGCGTGGGTTGTGTGTGATGTGGGTAGATGAAGGTGTGTGATATTGATTCGTGCGGGTGTATTTCTGCTTTGAAGTCCGGATTCTTTCCCCGGGGGGTTGGTGTGTGGGGACAGAAACGTGTCTCCAGTCGGTGCTCCGCTGACGGTTCCTTGGTGCCGGTGCTCCGCTGACGGTTCTCGCACCAGTTTTCCGGCCTGGCCAGTACCGGGATGCTGCTGCCGATGTCCGCCGCTTCTGCTGATGTTGATGCCTGCCGCTGATGTCTTGGTGGGATCATTATCTCCACGATCACCAATCTTATTTCCTTTTTTTCTTCCAGGGCACGTGCGGCCTCCACCATTCTCCACCGGAAACTCTCTTTTTCTTTCTTCCTCGCCCAGTTTCCTTTTCTCCCACGCAACTCTGCCACTGCTTCCCAGGATCCACTATAGATGCCGCTGTCTCTTTCTTCTCCAGCCCTGATACCTATCGGCTCTCTCCAAAACCGCCCATAACACCACACTACCGTTTCCAGGATTCCTCCGCCGAAACGGGAGTGCCAAACAGGCGGGCTTTTTCAATTAAGGGGCCCCAAACGTAGACCATCGCCCACACCCTGAGATTGAGAGTCTCTGGCTCCATCGACTGAGATGCCCGGGCTACTGCTTCAGATCTTTTGCGTGAAACACCCCAATACGTGAGCCTTGCAACGTCTCCAGCTCGTACTTCGGATCACTCGGCACTTGACATATTTTGGGCTGAGCTTTGCGTTGATGTTGGTTTTAAATTTGCTCAACACGAAATTCCGCTTATATACCTCCTGACCCGGTGAGTACCTAATTTCTCGAGCTTTTCGATTGTACCTGTTCTTCGCTCTGTTGTAGGCTTCATGAGAGTTTCCTCGGACCTCATCTCGGACTATTTCCATCTTGTCACTCCTCGCCAAGGGTGACATTTGTGCATCATTTAGGGCGCCCAGTCTGCGTGCCAATTTATAATCTCGGCCGCTAGTAAACATGTGCTGCCCAAACAACACAAAGTATGGCGACGTCCCGATGCCCGTGTGTATAGCGCTCCTAGCCACACACTGGATCTCCGTCAGCTTCTCGTCCCAGCGCGTGTGATCCTCACTAGCGTATGTCCTTATCGCCGCCAGTATTGTCTGGTTCACTCGTTCGGCCGCGTTCGCCTGTGGTGCATAGTTCGAGGACTATTAGTATGACTACATTGCCACTTCGAGTCCTCGGATATGGACCCAGGAAATCCAGGTACAGTTTTTGAATCGGCCTCTCGGTTCTGGTTTCGGCCCCCATGAGTGGAGGGTGAACCTGTGTTGAATGTTTTGTTTCTTTGCAGGTGTCACAATCAGCCACATATGCCTTCACCTGCACGGTCATCCGGGGCCAATAATAGAACTGTCGCGATTCCTCCATGCATTGCCACATCGCTGTCGTGAGCCTGTTGGATCAGTGTGCTCGTCAGGGCTTCCGGGATCCATAGCTTCCACGAAAACTCCTCTAATTCCGGCCGGCCAAATTGTGTGCGCTTAAACAGCAGTCCTTCCTGCACCTTCAGGTCTGGGAACTCATCCTCATGGCTCTGGACCGACTCGATTTTCCTTCGGTATTCTTCATCCTCGAAGGCTGTGGTGTCGAACTCCAGGAAGTCGATAGCGTCAACGTCAAAGGGACGTGACAGCATATCGGCGACGATATTTTCCTTTCCTTTGCGGTGCTCAATTTCAAAGTCATAAGCCTGGAGAGCCAACGACCACCTGGCTAGCCTCCCATCCAGTGCTTTGAATCGCATGAGCCACTGCAAACTCGCGTGATCTGTTATCACCGTGAATGGCATCAGTTCCACGTATGCACGGAATTTCTCGATGGCTCTTACCGCCGCCAGACACTCCTTCTCCGGTACGCTATAATTGAGCTTTGCCCCTCTTAGCTTCGCCGAAAAGAATGCGATCGGGTGCTCTGCTCCTTCATCATCCCTCTGGAAGGGAACTGCTCCAATCCCCACGTGACTCGCATCACACTGGATAAAGAAGTGCTTCTTAAAGTCTGGGTGATGTAGCACGGGGGCGCTGGTAAGTGCTATTTTGAGCTCCTCGAACGATTTTCCTGCCTCCTCCGTCAGCTTAAATTGCCCTTTTCCTTTCAGACAGTCTGTCAGAGGAGCCGAGAGTGCCGAGAAATTTCGAATAAACCGCCGATACCAGCCAGCTGTCCCCAAAAATCTCCGGATTTGTCTCACATTCCTTGGCATTGGTATTTGTGTGATCGACTGTACTTTCTCCGGATCTGTCCTAAGTGCGCCGTCGCCTACGATGTACCCTAAATACTTTAAATATTTATAGCCGAATTTCGATTTTTTTCTTCCAATTGTCAGGTTTGCCTCCTTGAGACACTTGGCCACTTCCTCTAACAGGTGTATATGCTCCTCAAACGTCCGGGAAATAACTAGTAGATCGTCTAAGTATACAAAGACATGGCTTCGGAGTCGTTGTGGAATTACTTTTGTCCTCGCTGGTGTAATGCCACCTGTTTTCAGGGCGAAATGGCTTACAGCCAAAGAACTGCTTAAAATTAAAAGGTTCAATCCAACAATGTTTGACGAGCTAATACGCTCAAAAGCGGATACGAGTTACACACGTACTTTAAGAGAATTGAATTCCATCTTTGTAAACACTCAAGAATGTGATAGTGTTAACACATGTAACAAAATCCATGTATTAGATAAATTTTTAACTAAGTGTAAAGAAGAATACTCGAATGAAGAAATAAAAACTATATTTTATGAGATTCTGAACAAGTACAGAAAGGACGACTGGAACATTCTATCAACAGATGCCTCAGTTACAGAAAGTACATGTGGCATAGGAATAGTAGAATGGCCTAGTGGAAATATCCACAAGTACAAAATAGAAAACAGATTATCCTCAGTAGGTGCCGAACTCGTAGGCCTTAAAAAGGCCTGCGAACTATGTCTTAAATATAATTACAAAAAGGCTTTGATTTTAAGTGATGGATTAGGAGCTATTAATTTAATTAAAAACGAGGGGGAACGTTGTGAGTTGCTGCGGACACCGCAACTCTACAGTTATACCCGATACTTAGTCAGTATGGCTCTCCTCCGGCAGACGCCGCTAATATTAAACGACACGACAAAGAGTGCGTGCGAGAGAGACAGAAAATCAGTCTGAGCGTGACGTCGGGCGCTGCGTAGCCAGTGCAAATTGATTTGTTCCTTTTGGGTATAAAAATGATCCCATCTGATCCAGATTCAGCAGTCTGATAGATATGGTCATTATCTATGATTCTGCGTTTCTAGTTTTCTCGAATCTGCAATATTGTGGATGCAACAGATTTTCGTCCTTTGTGGGGGCGGAAGGGGGGGGGGCGAAATTCTGAGATATAAGTTTTATAGTGAGATCTAACAGAAGTGCGGATACCAAATTGGGTTACTCTAGCCTTAATAGTCTCTGAGATTTGTGGATGCCCCAGATTTTCGTCCTTTGCGGGGCGAAAGGGGGTGTGGCGAAATTTGGACACGAAACGGTCAAGGTCCGATATCACAGGAGTGTGGATACCAAATTTGGTTGCTCTGGCTCTTATAGGTTCTGAGATCCTTGAACTCATATTTTGCAATTGGCAAAACAGACCATGAAACCTGTGTGTTAGAGAGAGACAGAGCGAGAAAGAATGAAATTGTTTTCTTGATTCTGGCTATAATAATTATACGATCTGGTTGAGATTTTACACTCTAGAACATATAGTCATCCTCTACGATTCTGCGTTTTTGGCTTTATCGTATCTTTAAAAATGTGGATGCCACAGATTTTCGTCCTTTGTGGGGGCGGAAGTGGGCGGGGCGAAGTTTTGAAATATTTTTGTAGCAGTGACATATCACAGAAGTCTGGATCAACAAAACATCGTTGCTCTAGCTCTTATAGTCTTTGAGCACTAGGCGCTGAAGGGGACGGACAGACGGACAGACGGACGGACGACAGACGGAGGGACGAACAGACGGACAGACAGACATGGCTCAATCGACTCGGCTATTGATGCTGATCAAGAATATATATACTTTATGGGGTCGGAAACGATTCCTTCTGGACGTTACACACATCCACTTTTACCACAAATCTAATATACCCCAATACTCATTTTGAGTATCGGGTATAATAAGAATACAGACTCGTACCTAGTGAATGATATTCACAACATAATTAACCAATCAGACATTCAGAAACTTGACATTCTATGGGTCCCTGGTCATAAGGGTGTGGCCTGTTATGATCCGCCTCTTTGCCACCCTGGCCTATCGTTCCCAGCTAGCTCACGGGGAAGTCAGGGGTGTTTCCGACCCGATAAGCCAGGGGACGGATTGAACAAAAACAAAAAAAAACAAATCTAATTTATAGGACAGACTTGTCCTCGTTGACACTTTCGTCAGCGGGGATAGTTGGTTTCGTTATCCCTAGCAGGGTCCCACCCTTCCATGAGCGCCACCTTTTGAACCCAACTACCGTTTTCTATTCACTCATGACTCTTTTCAAATATTCCTTTTTATATCCATTATATTTTCTTATTTAACTTGAACATTATTAATTAATAATCTAGGTTTATATAAAGGAAACAAATACTAACACAAAAATACTAACAACAAAATAAACCCTATTTCGGCCGAATTGGCAGCCCCCTTTGATAGAAGTTGTTGCTTCCTGATGCTTGCTGATGTTTACGTTTGATCGTGGTGTTTTTTTATATGATCGTGATATATTGTTTAATTGTGGGTCGGACGGGTGTAGATGTGTGAAATGTGGTGATGTTATGTGATGTGTTATGAATGAGGGTATACATGCGTGGGTTGTGTGTGATGTGGGTAGATGAAGGTGTGTGATATTGATTCGTGCGGGTGTATTTCTGCTTTGAAGTCCGGATTCTTTCCCCGGGGGGGGTTGGTGTGTGGGGACAGAAACGTGTCTCCAGTCGGTGCTCCGCTGACGGTTCCTTGGTGCCGGTGCTCCGCTGACGGTTCTCGCACCAGTTTTCCGGCCTGGCCAGTACCGGGATGCTGCTGCCGATGTCCGCCGCTTCTGCTGATGTTGATGCCTGCCGCTGATGTCTTGGTGGGATCATTATCTCCACGATCACCAATCTTATTTCCTTTTTTTCTTCCAGGGCACGTGCGGCCTCCACCATTCTCCACCGGAAACTCTCTTTTTCTTTCTTCCTCGCCCAGTTTCCTTTTCTCCCACGCAACTCTGCCACTGCTTCCCAGGATCCACTATAGATGCCGCTGTCTCTTTCTTCTCCAGCCCTGATACCTATCGGCTCTCTCCAAAACCGCCCATAACACCACACTACCGTTTCCAGGATTCCTCCGCCGAAACGGGAGTGCCAAACAGGCGGGCTTTTTCAATTAAGGGGCCCCAAACGTAGGCCATCGCCCACACCCTGAGATTGAGAGTCTCTGGCTCCATCGACTGAGATGCCCGGGCTACTGCTTCAGATCTTTTGCGTGAAACACCCCAATACGTGAGCCTTGCAACGTCTCCAGCTCGTACTTCGGATCACTCGGCACTTGACATATTTTGGGCTGAGCTTTGCGTTGATGTTGGTTTTAAATTTGCTCAACACGAAATTCCGCTTATATACCTCCTGACCCGGTGAGTACCTAATTTCTCGAGCTTTTCGATTGTACCTGTTCTTCGCTCTGTTGTAGGCTTCATGAGAGTTTCCTCGGACCTCATCTCGGACTATTTCCATCTTGTCACTCCTCGCCAAGGGTGACATTTGTGCATCATTTAGGGCGCCCAGTCTGCGTGCCAATTTATAATCTCGGCCGCTAGTAAACATGTGCTGCCCAAACAACACAAAGTATGGCGACGTCCCGATGCCCGTGTGTATAGCGCTCCTAGCCACACACTGGATCGCCCCCTTCTTTTCCCCTTGCTATTTACCTTCGCTTACTTTTTCTGAGTGCCAACTCCCTTTGCTGTTTCCTCCCTCAGATCACCGTGGAACCCCCAGAATCGGACAACGACGTTAATGCCTCTGGACATAACCCGGACCACGACTCGACAGATCCTCCGGCACCTCTTCCTCTTTTCAGATCCAGACAGCGAGCTCCACGAGTCGGACAACGAGGCTACTACCACCTGGTAATACCTGGACCACAACTCGGGACACACACTTCCTTCCCTTCTACCTCCGATACATAACTACCATGTCCATTTTCCTCTCTTCTACTCCTCTCAGCGGCTACGACGGCTAGGATTTATTCCCGGCTCGCGGACCGGCTGAGTTTCGTTCTACCAGGGCTCCATTTTACACCGGGTCTTTAAGACTCGCGTTTAAAATCGATCCCTTCTATTACCATTGGGCGCCATTTGTTAAGATCCGCCTCTTTGCCACCCTGGCCTATCGTTCCCAGCTAGCTCACGGGGAAGTCAGGGGTGTTTCCGACCCGATAAGCCAGGGGACGGATTGAACAAAAACAAAAAAAAAACATACAAAAAAAACAAATCTAATTTATAGGACAGACTTGTCCTCGTTGGCACTTTCGTCAGCGGGGATAGTTGGTTTCGTTATCCCTAGCAGGGTCCCACCCTTCCATGAGCGCCACCTTTTGAATTCGCTCCCTTTTAATATTCAGGGTCCCGCTCTTCTTCTCGCTCTCGTCCCACCCAACTACCGTTTTCTATTCACTCATGACTCTTTTCAAATGTTCCTTTTTATATCCATTATATTTTCTTATTTAACTTGAACATTATTAATTAATAATCTAGGTTTATATAAAGGAAACAAATACTAACACAAAAATACTAACAAAATAAACCCTATTTCGGCCGAATTGGCAGCCCCCTTTGATAGAAGTTGTTGCTTCCTGATGCTTGCTGATGTTTACGTTTGATCGTGGTGTTTTTTTATATGATCGTGATATATTGTTTAATTGTGGGTCGGACGGGTGTAGATGTGTGAAATGTGGTGATGTTATGTGATGTGTTATGAATGAGGGTATACATGCGTGGGTTGTGTGTGATGTGGGTAGATGAAGGTGTGTGATATTGATTCGTGCGGGTGTATTTCTGCTTTGAAGTCCGGATTCTTTCCCCGGGGGGGGTTGGTGTGTGGGGACAGAAACGTGTCTCCAGTCGGTGCTCCGCTGACGGTTCCTTGGTGCCGGTGCTCCGCTGACGGTTCTCGCACCAGTTTTCCGGCCTGGCCAGTACCGGGATGCTGCTGCCGATGTCCGCCGCTTCTGCTGATGTTGATGCCTGCCGCTGATGTCTTGGTGGGATCATTATCTCCACGATCACCAATCTTATTTCCTTTTTTTCTTCCAGGGCACGTGCGGCCTCCACCATTCTCCACCGGAAACTCTCTTTTTCTTTCTTCCTCGCCCCGTTTCCTTTTCTCCCACGCAACTCTGCCACTGCTTCCCAGGATCCACTATAGATGCCGCTGTCTCTTTCTTCTCCAGCCCTGATACCTATCGGCTCTCTCCAAAACCGCCCATAACACCACACTACCGTTTCCAGGATTCCTCCGCCGAAACGGGAGTGCCAAACAGGCGGGCTTTTTCAATTAAGGGGCCCCAAACGTAGGCCATCGCCCACACCCGGAGATTGAGAGTCTCTGGCTCCATCGACTGAGATGCCCGGGCTACTGCTTCAGATCTTTTGCGTGAAACACCCCAATACGTGAGCCTTGCACGTCTCCAGCTCGTACTTCGGATCACTCGGCACTTGACATATTTTGGGCTGAGCTTTGCGTTGATGTTGGTTTTAAATTTGCTCAACACGAAATTCCGCTTATATACCTCCTGACCCGGTGAGTACCTAATTTCTCGAGCTTTTCGATTGTACCTGTTCTTCGCTCTGTTGTAGGCTTCATGAGAGTTTCCTCGGACCTCATCTCGGACTATTTCCATCTTGTCACTCCTCGCCAAGGGTGACATTTGTGCATCATTTAGGGCGCCCAGTCTGCGTGCCAATTTATAATCTCGGCCGCTAGTAAACATGTGCTGCCCAAACAACACAAAGTATGGCGACGTCCCGATGCCCGTGTGTATAGCGCTCCTAGCCACACACTGGATCTCCGTCAGCTTCTCGTCCCAGCGCGTGTGATCCTCACTAGCGTATGTCCTTATCGCCGCCAGTATTGTCTGGTTCACTCGTTCGGCCGCGTTCGCCTGTGGTGCATAGTTCGAGGACTATTAGTATGACTACATTGCCACTTCGAGTCCTCGGATATGGACCCAGGAAATCCAGGTACAGTTTTTGAATCGGCCTCTCGGTTCTGGTTTCGGCCCCCATGAGTGGAGGGTGAACCTGTGTTGAATGTTTTGTTTCTTTGCAGGTGTCACAATCAGCCACATATGCCTTCACCTGCACGGTCATCCGGGGCCAATAATAGAACTGTCGCGATTCCTCCATGCATTGCCACATCGCTGTCGTGAGCCTGTTGGATCAGTGTGCTCGTCAGGGCTTCCGGGATCCATAGCTTCCACGAAAACTCCTCTAATTCCGGCCGGCCAAATTGTGTGCGCTTAAACAGCAGTCCTTCCTGCACCTTCAGGTCTGGGAACTCATCCTCATGGCTCTGGACCGACTCGATTTTCCTTCGGTATTCTTCATCCTCGAAGGCTGTGGTGTCGAACTCCAGGAAGTCGATAGCGTCAACGTCAAAGGGACGTGACAGCATATCGGCGACGATATTTTCCTTTCCTTTGCGGTGCTCAATTTCAAAGTCATAAGCCTGGAGAGCCAACGACCACCTGGCTAGCCTCCCATCCAGTGCTTTGAATCGCATGAGCCACTGCAAACTCGCGTGATCTGTTATCACCGTGAATGGCATCAGTTCCACGTATGCACGGAATTTCTCGATGGCTCTTACCGCCGCCAGACACTCCTTCTCCGGTACGCTATAATTGAGCTTTGCCCCTCTTAGCTTCGCCGAAAAGAATGCGATCGGGTGCTCTGCTCCTTCATCATCCCTCTGGAAGGGAACTGCTCCAATCCCCACGTGACTCGCATCACACTGGATAAAGAAGTGCTTCTTAAAGTCTGGGTGATGTAGCACGGGGGCGCTGGTAAGTGCTATTTTGAGCTCCTCGAACGATTTTCCTGCCTCCTCCGTCAGCTTAAATTGCCCTTTTCCTTTCAGACAGTCTGTCAGAGGAGCCGAGAGTGCCGAGAAATTTCGAATAAACCGCCGATACCAGCCAGCTGTCCCCAAAAATCTCCGGATTTGTCTCACATTCCTTGGCATTGGTATTTGTGTGATCGACTGTACTTTCTCCGGATCTGTCCTAAGTGCGCCGTCGCCTACGATGTACCCTAAATACTTTAAATATTTAAAGCCGAATTTCGATTTTTTTCTTCCAATTGTCAGGTTTGCCTCCTTGAGACACTTGGCCACTTCCTCTAACAGGTGTATATGCTCCTCAAACGTCCGGGAAATAACTAGTAGATCGTCTAAGTATACAAAGACATGGCTTCGGAGTCGTTGTGGAATTACTTTTGTCCTCGCTGGTGTAATGCCACCTGTTTTCAGGGCGAAATGGCTTACAGCCAAAGAACTGCTTAAAATTAAAAGGTTCAATCCAACAATGTTTGACGAGCTAATACGCTCAAAAGCGGATACGAGTTACACACGTACTTTAAGAGAATTGAATTCCATCTTTGTAAACACTCAAGAATGTGATAGTGTTAACACATGTAACAAAATCCATGTATTAGATAAATTTTTAACTAAGTGTAAAGAAGAATACTCGAATGAAGAAATAAAAACTATATTTTATGAGATTCTGAACAAGTACAGAAAGGACGACTGGAACATTCTATCAACAGATGCCTCAGTTACAGAAAGTACATGTGGCATAGGAATAGCAGAATGGCCTAGTGGAAATATCCACAAGTACAAAATAGAAAACAGATTATCCTCAGTAGGTGCCGAACTATGTCTTAAATATAATTACAAAAAGGCTTTGATTTTAAGTGATGGATTAGGAGCTATTAATTTAATTAAAAACGAGGGGGAACGTTGTGAGTTGCTGCGGACACCGCAACTCTACAGTTATACCCGATACTTAGTCAGTATGGCTCTCCTCCGGCAGACGCCGCTAATATTAAACGACACGACAAAGAGTGCGTGCGAGAGAGACAGAAAATCAGTCTGAGCGTGACGTCGGGCGCTGCGTAGCCAGTGCAAATTGATTTGTTCCTTTTGGGTATAAAAATGATCCCATCTGATCCAGATTCAGCAGTCTGATAGATATGGTCATTATCTATGATTCTGCGTTTCTAGTTTTCTCGAATCTGCAATATTGTGGATGCAACAGATTTTCGTCCTTTGTGGGGGCGGAAGGGGGTGGGGCGAAATTCTGAGATATAAGTTTTATAGTGAGATCTAACAGAAGTGCGGATACCAAATTGGGTTACTCTAGCCTTAATAGTCTCTGAGATTTGTGGATGCCCCAGATTTTCGTCCTTTGCGGGGCGAAAGGGGGTGTGGCGAAATTTGGACACGAAACGGTCAAGGTCCGATATCACAGGAGTGTGGATACCAAATTTGTTTGCTCTGGCTCTTATAGGTTCTGAGATCCTTGAACTCATATTTTGCAATTGGCAAAACAGACCATGAAACCTGTGTGTTAGAGAGAGACAGAGCGAGAAAGAATGAAATTGTTTTCTTGATTCTGGCTATAATAATTATACGATCTGGTTGAGATTTTACACTCTAGAACATATAGTCATCCTCTACGATTCTGCGTTTTTGGCTTTATCGTATCTTTAAAAATGTGGATGCCACAGATTTTCGTCCTTTGTGGGGGCGGAAGTGGGCGGGGCGAAGTTTTGAAATATTTTTGTAGCAGTGACATATCACAGAAGTCTGGATCAACAAAACATCGTTGCTCTAGCTCTTATAGTCTTTGAGCACTAGGCGCTGAAGGGGACGGACAGACGGACAGACGGACGGACGACAGAAGGAGGGACGAACAGACGGACAGACAGACATGGCTCAATCGACTCGGCTATTGATGCTGATCAAGAATATATATACTTTATGGGGTCGGAAACGATTCCTTCTGGACGTTACACACATCCACTTTTACCACAAACCTAATATACCCCAATACTCATTTTGAGTATCGGGTATAATAAGAATACAGACTCGTACCTAGTGAATGATATTCACAACATAATTAACCAATCAGACATTCAGAAACTTGACATTCTATGGGTCCCTGGTCATAAGGGTGTGGCCTGTTATGATCCGCCTCTTTGCCACCCTGGCCTATCGTTCCCAGCTAGCTCACGGGGAAGTCAGGGGTGTTTCCGACCCGATAAGCCAGGGGACGGATTGAACAAAAACAAAAAAAAACAAATCTAATTTATAGGACAGACTTGTCCTCGTTGACACTTTCGTCAGCGGGGATAGTTGGTTTCGTTATCCCTAGCAGGGTCCCACCCTTCCATGAGCGCCACCTTTTGAACCCAACTACCGTTTTCTATTCACTCATGACTCTTTTCAAATATTCCTTTTTATATCTATTATATTTTCTTATTTAACTTGAACATTATTAATTAATAATCTAGGTTTATATAAAGGAAACAAATACTAACACAAAAATACTAACAACAAAATAAACCCTATTTCGGCCGAATTGGCAGATAGAAGTTGTTGCTTCCTGATGCTTGCTGATGTTTACGTTTGATCGTGGTGTTTTTTTATATGATCGTGATATATTGTTTAATTGTGGGTCGGACGGGTGTAGATGTGTGAAATGTGGTGATGTTATGTGATGTGTTATGAATGAGGGTATACATGCGTGGGTTGTGTGTGATGTGGGTAGATGAAGGTGTGTGATATTGATTCGTGCGGGTGTATTTCTGCTTTGAAGTCCGGATTCTTTCCCCGGGGGGGGTTGGTGTGTGGGGACAGAAACGTGTCTCCAGTCGGTGCTCCGCTGACGGTTCCTTGGTGCCGGTGCTCCGCTGACGGTTCTCGCACCAGTTTTCCGGCCTGGCCAGTACCGGGATGCTGCTGCCGATGTCCGCCGCTTCTGCTGATGTTGATGCCTGCCGCTGATGTCTTGGTGGGATCATTATCTCCACGATCACCAATCTTATTTCCTTTTTTTCTTCCAGGGCACGTGCGGCCTCCACCATTCTCCACCGGAAACTCTCTTTTTCTTTCTTCCTCGCCCAGTTTCCTTTTCTCCCACGCAACTCTGCCACTGCTTCCCAGGATCCACTATAGATGCCGCTGTCTCTTTCTTCTCCAGCCCTGATACCTATCGGCTCTCTCCAAAACCGCCCATAACACCACACTACCGTTTCCAGGATTCCTCCGCCGAAACGGGAGTGCCAAACAGGCGGGCTTTTTCAATTAAGGGGCCCCAAACGTAGGCCATCGCCCACACCCTGAGATTGAGAGTCTCTGGCTCCATCGACTGAGATGCCCGGGCTACTGCTTCAGATCTTTTGCGTGAAACACCCCAATACGTGAGCCTTGCAACGTCTCCAGCTCGTACTTCGGATCACTCGGCACTTGACATATTTTGGGCTGAGCTTTGCGTTGATGTTGGTTTTAAATTTGCTCAACACGAAATTCCGCTTATATACCTCCTGACCCGGTGAGTACCTAATTTCTCGAGCTTTTCGATTGTACCTGTTCTTCGCTCTGTTGTAGGCTTCATGAGAGTTTCCTCGGACCTCATCTCGGACTATTTCCATCTTGTCACTCCTCGCCAAGGGTGACATTTGTGCATCATTTAGGGCGCCCAGTCTGCGTGCCAATTTATAATCTCGGCCGCTAGTAAACATGTGCTGCCCAAACAACACAAAGTATGGCGACGTCCCGATGCCCGTGTGTATAGCGCTCCTAGCCACACACTGGATCTCCGTCAGCTTCTCGTCCCAGCGCGTGTGATCCTCACTAGCGTATGTCCTTATCGCCGCCAGTATTGTCTGGTTCACTCGTTCGGCCGCGTTCGCCTGTGGTGCATAGTTCGAGGACTATTAGTATGACTACATTGCCACTTCGAGTCCTCGGATATGGACCCAGGAAATCCAGGTACAGTTTTTGAATCGGCCTCTCGGTTCTGGTTTCGGCCCCCATGAGTGGACGGTGAACCTGTGTTGAATGTTTTGTTTCTTTGCAGGTGTCACAATCAGCCACATATGCCTTCACCTGCACGGTCATCCGGGGCCAATAATAGAACTGTCGCGATTCCTCCATGCATTGCCACATCGCTGTCGTGAGCCTGTTGGATCAGTGTGCTCGTCAGGGCTTCCGGGATCCATAGCTTCCACGAAAACTCCTCTAATTCCGGCCGGCCAAATTGTGTGCGCTTAAACAGCAGTCCTTCCTGCACCTTCAGATCTGGGAACTCATCCTCATGGCTCTGGACCGACTCGATTTTCCTTCGGTATTCTTCATCCTCGAAGGCTGTGGTGTCGAACTCCAGGAAGTCGATAGCGTCAACGTCAAAGGGACGTGACAGCATATCGGCGACGATATTTTCCTTTCCTTTGCGGTGCTCAATTTCAAAGTCATAAGCCTGGAGAGCCAACGACCACCTGGCTAGCCTCCCATCCAGTGCTTTGAATCGCATGAGCCACTGCAAACTCGCGTGATCTGTTATCACCGTGAATGGCATCAGTTCCACGTATGCACGGAATTTCTCGATGGCTCTTACCGCCGCCAGACACTCCTTCTCCGGTACGCTATAATTGAGCTTTGACCCTCTTAGCTTCGCCGAAAAGAATGCGATCGGGTGCTCTGCTCCTTCATCATCCCTCTGGAAGAGAACTGCTCCTTCATCATCCCTCTGGAAGAGAACTGCTCCAATCCCCACGTGACTCGCATCACACTGGATAAAGAAGTGCTTCTTAAAGTCTGGGTGATGTAGCACGGGGGCGCTGGTAAGTGCTTTTTTGAGCTCCTCGAACGAGTTTCCTGCCTCCTCCGTCAGCTTAAATTGCCCTTTTCCTTTCAGACAGTCTGTCAGAGGAGCCGAGAGTGCCGAGAAATTTCGAATAAACCGCCGATACCAGCCAGCTGTCCCCAAAAATCTCCGGATTTGTCTCACGTTCCTTGGCATTGGTATTTGTGTGATCGCCTGTACTTTCTCCGGATCTGTCCTAAGTGCGCCGTCGCCTACGATGTACCCTAAATACTTTAAATATTTATAGCCGAATTTCGATTTTTTTCTTCCAATTGTCAGCTTTGCCTCCTTGAGACACTTGGCCACTTCCTCTAACAGGTGTATATGCTCCTCAAACGTCCGGGAAATAACTAGTAGATCGTCTAAGTATAAAAAGACATGGCTTCGGAGTCGTTGTGGAATTACTCGATCCATCAACCGACACAGCCGTTGGGCTGCATTGCACAACCCGAAGGGCATCGATTTAAATTGATAGAGGGGTCTGCCAATCGGTTCTTTCCCGGCTTCCGTACCAGCGTCACGCGGTTGCTCCACGGGCTCTCGCTGGTTTCGATGACTCCGAGACGCAACATTTCGTCCACCTCAGCAAACAACAGCTCTTGCACCGCGGGAGATACCGGGTAGAATCGCTCCTTTACGGGTACGGCTCCCTCGATTAATTGAATTTCGTGCCTTTCGAGCGTCGTTCTTCCCAAACCATGCGTGTCGAATGCCCTGAAGTTGCTCTTCACCTGGTCCAGACGTGTCTGCTGCGTGTGCGTCAACTCGTGCGGTTCCGTTGGTCTACTCCTAGTCAGCACCTCAGCATCAATTTCGGCTAATTCCTTGTGTCGTTCTAGACC
The DNA here is from genome assembly GCF_003369915.1 of Drosophila miranda. Classification (NCBI taxonomy): domain Eukaryota; kingdom Metazoa; phylum Arthropoda; class Insecta; order Diptera; family Drosophilidae; genus Drosophila; species Drosophila miranda. The sequence continues at coordinate 24,947,490 of NW_022881614.1, forward strand.
TACTATATGCGGAGCCAGACCAAACTTCCGCCAGAAATCGACCCCTAGGTACAGCGGTTGCTTCAGCGAGGGACACAGGAACAACTCCATGGTCTGCTTCTGGCCTCCATACGTCATTACCGTCGACACATGTCCCAGTATTTTATGAGGAGTGCCGCCTGCTGTTTGTACTGAGAATTTCTTTATGTCTTGAAGTTTCAGCTCCAATTCTCCTATCAGTTCCAGGCCACCTTTACCCAGGAGGCTCACCGATGCCCTTGTATCCAGTAGTCCCATCAACGTCCTCGGGCCCAACTTTACTCGTGCGAATGGCCTGTCATCCTGAAGAATTGCCGAGTGGACTGCTGCACACACCTGGAGCCGCCTCCCCTTGCGCCTCTGAAACCTGTCCCGAGCCCGCTGTGCTCTGACTGCTCTCGTTCGGATACTCTCCGCGACTTCGTCCCCCATTATCCGATTCCTAGCCTGCTCGTACTGACGCTGCCTTTCCTTTATCGGCTTGCGCTCGGACCATCTAGCTTCGGGTAATACAGCTTGGTTAACCATATATATGGTAGTGTAAATATTCTTATTGCTACTTCTTTCCTTAGGGGTATCTAATTTAACGTTGGAGGACCTATCTATTGGCTGCTTCGCGGCGACGTGGAACTCGACTCCTCCAATTGCGTCGTGCTCCTTTTCGCGTTTCCCGGTCGACATTTAGGGCATTTTGGGAGGATGACCCCGGCCAGCCCGCACTTGTAGCAGAACAGGTTACGCACGGCCGACTCACACTCAAAATAGGTGTGACCCGGCTGAGCGCATTTCCAGCACCTCAGCTGGGCGCGATCGCCTCCGGGTTCCCTCGTCATGGACAGCATTCAATGCCTCGGTCTGTTCCTCCGGGTCGTGAGTGTTCGCATCCAATTCATGCACTTTGTGATCTTCCCTGCGCCTACTACCCCCAAGGTCTGGACCGCTCCTTGTCCATCGCGTCGCCAGCAGTTTCTCGGCGTCCGCACACTCTTCTCGCAGCTTCTGTAGGTTTGGTATCTGCATTGGATAAATCACCCTCGAAATGGCATCCCTAATATTGATCTTTATGATCTTTATTAGATCATAATCCGAGAACGGATTCAGCAACCTCGACCTCAACACCAACATCTCCTGGATGTACTGGTCTGCCGACTCCCCGTGGCGTTGTCGGCGTTCCCTGAGCTCTTGCTCTCGCTCGAACTCTGTCCGACGAACTTGATATTGCTGCTGGAGACCATATCTCAGATTCGGCCAGTCCGGCATTCCTACCGTCCGAACATGCATCCAGTACCAATCCCTTGCGTGGCCACTGACCAATGTGTGAAAGGCTTTCAACACCTCCGCCCGCGGTACCTGGTACGACGTCTGTAGATGCTCCAACCGGAATATGAATTCCGCCACAGGCATCCCCTTTGGATCGCCGTCGAAGCTAAGTCCCCATCTTCGTATCTGCACTTGCTCCTGCCTAGCCTCTCCGAAACTCGGTCGATTCCTGTTAGGGTTTGCTCCTACGCCCATCCCGTTGAACAGGCACTCCTCCACGGGTCTCTGATCGGCTTGGGTCCTCTGATCGGCCTCCAACGTTCGGTTGTCCACGAATAAGTGCGTTGGATGTGCTTGCTGGTTCGCGGGTGCTTCCTGTTGACCTCCTCCCAGACTGATTGCATTTGATCCCCGATTCCTTCCATTCGCATCACTCGCCGTTCGCTCCGCTTTTAACGAACCACATCTCGCATGAACTCTAGCATGTCTGCTTGCATTGACGATCTCAGCGCTTCCATTTGCTGCCCGAGCGACGCTCGGTAGGTCTCCTGTGCTTGGGCTAAGGCTACGTTCACGGCTGAGCTTAACTCGGACGGTAACACCAGGTCCTTACGGGTTCGCTGTTGACCTCCTACCGCTCCGGTCTCTGGGTCCTCCTGGTGCAACCCCGCATGTACGTTTTCCGCCACTTGCGACGGCCCTTCCGGCCTACTGCGGGCTTTACCGTCCTGGGACCGAGTCGTCGGCATGTTGTACGGCTGGTACCTGCGCTGTGCCTCTGGGCTACTCACTCCGGGTCACTCATCAACCAATTTTCCTAACGTACTCCTTTCCTTCGTCTATTCCCTATTTACTTAACTATTTTGGTGATACATAAATTGGATTGTTTATTATCTGACTACCCGACTCCACTAAACACCTAGTTCCTGGCTACTTAATCCTCAATACCTTCAATCGTAACAAGAAAACAAATAAATAAATAGTGCAATAAATAAATAAGCGAATAATTAATTCAATGTTTAGATAACCAAATAAATAAATTCAAATACATAAATCGGTTAATTTAAATCAATAAATTGATAAATCTAAATATCTAAATTGATTCAATCAAATAAATAAACACCTACATCTACAATTAATCGCCTAATTAAATACAACACTAAATAACTAAATACTTCCTCTCCCAAACAAAAACTCTTTTTCCGATGACTTGCCTAATGCCTACTTCTAAAATTGCTTCCAAACAATGCTAGCGAGAATCGTCAGTCCTCAACAAAAAAGATGATTTCCCTTTGGGTTTTCTTGCTTCGGCTTTCCAATAGTCTGCTAAATTACTAACAAAAAAAACATATAATTCCCAAACTGCTTCACACAAAAAATTCACCTTTAATTTGTTTGGTGGGAGACAACTGCATTAATTGTTTTGCAGGTGAGCGGACCCCCTTCTTTTCCCCTTGCTATTTACCTTCGCTTACTTTTTCTGAGTGCCAACTCCCTTTGCTGTTTCCTCCCTCAGATCACCGTGGAACCCCCAGAATCGGACAACGACGTTAATGCCTCTGGACATAACCCGGACCACGACTCGACAGATCCTCCGGCACCTCTTCCTCTTTTCAGATCCAGACAGCGAGCTCCACGAGTCGGACAACGAGGCTACTACCACCTGGTAATACCTGGACCACAACTCGGGACACACACTTCCTTCCCTTCTACCTCCGATACATAACTACCATGTCCATTTTCCTCTCTTCTACTCCTCTCAGCGGCTACGACGGCTAGGATTTATTCCCGGCTCGCGGACCGGCTGAGTTTCGTTCTACCAGGGCTCCATTTTACACCGGGTCTTTAAGACTCGCGTTTAAAATCGATCCATTCTATTACCATTGGGCGCCATTTGTTAAGATCCGCCTCTTTGCCACCCTGGCCTATCGTTCCCAGCTAGCTCACGGGGAAGTCAGGGGTGTTTCCGACCCGATAAGCCAGGAGACGGATTGAACAAAAACAAAAAAAAAACATACAAAAAAAACAAATCTAATTTATAGGACAGACTTGTCCTCGTTGGCACTTTCGTCAGCGGGATAGTTGGTTTCGTTATCCCTAGCAGGGTCCCACCCTTCCATGAGCGCCACCTTTTGAATTCGCTCCCTTTTAATATTCAGGGTCCCGCTCTTCTTCTCGCTCTCGTCCCACCCAACTACCGTTTTCTATTCACTCATGACTCTTTTCAAATGTTCCTTTTTATATCCATTATATTTTCTTATTTAACTTGAACATTATTAATTAATAATCTAAGTTTATATAAAGGAAAAAAATACTAACACAAAAATACTAACAACAAAATAAACCCTATTTCGGCCGAATTAGCAGCCCCCTTTGATAGAAGTTGTTGCTTCCTGATGCTTGCTGATGTTTACGTTTGATCGTGGTGTTTTTTTATATGATCGTGATATATTGTTTAATTGTGGGTCGGACGGGTGTAGATGTGTGAAATGTGGTGATGTTATGTGATGTGCTATGAATGAGGGTATACATGCGTGGGTTGTGTGTGATGTGGGTAGATTAAGGTGTGTGATATTGATTCGTGCGGGTGTATTTCTGCTTTGAAGTCCGGATTTTTTCCCCGGGGGGGTTGGTGTGTGGGGACAGAAACGTGTCTCCAGTCGGTGCTCCGCTGACGGTTCCTTGGTGCCGGTGCTCCGCTGACGGTTGTCGCACCAGTTTTCCGGCCTGGCCAGTACCGGGATGCTGCTGCCGATGTCCGCCGCTTCTGCTGATGTTGATGCCTGCCGCTGATGTCTTGGTGGGATCATTATCTCCACGATTCTCCACCGGAAACTCTCTTTTTCTTTCTTCCTCGCCCCGTTTCCTTTTCTCCCACGCAACTCTGCCACTGCTTCCCAGGATCCACTATAGATGCCGCTGTCTCTTTCTTCTCCAGCCCTGATACCTATCGGCTCTCTACAAAACCGCCCATAACAGGCCATCAACGAAAAGACTGACATAGCAGCAAAGGCTGGTACAAGTGAGGGGTTTACAATAAATATAAAATACAGCTACAAGGAGGCTCAAAGAGAAATTAGGAACTTTTTAGTATACAAATGGAATGAGGACTACAGGACGAAGTGTAGGACGAAGGGATCCAGCCTCATAGACATATTTCCAGACCTACCCAGTAAACCCTGGCATTTTTCTCTTAAATCGAATGCTAAAAGCATCAAGACCATTAACAGACGTATGACGGGACACACATACGACAAAGTCTTCCTACACAGAATCAAAGCAATTGACTCAAATATCTGCGAAACGTGCAATGTAACTGAATATGCCGAACAGCTGATCTTCGATTGCCAAAGATTTGCCGGGCTCAGAAGGAAATTCAAAATCTTTAAATATTATAACAATTTACATCAATTATTAATAAAAAAAAGAGCCGCTACATCTCAGAGAGCTGGCAATCTTCATCAAAACTGCTGACTTAAACTTTTGACCCCTTTTTTCTTCATCATGTTATAAAGTAATTTCAGTTTATTTTCTAAAACAGTTAAGTAATTTTCCTCTTTTTTTTATATACCGACCTGTCAAACTCGCCAAGCTACATCACCAGTATCTGATCAATGTGGCTACAGTGCTACGATCAAAATTCCGATCATCCTTGAGATGATTTAAAACCAAAAAAAAAAAAAAATAATAATAAATGCCAATCAAATCCCAGAAATATCAATTAAAATGAGTAATCTCATAAACTTTGCCCTAAGAAAGGGAGCTAGTTTTTTGACACGACACAGCCTGCCATGTTTTCGACTAACAGTTCCGTACGTGGTTAACAAAACGCCGGTTTCTGGCGCAATTAAAAACTATTCCACTCGAGCTGCGCCGTTTGATGTGAGCACAAGCGTACCAAAGGACTTAATCCTCTTTAAATATGAGAATCCAAAGTTCTACAAGATGCTGAACTTTTTCTGGACCTATCTTTCCCATTTTGCGTTTACAACGCTGAAGGATGCGCCAGTGGTGGAGAAGCCAGGAGAGGAGCTGAAGTGGTTTCAGCGCATAAATCTTGGCGACAACAAGTACAGGAATGGCATCACTGTTTGCTGCTTTTTGTTTGGTTCATATTTGAAACAGATAATGTGGTTCGAAGCAAATTATGTCTTTATAAATTTAAAGGATACGGAATTCTGTTTGCGGTTTGGATGTTCACACTTCGTTCCGTGCGCTTTCTCATCCTGCACAAGGGCGGTCAGAGTATCTCCTTTGTTACCTATGGACCCTTTAACCGGAACCGTATCATGACTGTCCCACTTAAATGCATCTCAGCGCAAGAGTCCCGTGAAATGGTCAGGGTACAACTGCCAATCAAGGTGAAGGACAGGACTCTTTACTACGTGCTGGATATGCGTGGAGAATTTCGTAATCCCCAACTGTTTGACTACACGGCAGGGTTAAAACGACGTATTTAAAAGCGTTTTGTTTAGTTCATTGAAAATTTTGTAACTTATTATTTGTAAATACACATGTACCCTAATTAAAATTCAACTCTGCTCTGTCTTAAGACACGGGCTCAGGCTTCTGTGTGAGCAGCAGACTAAAGCGCTTCTTGATGGTAATGCGCTGGCGGGAGTACTTGTCTTCCGGAGAGAAACGGGCTGGATGGGCCGACAAGGTCGGACGACCATCTTCAGTGCGTTTCTGCAATATCAACGAAACATATAAGTTTAACATACTAGAAAAGCTGGAGAACTTTTCATTTACATTCAAAGTGTAGACGCGGTTGCCGCTTTCGTTGATGGTGTACATGAGATACATTTTGGTGAGAAAATTCAATAAATTTCGCAGTAAATAAAAAAAACACGTGTGGCGTGCCTTGCAGTGTGTTTATCGGACTTATCGTTAAAATATCGACCCACAGAAATATACCAAAATATATTTTAAAAATATACCGTAAATATACTTTCTATATACCGTTGAAAATGAAATTTAATAGATTGATGAAACAAACAACAAGAAATGCCGAAAAGTAGAAACCACAGTACCAGAAACGGTCACCCTGGTGCGTTGCTTTCAATGAGAACAGTGTGACCGAAAATTTGTCGATCAAATACACGCTTAAACTCCATTTATTTAAACAAGATAAAAACTTGAGTTAAATCGCGAAAAAAATGCCAATAATAATACCAAAAGTGACGCACGTTAGCCAAAACGCGCACGGAACAAAACAATCGCAATGAAATTGCGTATCGATGATAACTATCGTTTTCCAAATCTTGCTTAAAATGGCGCAAATTGTTTGTAAAAAATGTCGAGTAAATTAGACGAGTTACAAAAGCAAGTGATACGGGAGCAACAAAAGCGAATCAAACCAGGAGAAAGCCAGAAATATGTGCGTATGGTTATAGACGCGGGTTTCGTGGACATTCCGGTTGGACAGGAGCTTTTGCAGCGAATAAACTCCGCCGATCTGAAGTATGAAATTCGCATGTTGCCCATCACAAACTGCATCATCTGGGAGCGCAGTATTGGCCAGCACACAATAGTTTCCGGAAGTAGCGGTTCTGGCCTGGGCGAAGCCTGGAAAATGGAGAACCACGTCCTCCACTGGATAACCGAAGCAAATTAGCATCACTCTCAGAAGGATCAAAGAGCCTGCTTGGGCCACAAGTTGCAGGTTGCATTTCCCGACTGCTCCTGAGAGCCAAGAGCTGTTGTGCCTGCTCCGACGCTATACAAAGGCAATTGCCGAAGCCCCGTTTAAAAATCAACGCGATGAATATTTGGGGTTCTTTAAGAAGTACTTGGCCAACGACAAGAAGCAGTGCGTCCGCGTCGAGCAGGGCAATGGCTATGGACGTCTATGGCAGCAGCATCTAAATCGGTTGCCGCTGGTCACGCTCGAGATGGCCGAATCCATCATATCTCAATATCCCTGTCCCAAGAAACTGTTGGACCACTTTTCCAATGATCCTACGGCTGTGCAGTCCCTAGCTGATTTAAAGATCAAGCGCTGTAATGGACCACAGCCCCTTCACACCGAACGACGCATAGGGAACGTACTCAGCAACAAACTTTACACTTTGTACAATTCAAGGGATTCAATCCCAATACTCTGATTTAGTTTTAGAATCGTCTCGTGTATTCGGCTGGTATCGTATGTACAATTAGAGTAAATATTACAAGTAAGAGCTAAATATTTTACATTATTCCTCTGGTCGTATATAGTATATGTATATTTAAAAATCACAATATTCTTATACGCATATCTATGAATTTTTATATTTGTTGTCGAGCATCTTTCAAGATCTTCTGCGAAAAACGAATAAAAAAAAGTATGATAATGATTACAAAAAAAAAAATAGCAAGCGACGAACTATGAAATTTCAGACCATAATCTAGAGCGTGGCCAAGATTCGGGTGAAGCCCAGGCACGCCGAGACTATAGTCTGTCCAAGACCCCAGACCATTGCATAAATAGGCGACATGGGCAGGCTGGAAGCGCGATGCACAAATGCAATCACCGCACTGCTAATGATTCCACTAGAAGCCGGGGACAAGAATCCCATGACCAGAATTAGTATGGAGAAGAATCGACCGAATTTATGCTTTCGAAGCGTGACAAACGCCACGAGGGCGGCACAGGTGTGGATAAAAATGGATGAGAAGAGGGCCCACAGAAATAAGTGGTACCACATTTCGCGAAATGTGTTTAGTCGAGCCTGTGAGCGGAGTCCCATGACATCGGCGATGGTGTCCAGCTCATCGGTGTCATATGCTTCGGAAAACATGGCGATGCGCAATTTTGACCTTAAGTTTTGGAAGAATATCGGGCTTGCTACTAATTACGTTGCTAATTATTGCTTTTCCGTTCCTCTGATTTGGTCATTTGTGTGCTCTGCTGATTGATTTCTCCTGCGACACGGTCCGAGGGGGTTGTTCATGTCAATGGCGCTATCAAGAGACGTTCGTAGACCTGTAAGTTTAAGTGGATCATGCTTTAGTTCTGTTGACCTTTTGGCAGACTCGTACGATACTCACGCCCACACATGTGGCCACCTCACCCTCATTAGCTTGATTGTTGCTGTTGGCCGGAATGCACTTTCTCTGTTATTTGATTACATTAACATTTTTGCTGTTTCCTTTTTGTAAAGTTTTCTTTTGTTTGATTTTTTATTTGCGTAGCAATCGATTTGGCATTCAATACGCCCATTCAATAAGCGACTTGCTTGCGGCAGTGAATCTTTAAGTCATAATTTTTCGCCAGCCCTTTAGTATGGTATAGTATAGTAGTAGTATAGTATAGTAGTATAGTATTGTCCAAATAAAACACTGATTCTATTTTAATTATTATTTAATTTCGTGTTTTCGTTTTAGCAACTGGAGTGGAACACCGTGGAAATGGGCCAGTTCTTGAGTTGTCAGCTGTCATCCATAAGTGAACCAGCTCCGATAAATGAGCAACATAGTCGCACCACATGGCACGGAATAAATTATAAATTATGTGGGCAGGGCTAAGATTTAAGTATTTAAAATAAGCCAGTCAAGTAGAAAATTGATTCATTAATCGGATAAAATTACTTGGGCAGAGTTGATGGTTCTATCAAGCTAGTAATATTCCACGGAATATCAAAAACGAGGAATATGTAAAATAGAACTTGATTTCGCTAGTATATTTACGGTATATTTTTAAAATGAGACTGTATATTTTGGTATATTTCTGAGGGTCGGACGGTATATTTTAACGATAAATCCGCCAAAACAATCCAGTCAAGTAGGAAATTGATTTATTAATGCAATAAAATGATTTGGGCAAGGCTCAATATTCTATCTAGCTAGTAATATTCGACGGAATATCAAAAATGAGGATGTATGTTGTTATGGGAGGTTTTGGAGAGAGCCGATAGGTATCAGGGCTGGAGAAGAAAGAGACAGCGGCATCTATAGTGGATCCTGGGAAGCAGTGGCAGACTTGCGTGGGAGAAAAGGAAACGGGGCGAGGAAGAAAAAAAGGAAGTTTCCGGTGGAGAATAGTGGAGGCCGCACGTGCCCTGAAAGAAAAAAAGGAAACAAAATTGGCGATCGTGGTGATAACGATCCCACCAAGACATCAGCGGCAGGTGGAGGAAGTTTCCGGGGGAGAATAGTGGAGGCCGCACGTGCCCTGAAAGAAAAAAAGGAAACAAAATTGGCGATCGTGGTGATAACGATCCCACCAAGACATCAGCGGCAGGCATCAACATCAGCAGAAGCGACGGACATCGGCAGCAGCATCCCGGTACTGGCCAGGCCGGAAAACTGGTGCGAGAACCGTCAGCGGAGCACCGGAACCAAGGAACCGTCAGCGGAGCACCGGCACCAAGGAACCGTCAGCGGAGCCCCGACTGGAGACACGTTTCTGTCCCCACACACCAGCCCCCCCCGGGGAAAGAATCCGGACTTCAAAGCAGAAATACACCCGCACGAATCAATATCACACACCTTCATCTACCCACAGCGTTTTTATAGCTCGCTCGCTCTCCTATTGGGCTCTGCCTTTGCTGCTTGCGTGTTCTCTCTCTCCCCCGCTTTCACTCTCTGCCTATGCGCGCATCACCTTTGGCTCCGCTCGCCCTCTTTATTTTTTCTAACAACACACTAACACCTTACTTCACTATGTAAACTGCGGATCTTAATTGGGCCTTGTTAACTTAATTTGGCATACGGCACGTTTAGGTAGGATTTGAGCGATTTTCCTCCTTTTTCTCCGTTCGTATTTCGCCGGTTGCTGAACTTTCCGCTATTGCGGATTATCGACCGTCCCGCTTTGTGGCCGCCGCCGCACCGACGTCGATCCGGCTGCCCGCGAAGGTCGAGCCTCTCAGAATTTTTCTGCGTCTCTGCTCCCTCGCTCTGTGCTGCGACGGATCAGCTGCTTGGAGCGCCGCTGCTTCGCCAGCCCAAATTGCTAGGCGCCAAATCTAGTGCAGGGAGAAAGAACCGTCTATCGTATTCGGCCCCGAAAGATCTGTGGTATCCCACTTTTTGTTCCTCTTACCCGTCAATCTTGGCCCCAGTGGCCGACCTAGCTTCAGTTTTCCTAGTCCCGCGACTTTTGCTTTGCTGCTGCTGGATACCACTCGCGCTTTGACAATATTCTTTTCTTGACTTTGGAACTTTTTCCTTAATGATTTTTGCTGAGCCTGTTCGGGGCGATGTTGGTCGCTCGACATCCAAATTCCAAAAGGAAGATGGACACGCTCCCATCCACTATGAGACCGGCCGGATCCGCTGGATGACGTTCGAATGTCATCGCTTTCTCCTCTTTCTCTTCAACTGCCATCAGCACTAACTCACCCCCAGAGGGAGCCAACCTTTCAGAGCACCGTTTTAGAGACCCTGACTCCAAAACCCCCTGTAGCAGCGAGACTATGGCTGCCCATACAACGCCGTTGGCGGTCCATTTAGTTTTCGCCCTTAGCTCAGCTACAAGCCTCTTACAAAATCCCCCCTGCCAAAGTCAGTCTTGGGGATATTGCCTGAATTGAGGAATCCACAAGGCTGACTGGCTTGTAGCTACACTTGCCGGATATCCTTCCCGTGGTACCTTCCGATGAGCTTTCCTTGCAGATCTTCCAGCTCATAAATCGAGTTCCCCACTTTCCGTCTAACTCGCGCCTTAAGAAACATTGGCCCTAGCCTAGCGTTGTAGCCGGCTTGAAAATGGCTTTGTTTAAAATTTCGCCGTAGCACTTCCTGCCCCACCTGGTACGATACTTCCTGTGCCCTCAGGTCATAATGCCGTCGATTTTGCTCCCATTGCTTCCGCATCACTTCACACGCTCTCTTTCTGACGATATCCAATGAATCCTCACGTGTGAAGGTCGCTGCCTTGTCCTCTAACATCCCCAATTTCCTCAGCAAAGAATACGTTGCGCCTGAAGACACCATCTGCTGGCCGAAAACCATATAGTAGGGCGTGGATCCTAACCCTGAGTGAACCGCCGACCTCAACGCACAGCATATTTTGCTAAGACTCTCATCCCAGTCTTTCTGGTCACTGCGAATATACGACCGAATGGCAGCGATGACCGAACGGTTGACTCGCTCCGAAGCGTTGGCTTGGGGAGCGTGGACAGCTGTTAGCGTGTGCGTTATTCGATGCCTTCTGAGCAGGCCTTGAAACTTCTCGGATCGAAATTGCGATCCGTTGTCAGATACAATTCCCTCTGGAACTCCGAAAGTATAGAATAACTCCTCCTCTAAATACCTCAGCACAACATCAGCATTTAATTTTTTTACAGGCTTGAGGAAAACAAATTTCGAATAATGGTCCAGGACAATAAAAATTCCTATATTTCCACTGCGAGACCTAGGATACGGACCTAAGAAATCAATATAGAGACGCTGGAAGAACCTTTGCGACTCGGCCGCTTTTCCCATCGGTGGACGTAACGGAGCGTTTGGAGCTTTTGACATTTTACATTGCTCGCAGGCTGCCACGTAGTCTTTTACGTCATTGACGAGTCCGGGCCAGAAATAATAACGCCGGATCCGCTCGAGTGTCTTGTGGACTCCACCATGGGAAGCCAGCGGATCATCGTGTGCTCTCTTTAGCACTTCTTTGACCATCCCCCTGGGTACCCACAACTTCCAAGCAAACGCGTCGTTAAGGATGTCTCCTTTTCCATGCTCGGATCGCCGATAGATCAGAGAATCAACTATTTTAAGGTCGGGCAGTTGAGCCATATTGCTCTTAATTCCCTCCATCAGTTCCTAATATTCTCCCGATTTGAAATGAGCTGACTCATTGCTGAAATCCACTGCAGCCACTTGGTCATATGGGACCCTGGACAAGGCATCCGGAACAACATTCAGCTTCCCTCTTCTGTGTTGGATACTGAACCGGAAACCAAAATGGTTTGCTGAAGTCCGGACTTTGCAAGACCGCAGCACTGCAAAGCATGCCCTTTAACCGCTCAAAAGCTTCCTTGCCTTCTGTTGTCATCACGAATTTTTGCTTCGGCTTTAATAGGTCGGTCAACGGGGCGGATACAGACGCAAGGTTAGGTTAGGTTGAGGCGGCTGCCGCGCTCGCTCGGAACCCGTCACACTTAGGCCGGTTTCGGCCCGTTGTGATACCGCATAGGATCATTTCCTTCCCGCCTTGTGAGACTTCCTGTCAGCAATTATTCCATCCAGATGCTCTCACAAAGTTCGCTATCCTCCTGGGACATAGTTTGGACATCTCTGAGATGTCGTGTAGAAAGGCTGAGCCCAGGTGCTGTAGCCTTCTTCTGCTGAGAGCTGGGCAGGAGCAGAACAGATGTTCCACTGTCTCCTCCTCTTCCTCGTCTCTACAGCTACGACAAAAATCGTTATGTGGGGCCCCCAGCCTGTTAGCGTGGGTACCTATTAGCCAGTGTCCCGTGAGGGAACGTGTGACTACGCTGCACCTTTTCCTGCTTAACTTGAGGAGCTCGGAGGTGCGCTTCATGTCCATGGTCGGCCATGTTTGCCGAGTTGTGCGACATCGTGGCACTGTTTGCCACATATCGTTTTTTAGTCGCTTGTATTGCTCCCTTATAATGAGCTTACAGGTGGCCATTGGCATACAGATATCCTCCTTGTCTTGGAGAAGGGGGATTGTAGTGCCAGATCTGGCCAGCTCGTCCGCTATACAGTTGCCCTCGATGTCCCGGTGGCCCGGGACCCAAATCAGGCTAATAGCAAATTGCTGAGCCATCTCGTGCAGAGATTTGCGGCAGTCTGCCACGGTGGCCGAGTTCGAGGAAATCGCGCTTAGCGATTTGATCGCAGCCTGGCTGTCGCTATAAATGTTTAGCTTGGTTGCCGTGACGCTTGTAGGCAGTCTAGAGCCTCCCTGATTGCTATGACTTCCGCTTGAAAGACACTGCAATGATCTGGGAGTCTGAAGGAATGCCTTATGTTTAGCTGTTCAGAGTAGATTCCCCCTCCGACTCTGTCGTCCAGCTTTGATCCATCTGTGAAGATGTTTATGGCCCCATCTGGGCCTGGGAGTCCCTCGAGCCATTCGTCTCTGTGAGGGATGATTGTGTCGAAGGGAGTGTCTGTGTACTCTCTTGGAACTTGGTAGTCTGTTTTTGTGGGGACGGTACTGCTATTATTTAATATGGCTGAGTGACCTATGCACTGTGTCACCCATTGATCTGAGTCTCTTAGACGTATTGCTGCTGTTTCTGCCCGTTCCTTTCCTGCGAGGTCAAGGCTCTGTAGGCATAGGATGGCATTTAGCGCATCATTTGGGGTGGTGCGAAGAGCTCCGCTGATGCATAGGGCGGCAGTCCGCTGGACTTTGCCCAGTTGCTTGGTGATCGCCCTTTTTGATAGGGCCGGCCACCACACCGTAACTCCGTAGAGTAGTATTGGTCTAACTATAGCTTGATATATCCATTGGACTATGCTTGGGATCATACCCCATCTTAGCCCAATAGCTTTTTTGCATGTGTAGAGTGCAGTCATTGCCTTGTAACGAACCTTAGGAAGGTTCGTCACAGCGCGCTACATCGCGGGATCGTCACCGCCTCATTTTTCCCCTTTTTATAGCCGATACTCAAAATGAGTATTGGGGTATATTAGATTTGTGGTAAAAGTGGATGTGTGTAACGTCCAGAAGGAATCGTTTCCGACCCCATAAAGTATATATATTCTTGATCAGCATCAATAGCCGAGTCGATTGGGCCCTGTCTGTCTGTCTGTCTGTCCGTCTGTCCGTCCGTCCGTCTGTCCATCTGTCCGTCTGTCCGTCCGTCCGTCTGTCCGTCCCCTTCAGCGCCTAGTGCTCAAAGACTATAAGAGCTAGAGCAACGATGTTTTGGATCCAGACTGTGGACTGTGATATGTCACAGCTACAAAAATATTTCAAAACTTCGCCCCGCCCACTTCCGCCCCCACAAAGGACGAAAATCTGTGGCATTCACAATTTTAAAGATATGAGAAAACCAAAAACGTAGAATTGTAGAGAATGACCATATCTTTAAGACTGCGGAATCTGAATTGGATCGTATTATTATTATAGCCAGCATCAAGAAAACAATTTCATTTTTTCTCGCCCTGTCTCTCTAACAAACACGTAGCATAGGCGGCTTTGCTTAGAGTAAAACATTAGCGCCTAGATCTCAGAGACTATAAAAGCTAGAGCAACCAAATTTGGTATCCACACTCCTAATATATCGGACCGAGACGAGTTTGTTTCAAAATTTCGCCACACCCCCTTCCGCCCCCGCAAAGGACGAAAATCTGGGGATATTCAAAAATCTCAGAGACTTTTAAGGCTAGAGTAACCAAATTTGGTATCCGCACTTCTGTTAGATCTTACTATAAAACGTGTATCTCAAATTTCATCATAGATAATGACCATATCTATCATATTGCTGAATCTGGATCAGATCGGATCATTTTTGTAGCCAAAAGCAAGAAATCAATTTTCTGTGGCTACGCAGCGCCCGACGTCACGCTCAGACTGATTTTCTGTCTCTCTCGCACGCACTCTTTGTCGTGTCATTTAAGATTAGCGGCGTCTGCCGGAGGAGAGTCATACTGACTTAGTATCGGGTATAACCGTAGAGTTGCGGTGTCCGCAGCAACTCACAACGTTCCCCCTCGTTATATCTCCAGTTTCCCTTAAATATATCGTTACTTAGCCTTAAGAACAGAGAATGCATACAATAAATGTACCACCAATAAAGAAACTCATTCCCCATATCGTTTCGCCTACCATTTCACGACAGCCAATCCCACATTCTCGTACCAACACATTACCCCCACCTCTAACGAAAAGCTCCCGAAGCACTGACAATTAGCCGGTAAGAACGCCCCCCACACCAACACATTGCCCCGCGTTTAGCCATAAGCTCCCGAGACACGAACCGTTAGCCGGTGACAACTCCCCACCGGGCCAACACAATACCCCCACCTCTAAACTTAAGCTCCCGAAGCACAGACTAGCCGATAAGAACCCCCGCCCCTTCCCTTCGCGGCTTCGGGACGCTCCGCGTCTTTCCCTTTCCCGAGCGCGCAAGTGCCGAGCAGACTTCACTTACGCGGAGACCCGGGCCGAGAATAGACGTTGTCCCGCGTGACAACTAAGATACAAGCTAAGAATCCTTCCGGGAACGTGACGAAACAACAAAAAATATTCAATGTAACAAATTACCTGTATAACCAGCTAGCTAATAAATCATTATTGTAACGAGAACCAACCCCGTGTAAGTCATTTTTGGGGATCCAAACCCCTCCCCGGTCACCCTTACCAACAACTACTCGCCAGCGAGCCACACTCACCTCCACTAACCCCCGACCAATCCTCGAAACCCCACCCTCACGCAGGTGTGACACGCCCTGCGCCCCTCTCTCGACCCCCACAGGTGTGACTCGCCCTGTGACCCCTCTTTCCCGACCCACGCAGGTGTGCTTCGCCCTGCGCCCGCCTCTCTCTCGACCCACGCGGGTGTGCCTCGCTCCGCGCCTTTCTTCTCGACCCTCCCGTCCGCCCAGTAAGACGAGCCGACCCCCCTTTCGGAGTTCCTGCGAACTACAAATTTCTTGTAGGAAGACCCCTGGACATGACTGAGCTTACCTCAGCCTGGAAGAGGAGACATTACAAGTGGCGCCCGAGCAGGGACCCGAAGGAAACTCTAACGAGGGGTTCGTGGATTAAAAACCCACGGCAGTCAGGAGTGCAAGAGACAGACCAAAAAAAAAAGGTGGAAAGATAGCCCACCCCACTACCGCGGCGCGTAACCGTGCTCAAATCCCCACAATTCTAACGGTGAGGATCGCGAACGAGTCTACGTGTACGTGTACTAAGTGACAGTGAAAAGAAAAGGGAACACAGTACCTCAAGATCCCGGACGCTCAACCAGTCCGTAGGAACAGCGACGCAACGACCAAGAGAAGCATGGAGCCCTATACGGGGGAACAATCAGGTGAGTACGACGGGGACGAATTGACCGTTAATCCGGGGTCAGCACCGGCTGGATCCACAAGCGCCGCCGGGAAGAACTGGAAGCCTTCGCGGAAGAATTCGGGTTCGACCGCGAAGGGACAGTTGAGGACCTACGGAAAAGGTTCGCCACGCTGGTCGAAGGACCCCTCGAACAAGAGGCCTGGATTCGACTGGCGGAACTCGAACGGCAATACGCCAAACCACCGGGACGCGCAAAGTCGCCGCAACCCTCTACTTCCGGGCAGGCGGAGAGACGGAAGGCAGACCCCAAAAGCGGTCTGCAGATCCCTGGGGCCCCCGAAGGCAGACCAACCGGCACGCCCATCGTGGTGACCGCAGCCGCCCCCCCAAGACCCCCGTCCCCAGAGGTCCGCCCCTCACCCATGAGGAGGCTCCTCCCTGAAAGCGATAGACCCCGGGGAGGTAACGACGCGTTGGAAGCCCATCGATACAGTCAAGCTGCCCAGATGGCGGAACGGATTAGGAGGTGGGGGATCCAATTCGACGGACAGGATGATCCGTTGTCTTTCATCGAGCTGTTGGAAGAGCGCGCGCTTTCGTACGGGATAGACACCAACCACTTGCCTCGAGCTATGGCGGAAATCCTTATCGACCGTGCCAACCGCTGGTTCCGCACCAGCAGGCTGCAAGGCGCCTCGTGGGTCAACTTCCGGCAAGAATTTTTGTCCTTTTTCCTCCCGCCGCGGGATTTCGAACAGTTAGAGAATCAGATCCGAGCCCGCAAGCAAGCGACGGGCGAGTTATTCAAGGACTTCATAATCGAGCTCAGGTTGCTCAGGCACCACGCCGGGTACGATGATGCCCAAGAGCTCAACAGGATTTATGATAATACTCTGCCGGCATATCAACTGTACGTGCGAAGACACGAACTGCGAAGTTTGGCCCAACTAACTATGTAGGCTACGGAACTCGAATCCATCCAAGAGCGGAATAACCCCACTGCTCCCACTGCCCCTCGGCCCGGCCCAAGATATACTAGACCGACGACGCACCAGACGCAAAACGAGGTCGAAGCAAACCGGACCTCCTTTCGGAAGCCCCAATGGGACACGGCAGGACCGGCAAGGAGACCATCGTCAAACCGACCCGACACTCCAGCGCCGGAAGTCGCTCACCGCATGGTCACCACCCCCATCGCCAACCCACGGATGGCCTGTCGCCGCTGCGGCGAAGCCGGCCATGCCTCCCACAATTGCACCAACCCCTCTATCCTGTTCTGTTGGGAATGCGGTAAGCGAGGCGTAAGGCCATCGATTGCTGCCGCCAAGACTCGTCGGGAAACGATCAGCGTCCCCGACTGGCACGGGAACAGCCGGGAACGACGCCTCCCTAAACCCAGAACTAAGCCACCCACTACAGACACAGGACGGCCGGATAGTGGCGAGGGCGACGATAGGAGGACGGGCCACAGAGGCCACTGTGGATACCGGGGCGTCCCGGAGTTTCGTCAGCGCTAACCTCGCCCGGCAGCTCGGCAACGACGCCGGCCTCAGGGAAGCGTGCGTCCAGATCCGCCTGGCAGACGGGTCGGTACGCGAAATAACGCAAATTCTGTTGGCGTTCGTTAAACTGGACAAACGCGAGGTACAGATACCGCTCCTAGTGTTACCAAACATGCTAGAGCAGGTCATCGTGGGGACGGACTTCCTCTGCGCCATCGAAACATCGATACAGTGTGGCACCACCCTCCTCCGACTCCGCGACAGTCGCCTCGCGACAAATACACCGGTAGTTACCGCCAGCCAGGTGCACAACCCGGAACACGCGCCTACGAAACCTAAGGCGACGAACGATACGCCACGCAAACAAGGAATCAGGAACACGAAGCCCAGGACCCCGACGGAACGCCCTGACCCCAACCAGGGCAAAATCTCGGGTAAGGCAACAAGGGACGCGAACAGACCCACCAGGACCCCCGGTCCAACGTCCTCGACGAGTGGTGGAGAGCCCGGAGCAACGATCGAACCCCCACGGCGGCGACAATCGTCCAGCGGCCCAGCGCCGAATACAACGACCACGTTAGCCGCCCCGGCGAGCGAGCGCGGTAACGCAGCCCTTTCGATAACGGAAACTCCCACATCCGAAATCGTCCTTTCTGCCCGAAGTTTTCCCAGCCGAGAACCGGGAATAGGAGCAACAGCCACTCGAGACACCGACCGGGGCCCCGACGCGCCCGTGGCCGGAGATCAACTCATCAGCACCAACGGCACGGGGCGCTGCCGGAGCCACCCTCCCCGCGTCGCCGAAGGTTTCACTATAGCAGGCACCAGAGCGGAAATCTGCGTCACCCGAACGAGCCACTGGTCTAGTACTAGCGGCATCATCGAGACCCGCATGTTCGTGCATCACGCCGAACGACACAACCCATGTATTCAGCCGGAGTCCCCGACCCCTGGCCTCCCGACGTGGCGCCGCAAATCCAGGAATTCCTGGACGAAGAGCTGCCGAAGCTCGCAGGCCTCCGAGGGACCACGGACCTCACGGAGCACACGATAGTTATGAGGGACCAGCGTCCCATAAAGCAACGGTACTACCCAAAGAACCCGGCTATGCGTCGGATCATCGACGAGCAGGTCGACCAGCTGATAGCAGAAGGCCTGATCGAGCCCTCGCGAAGTCCCCACAGCGCCCCCATTGTCCTCGTCCGCAAAAAGGACGGGAGGTGGCGCATGTGTGTGGACTATCGACAACTAAACGAACATTCGGTCCCGGACGCATACCCGTTGCCGAGGATCAACTATATACTGGAAAGACTCCGAAACGCGCGGTTCATCACCACGCTGGATCTGAAGAATGGATACTGGCAGATACCGATGGCCCATGACAGTAAG